>NC_088927.1:48700000-48745000 GCF_038396675.1 Hydra vulgaris | reverse complement strand
ATAAAAAACATACTTTATCGTTTTCCTACGTATTATTTAAGCACCTGTGTTTAAAGAAATATCAAATTTAAAAAATTATATAAGTATCAAATACTGGAGAACAAAAAGTGTATTGTGAAGTACAACTATCCCTTAATACGATAAAACTTTAAAATAGATCATTTATGTAATAACGAGTAAGAAAATATTATATATATATAAGAATAGGTAAAAAAAAACGACCACTAGTTGGTTTACCCTATATGGTAAATAATTTTGGCTCAATATTTAATCATGCTTTTAATTTATTTTAATTAGTTTTAGGGTTTCTCAATTTAAAGGAGTGGGAGGAGCAGCCTGACGGAAAACGATTAAAAATATTTTAAGCAATGGTATACAGGCATTATTTAGCACAGATGGATGAAAAGAAAGTTTACAAGCACTGCTCATTATAAATGCATAAAAGGTGAGCATTGAATGCAAGTTTGAAGCTTATGCATCCTATATAAGACTGAAATATTTTTGTTAACTGTAAATAGCAGAACGTGAAACAGTAGTGCATTGCTCATTTACTGCAATTCATTGTTTGCAAATATAATTGCTGTCGTTTTTCATTTTAAATTGAGTTTTTTCATGTTTGACCTTCCAAAACTGATAATAAATATTATAATATAAATTTTTATTGTGAAAGTCTTTTAGTTTATTTTAGTTTAGTTTAGACTTAAAGACTTAAAGCAAAGTTTCTTTACTTTGCTTTTGAATTTAATTGTTTAATTTTGATTTTCTAAAACATGCTCTATGATTGACAGACAATTTTGTGATAAGTATTATTTCTTTAGATACTATTGTTGGTAACAAAATTGATTATGACGCATGCAACATCGATTGGCCATTGGCGATATATTAAAACGAGCCAAAAAAATGTTTTTTCTAGATGTATTTATACTGTCAAAACTGGGATCTACTTTTTTATGCATTATTTAATAATTATCCTAACCAATGGGCACAGGACGTTCTTAACCGTTTAGGTCCATTCGTCCAAGTCCAAAATGATACGTCTTGGGACGTCCTGAAACGCCCAAGTCCAAAGTAGTACGTCCTCGGATTATTATTAATTATTACTAATTATTATATCAGTTAAAAGCGTTTGAGTTGACGTCCAATATTATACGGAGAATAATACTATTTTGATGGTTGTCATTGTTGCGCACTCGGTGTAGAATGTTTAACGGGGGCGTGGTAAAATAGCTGTAAAACTTTAAATTTCCTTATTATTATGTATTTTTAATTTTTATTATTTTTAAAAATTATAAGTTCAATGAAATAGTTTATTTTAAATATAAAATTATAGTTTTTAATTATATTCTTAATAAAAAATATTTTTCAAGCCCCTTACAGTTTAAAAAAAGTAAAGGTCGCCGAATAGCAAGTTCAAATCATCAGTTGGTTTTTTTTAAAAAAGCTTTTGTTATTTAAAATGCAAAACAAACTTCTTTCTTCAAAAACGTTGTGTTTTAGAAAAATCGAAAAAAGTTAAAGTGAAAAAAAAAAAACTTCTCGGTACTAGGAATCGGACCCGGACTGCCCGCCCATTAGCATTGCGTGGTAACCACTTGGCTACGCAGGCATATAGACTGAAATAATTTTAAAATTATATAACATATTAAAGACCTTATTAACGTAAATATATGCTACAGATCAAATCTTAAGGAGGTGTTACCGCAATACAATTTTCAAGTGAAAGTAAAACTAAAAAACTTGATTTTGATTTGTAAAATTTAAAAAACTTGATTTTGATTTGAAAGAAAACTAAAAAACTTGATTTGATTTTAATATGTTTTTAACATTACATAATTTGAAGTTTGCGTAAGTTAGATATTTGCATACACTTTTAATGACTTTTCTTTAAAAAAAAAGTGCTGCTACTCTTTTTGTCGCTATTACCTCGGTTGCAATGGCTGCCAAGAGTATCGTGTCAAACACACTCGAATGAGCTTTAATAAGTTCCTTATTAATATATGTTATGATTAACAATAATAAACGGCATAAATCAAAGCTAAAAAGTATATTTAACTAGTTTTTCAATTATCTGGCCTGGAAAACCTAATATAATGTTTTCATTTTACAATAAAACTTTGATCCATTTATTTTGTTTTTTCTCATGAGAAGTAAACATTTAATGATCACTTTAAATAAAACATGAAAAAAATAGCTTTCGCGTTGTTTTTTGGTTCTAGCAAGCAAAAAAAAGTCTTCAGAGAGGAGTTACTCTTTGGACCAACTGTCTGAAGCTGTTGTAATTGCAAAGTGAACCGAAAAAATCAGAGAAACCGCTGTAAAGTTTGCAATTCCTTATTCAATTTTGCGAAATAATGTTTTTGGTATCATCAAGACTGATAAACCTTGTCCTGAAACAATTTTAACCACCAAAGAAGAACTGAAAATTGAAAACACAATAATCTACCTTTCAAAAACTGGATTTTCTGTCACTGAGACAAAATTGGCTATAATTGTTTCTAATTATGTTGCTAAAATCAGACATCAAAGACACATTCCCGAAACATTTCCCTCAAAAAATTGGACTTCAAGGTATTTAGCATGACATCCAATCATTATATATATATATATATATATATATATATATATATATATATATATATATATATATATATATATATATATATATATATATATATATATATATATTCTAATATCTAAACGACTGTGTAATATTTGTCGTAAGCTATTCGGTTTTCTGATTTATGTTTTCTTAATTTATGATTTGTTGTTATTGTTTGTCTAGTGTTTTTCTTTGTGCTTTATTTTTGGTCTTTATATATTTTTTAAAAGGTTTTTACCCTTTATTTACTTTTTTTCATGCTTTTTATGTGTAATTTTTTAGTAATAATTTTTAAAGTGTTATTTCTTTTCTCTCTAAATATTGTAGTTATTATTATATTATCATTAACTTGGTGTAATTCTTTTGATCTAATTATACGTTTTCTTTTTTTATTGAATCGATGCTTTCTTCGATTTTCGATTTTCTTTCCTTCTTTTACTTTTATTGTTATTATTGTTCTTTTTTTTTTTTGTGTTTATTATTATTAATTATATATATATAAAGATCTGCATTTTTTGGTGTTTACATAACATTAGTTGAATTATTATTTGTAAATACCCATGAAAATATTTTTTTAAGAATATATATGATTAATGTATTGATAATAGTGACACTGATTTTAACTCGGAAACGGACAACGCCGCAACGGCAAATTCGTCAATAGCGCTCGCTCATGATACACCTAAAAATAAAAAAGCGAAGGGATTGAGTCGATTTCAATCAAAGTGGGAGTCTATGACTTTGTTCTAAAAGATCAGAAAGTATTTTATGATATGAAGCAAGAAAAGAAGCTTAAACTAACATATGCTTTTAAAATAAAGTGGTTCTATTTAATTACTGAGTTTTAATAAACCTATTGCTCAATAATTGCAATTATTAATGCTTACAACTTCGCAGCACATGCCTAGAATAAATCTTTTTTAAATGTTTTAATAAAAATCATTTCAGTGAATTTTTTTTTTTTTTTTTTGTCCAGTGAAACTTGTTTTTTTATTTTATTGTCGGTTACAAGCATGATCCCGAGAAGACTTAAGTTGCTTTAATGTTTGTGGCTCGATAAACTTCCGTCTGTATTATACTTCCATGGTTAAACAGGCTAGTTAGTGGGGGCTCTAAGCATAAAAATAGTTCAAATTGTGATACCAGCATAAAACTTGACAAATTGTTGTTTATAACTATACAAATTGATATAGAAAAGGACTTCACTTGTCAATGCCTTAGGTTTTGAGTTATGGAGTTTTCTATTTTTAGTGAAATGGGCTTAAAGAATTTTATTTTATATAGAGGGGATATTAAGTATTAATAATTCAAATTGTGATACCAGCTTGAAAATTTCAGGAAATTGTCTAAAAACTAAAAGAATTCAAAAAAGTAAAGAGGCCTCGTTCTAAAAATATTTTTTTGGTCCTGGGGCGACCCCCAAGTTTGAACCTCTTTATTTTATATAGTGAGGACTAATAAGTTCAAAATGTTATACCGGTTAAAACTTTCAGGAAATTCTCTATGATTTAAAAAATTAAAAAAAAAAAGAGACTGTTTTAAAAATATTTGTTTGGTCCTGGGGCGACTCCCAAGTCAAAACCCCTTTATTTTATATAGTCAGGGCAATAAGTTTAAATAGTTCAAATTGTGTTCAAATTGTGTTCACGGTTGAAACTTTCTGGAATTTGTCTAACGACTAAAAAAATTTAACAAAAAAAAAAAGAGACACCGTTGTAAGAAAATTTCTTTGATCCTAGGGGGACCCCCGAGCTGACTGTAAAAAAATATATAATCTTCAAAACTGACTATATAAGGTTGAATTAAACAACATAATTTAAAAAAGAATTAACTTCAAGTAAACAAATATATCATATTATATAGAAGAATAAGGCTAAAGATATAAAACGAAATTAAAAGGGTGGATAACAGACTCATTCTATGGATGAATACTAATTGGATTTGAATAAAACTTGTTTTTAGAGGTTAGCTCAAATTTCTTCTAAACACTGACCAGAACACTCGCATAACTCCGTGCAGCTTAATCCTGAACGTTTGCATTTGCATTGTGTTCCGCAACTTTTCTTGCATCTACATTTTATCAACTCAACGCATGATTTTGATGCCTCTGGTAGAGTCATCCATAAAGGTGTCATTGCGTTATTTATTTTCTTCCAACCCCATTTACTAACGTCCGGTAAAATCTGTTATCTCACCAAGGATTGTCCCCATGTTGTACTAAATAAATGTTTAAACATAAAAGTTTTCTACTGGAATTTATTTTATAAGTCCATTCAACTATTAAAAAAAATACCTTCCTTGAAATACAGCTCTTTTCAAATGCTGAAAAAGTGCATCTTTTGTTGATGGTAACCCCTCGCTCTGCGGTGATTTTTTAGTAAAAAGCATTCTTCGGCATATGGCGAGGTTATTAGTGGAGCTTGTCTTATCATAAAGTAAAATAACGTAGCGCTCAAACTGCAGAAATACATCAGTTGAAATAACGTATTTGGAGAAGCTAAATAATAAAAAGAAAAGAGCAGTCTACAAAAACACAATTTAAAATTTAAGCAGCTTGCAAATCTAAAATTATTGCCTTTTTATAACTATATAAACATAAGTTACCTGCAAAATGCTCTTATAATTTCTTCGTCTCCATTGTTCCAGATATTCCAAGCTAGTTTTTTACCCCGCACTGCAAAGGAAGACACAGTATCACAGCCAGTGAATGCAAACCACAATGAAACAGCTTGTGCTTTTTCAATTAACTTTTGAGCATAATAATGTATGGGAAGCCAACGTTTCAGTTTTCCAACTCCAAACTCTATCCAAAGTTGCTTGATACCCGTTAATTATTTAAAAATGGAAATTGAGATTGCAACAATATCTGTGTAAACTGTCTGAATACAAACAACTTGGTGCCCACTGTCAACAACGTTTTTAACGTGTAGCAAAATCCAAGTGCCAGCTTCCTCGTGGTTACAAGGCGAAATTGATTTTTCGTTAAAATATTTGGAATTAGATAAAACAGTTTCATCAAACGTTGTTACTAAAAGTAAGTCTAATGTCGGTACTTGTACAAAGTTTGTTGCAAGCATTTTAAACAACTCATTTTTATTTTCATCCAATCGTAAGAACTGTGACCAATTTTTCCAAATATGAGATGAATTAGAAACACACACTCTAACTCCATTACCACGACTATCCCTGGTCTGGGTTTTTAAACTACATTCAAAATAACGGTCAAAAACAACATCAATCCTTTGTATTTCTTTATTTTTTGCTGATGAGATATTGATTATTTTGTCTCGAAAATCAATTTCTGAATACTCCGTGAATGTCTTCGAATTTACCGGGTGAAATATATAAACGATTGCTCCTCCATCTAAGACTTTTGCAGTGATACCGCCAGGAGTAGTCAAAGAAAGTGCCGAATGTTCTTCAAGGCATTTAAGATAATCCGATTTATTAGTTTTTCGGAGTATTCAGTATGTCGTATTCAGATATTGCTCGTGGATAAGCATGACTTTCATGTCAAAAAAAATCATATAAATCTCCATCTCTATGTTAAGATGGAACATAAAGTGATGCGAACATTTTACATTCTTCTTTGAGCATTACTGTTTTTAACCTTCCTTTTTGAGTGGCAAGGATTTTTTTATTATTATATTATCATTAACTCTAAACAAGCGTAAGTTATTTTTGGGGATTGTTTTATATATCAAATCCCTTCTAATTGTTAAACAATTCTAAATAAAACATCTGGATGACTCAATACCCATTTGCTTAGCTTTTCTTACGGATGCTCTAGCTTCTGTATCAAGTAATGTCTTTGTTGATAAAGTCATAAGAATTTCTTCTTCTACTAAAAAAGGATTTCTGAAATCTTTTATAACTTAAATAAACTCTGATACATGTTCATTATATTTTTTTTTAAAGGCAGGTGTATCTTCGTGATGATTTTTCTCATTGTCATTTTTTTCTTCTCCAAATCTTTCTAGAAGCTCAGCAAGTAGTAGTTCACACACCATCCACTTCATCAACGCACTTGGGTTATTTAAAATGCCGATTGAGCCACCATTTCCCTTTATGATCTTAATGTTTTGTTCATGAGCTAGATCTGTAGCCATAGACGAAAAAAGGCGTTTTGTCTTTTGAATCGCGAAAAAACCTTTGCAGACCTCGGTGTAAACCTCAGGGTGTCTATGAGGTAGCATCTTCATGTTAGAAAGAAAAATTGGAAGCCATCTAGAGTAGTGCGTCATCCAAAGCAAACATCCAAGGAATAACTTGTTCTAATGCACTGACAAACATATTGAAATTTCCCATTCTGAAACTCTTAACAAGCAACAAGACTATTGCTTGGAACTCAATAGCAGTAAACCAGTTGTTAAATTGGGTGTATGCTGTTCTTTATTGTTAAATCCGCAGTTCAAAGGAAATTATAGATAATTTTTTGAATGCTTCAGTCAATAGTGAGTATAAACCAGCTAATGAAACTTGAGCTGCATACCTGGAGCATTTTACTTTTCAACCAGTTAGCATAGATTCAGCTCAACCCGAAGTTGTTATACCGGCTTTAGCTATGGCATCACACCAACCACTGCCTTCTAATCAATCTCCAACCAAAGATGATGAGGCCATTTCTATGTGTAACCTGCCCATCATTATTAATAATTTATCTTCAACATATAGTTCCGGGTAGTGCCACTAAACTTGTTTACCTAATGCATACATTGTTTGGTCAGCGGTTATTATTGGGACTTGATCTGGGTTGATTTTTGCTAAAACTTTTTTAAATATGTTAAAGTTTGTCTAACCATAGATGTCGAGTTGATAGATTCATTAACAAGTGGCAATAAAACAGAAGTATGTTTTATTTTCTGGTTATCTTTTACTGTCTTCGAATGAAAAGCTGCCCAAGATATTTTCGCTGTTTCTTCCCCTTTTGATTTTTTCTGTAAAACTTTTAATATAGCTTTTTTAAACAATTGTAAAATATGAGTTGAGAAATAGTAGATGTAACTTTACTATGTGCTGAATTAATGTTAACATCTTTTACCTCTTTTCCATATAACACCATTCTAACAAAGCTTTTTAATGTGTTTAGAATTAGTTTACTATCTAAACCATTCAAAAATATTGGAACATTATTAGTATTTAGGACTTTAAAAATTTGGTTTCGCAAAATAGTTGCTGCTTTTACCAAACATAAACCCTCTTCCTCGTTTGTTAAATAACAAGCATCAGAAATAGCAGTATATAATAGGGTATATGTTGAGGTTTTGCAACTTTAAATTGTGGAAAACAGCCACTATAAATTATGTAATAGACCCACTATAACCCATATTATTGAAAATGAGAAAAATCATCCAATGAGAAGTGTTTAGTTTACTAATAAGCATCCTGCATCATAAAAAAATTTCTCTTTAATTTTTAAATAATGGTAGTATTAACATAAATAACTTAATTAAATAACGTTTATTAATACATTAAATTTTATTTTTTCAATAGACATTAAATTTTATATATCAAATTAAATTCTATAGAATTTAATTTGATACTTATTTTTATATAAAACCATTTTTTAAATAAAATTAAATTTTGCTAATAGAACTGAATTTTATAAAATTTTAATAATAATATTCTACCTCATAAGCCATATAAACCTCTGCAAACATGAAATCATTTCATTTATACCACCATTGTGAAAATGGAGTGCTGGGTGTGTAGTTTTATCTTTGAGAATAAAAACAACATATGACCATGCTAATCTAGGATCAGACCTTCGCATTGAATGAATATCTTTGACATCAAACTGTATTTGATTCAAACTAACTTGTGGTTTTACACCTAATTCTGAAGCATGAAAAAAAAATGTATTAGAATAGTTAAAAAGCTCAATTTCTAAAAATTAACAGATTGAAAATCAATCACCATTAGATTGCTGTTTATTTCACACAAAAGTTAAAACTTTTTTCCCTGAAAGGTTTGCCTTGAATGTCAGCAACTCTTCTCTACCTTTTTTAAATACTCCTAATCCTGGTACTAGGTTTAAAATTTTTTCTTTTAGTCTTGTTTTGTTTCCACATTTTGAATTTATATCATAACTCTTTAAATGATTGCAAAATACTTGGTAAAGTCTTGAAAGTTGAAACAGAGGAATAGTTGATCATCTTCATAGCACTGATAGATATATTCCTAGGACAATCCTGGAAACAATGTTGTTTTCAACGAATTTTGTAACGAAACTTTCTGTAACGAATGCAAGCAGTTATATAACTGGCTAAGACACGCTTTATGATAATGAGCCTCAGTAGTTACCAGATCACCTTCACTCAGCTTTGCAAGTAACTTAGCATCTGATAGAAGTTCAGCACAACTGCAAACCTTTTTATCTAGTTCAAGTGTCATCACTTGACTTTTTTGTTATCCACCTTCTCACACAAGAAACAATTCTTGATAGTTGTTGGCCTGAAATTTTGACCTTGTACCATGGCTAGGGATTGGTAGTTCTTCTGTCGTGTGTAATGTCTTTCTTTGTTTAGATGCTCTCTAGTAGTGATAGTTATCAAAATTTGTATAACATTTTTTGTAATGTTACTGCATTGTTGTTGCAAAGCTGTTGCAGCAAATCTTTGCATTGCAGTCTTGAAGTTAAATCAGCTGACAAACTACCTGTATAAAATAAATCTCAATTTTCAGCAAAATATTACTCACTAGTTTCTTTTAATAATATAAAAAAGAGATGGGGCATTAAAAAAAGGCTAAATTTTGCAAAAGAGTAACAAAACGAAAGTCTGGTTCAATACTTGGGAAAATATGAAAGCAAAACATGATTATACCTAAGATCAACCTCTCTCAAAAACAAATGTCAAAAAAGATGTATTTATTTTATAGCAATATGTAAAATATATTGCTATTAAATAAATATATTGCAATCAAATAAATATATTGCTATAAAATAAATATATTGCAATAAAATAAATATATTGCTATAAAATAAATATATTGCAATAAAATAAATATATTGCTATAAAATAAATATATTGCAATAAAATAAATATATTGCTATAAAATAAATATATTGCTATAAAATAAATATATTGCTATAAAATAAATATATTGCTATAAAATAAATATATTGCTATAAAATCAAACCCATTTCTTTGAACTTCTCTAGATTACTAAGTAATGTCTTATATCCAGTGTCTCTTGGTAGCTTTTTGGATTTAGAAGGATTAGCAATGTCGCAATTATTTGATGATAGCTCTTGATGTATGAAGCATTTATCCTACTCAATGGCATTATTTGTTGTTGTTGGTAATTCATAACCAGTTGCAGCATTTACAAACTTAAAACTCTTCTGAGACATTTATTATTAAATTTTAAGGGTTAATTTTGTTATATTGATTTTTATAGGTCTCACTTATTTTGAATAAATATAGTAAAATAACAGTAAAAGACATCTAAAAGTAGCAAGCTTTGTATAGATTTATTGTAGTCAATAAATGCTAGTAAATAGTTTGAAATTTTAAAACTTTAAAAACAAAAATATCAATCTCTTCGGAAAACTATAATTGTTACGGAAATACCAAAAAACCTAATGCATGAGGCTTATGCTCATGAAAGTTACTCATTTTGAAAGATACATTCAATTATGAGCAAAAAACAACTAAAAAAAAACATTTTTTGTTTACTTACACTGTTTGCACTAACCTAAACAAACTATTAAATTCTATTTGTTATAAAACCTTTACAGTATGACCACGCGCATAATTTCTATCTATATTTTAAGCCGATTATACGTTATGAAGTTTTTTAAGTCCATTTCTAAAAAAAAATCTCTAAAACTCAAAACCTAAGACATTTACAATTGGGGTACTTTTCTAAATCAATTTGTATAGTTATTAACGACAGTTTCGCCAAGTTTCATGCTGGTATTACATCTTGAACTATTTTGCCGGATATTTATGCTTAGGTCCCCTGTTGCGTTAAAAAAGTTAATAGTTAAAAAAGTTTACAAGCTGTTCTGCGCCTGCGTTACGCGTGCGCAGTATTGAATAAAAGTTTCCGTAAGAGAGTGAAATTCGCCGTTAAAAAAGTTTCATCGTCTCATTAGGGTATGTAAAACATTAATAATAAGTTCATATGTTATATAAAAATGGCTGTCCACATTTAATCAGTTGATGATGTGAAACAGTATTTCTCTGATGGAATAATTAAGTCCATTTTCAGTTGAAAGAACTAGTAGTTTCTTAGATGATTTGATATAGTACAATTTACCATCTATATATATATATATATATATATATATATATATATATATATATATATATATATATATATATATATATATATAGATGGTAAATTGTACTATATATATATATTAGGGATATGACTTTTTTGCAACCTACTAGGCCTGTATCGTAATTCAATGAACTTTTATGTAAAAAGAACGAATAGATGTTTCATTTTGACATATTTTGAAAAAAGGTCACCCCAAAACCAAAAAATCGAATTTTCAATAGGTACACTTTTGTACAGTAAATGAATATTAAAGGCTGAAGATGTTGTAAGAGTCATACTCCTGTTGTTATTTTATTTATTTATGCAACATATACTGTGATATAACAAAAAACATTATGTGATATATAATTATACAAGTATTACAAAATTAACAGTATCAAAGCGTCTAGTACAACAATATACATAACTGTCTGTGTCTATAGGCCTACTGTGTTTAGTACATGGGTCACATGATGCTCACGTCTCATAAAGAGTCTAGCGCTTATTACTTAGAATGAATCGAAGTTGCAGTTTGTCTTTCTTTCTGCAGGAAGCATACAGGTCTTGCATCACCTTGATTGCACGTTCAGCTATCTGATTACTTCGTGGTATGTCGATGACGGATGGCTCTTTCTTCCAGTGATTTTTGAATGACTGCAATGCCTTTTTGTAAGGCTTCAATACATCAGATAAATTCTTGAAGTCATTGTCATTGTACTTTTGACTACTAAACCAATGTTCTGCCCACTCATATGAAATGAACCTGCAAACCTTCTCCAAATTCTTTCTCGCTTCAGGCATAAGAATGAACGCCAGAATGGCGAGAATGGCTCTTGAGTTCCATCTGGCATTGCTCATATTAGGAATGTTCTGAAAGTGAATCAGAGGGAAGTTTCTTTGTTCTTCATAGAACCTAAACACTCTTGTTAAATGGTACAAAAACTTCATATCGTCTCTCCACCCTGATTTATCAAGAATTTCTACAGTTCCATTCACAAACTTATCCTTCAGTTCATCATACTTATTCAACAGTTCAGACACAAATGGGTATTCAATGTTTGGAGATTTGGTATCACCCCCAAGTTCTTCGTCCATCACCAGACGGAGAATCCTGTCTAGTACGTGATGCTGACAACCGATAAATTGTGGTATTGTGACACCCTTTAATTTAAACATACGTTGCAACTTCACAACAACTCCATTTCTCTTCCCAGTATTGACGTTTGTTGTATCAGTAATGATCATCTTAATTGAATTCCACAAATTGTATTCATCAATAAGTTTGGCAATTTTTCCAGCAACAGTTTCAGCTTTGCCATCTTTTAAACGCAGTGCATCAAGTTTCACGTCAGTTCTTTCATTCTGAAGTACAACTACCTGATATTCCTTATCATCTATTCGTTTGCCGTCAAAGTGTAAGGACCACTGTTCCATTTTAAGTTGTTGTATCATTTCTTTTTTTAATTTACCTGCCTCTTTGAATATGGACTTGTAAATTGCTGATTGACTTGGAGTTGGAATATCAATACCTTGTTGTGATAATACATTGCATATTTTAGCAGCTTTCTTTGTGGAAACTCCACTTGATGTAACCATACTTACAGCAAATTTACTTTTGTAGTGCTTTCTAGTTTTTTTCTGAGTGTCCTCATCATCGTCTTTATCACCGTCGTCGTCTTCATCATCTTCACTCTTACTTTTGCAGTTTTCAGATTCAGTACCACTGTCTGTGGTAGACAGGACTTGTGATGTGGAAGGTATTGCTGTTCCAGACTGGACTTTCCTTCTCTTGGAAGGGTGAATGGTTTCTTTACTTGCCACTTGTCCTGTTGAGTACCCCACCTGTCTTTTACTTTCTTTTTGTAGGTGGTATAGACGTTTATCTTCCGAGGATAACCACTGGCCATTCACTTTCGTGATGTCAAATAATGCATTGAGAACATCATATTTTCCACGCTTGACACATTCATCATAGACCTTCAGCACCTTCATAAGCTTTGCTCTTATCACTTGATCAGACACACGTGGAAAATTCAGTTTATTGTCCCACAATTTTGTAATTTCCTTAGAAATTTGGTCTATTCGTTCTTTTCTTCCTTTAACATATGCTCCGAGAAACTGGTATCTTCCTACGATCTGCAATTGAAGTGGTATTCTGGATTTTTCATCGAGTGAATGTTCTTCTACAGCCACGCTTCCTTTTCTTCTGTGTGACTCTTGAAATCTCACCAAATTTTTAGTCCAAGTCTTCTTGTTCTTTGTTACTGTGGTATGACTTTTCTTGTGAGACATCATATAATATTGTTACGACTTTACGGATAGCTGAGCGTAAATATCCGTTTAATAAAGTCGTTTAATTAATAAAATACTTTAACTGTATAGTAATCCAATTATAGTTCGATAATCCAGTCAATGTTGATAACAGTTCGATAATCCAGTCCGTATCCTAACGATAATGCTGCAACTACTTATACTTCGTACACTTACAGCGTCTTTAGTTCGCTACAGTAGTTCCTTATTAGCTCAGTTACACGCAGAGTACTTCATAGAACTATTCACATTATCAACACTGAGCTCTGACAGCAGCTCGCTTATATAATTATTTAGAGCTTCCAGAATGTTCTACTAAGTTCTATAATCTTCTACAGTCTGTTACAGTCGTCTATATCACCGTGGTAACACAATGACGTCATCACATAACAATTCCAAGTATTTGCCGGCACACGGCCGTTTCGTTGCCATGGTAACGTGTGGCGTTATATTTATAAATTCATAACAAAATAATGAAATAAATAGAATTAAGCTGAGAATTAAGCTTAAGATTAAAACATCGGTCAAAAATGAATGTATAAAAATGGTAAATCAAATTTTTATTTTGGGGGTGACCTTTTTTTGTTGCAGAAAGCTATTTGGGCCTTTTTTCATGATTTTAGGTAAAAGTTCATCGATTTATGATACAGGAAACATTTTATTTGAAAAAAAATTAAAAAGTCATATCCCTAATATATATATATATATATATATATATATATATATATATATATATATATATATATATATATATAGATGGTAAATTGTACTATATCAAATCATCTAAGAAACTACTAGTTCTTTCAACTGATCATGAAAAAATGATGGCTTGAAGAGATGTCCATGATTCTGATCACGGGACACATGTTGGTCTCAACAATACTAGAGCTAAACTAAAAAGTTTCTTTTACTGGCTTGGTTTGTTTTTCTTTACTTAAATATAAATTAAAAAAACTAAAAACTACTGAAGTTTATTAAATAAATTTAATCATTTTTTGTCATTCAATCATGATACTTTTATATAGTAAATTACTTTGTTTCTTATTTTTTTAGGTATGGTTAGCGATACTATCAAATGGATAAAGGAATGTGAAAAATGCCAACGAATGGAAAAAATTAAAACGGTTGCTCCTGAATTAAAACCTATAAGGGTGAATTGATCTGATTGGGCCACTGCCTATTGCGTCACAAGGTCAAAAAATATATTTTAACAGTAACAGACCTCTGGAGTAAATATGTTGAAGCTTTCCCTATTCCTGAAAAGTCTGCTTTATATGTATCAAAGTGCCTCACCACCTTATTTTATAGATTCGGTCCTCCTAAAAAAATACTTTCGGATCAAGGCAGGGAGTTTGTAAATGGTGTAAATGAGGCTTTGTTTTCTTCATTTAATGTCAAACACCTTATAACATCTGCTTACCACCCCAAACGAATGGGGAAGATGAACAAACTAATCAGACTGTTAAGAGAGCCCTTTCAAAGTTATGTAATGAAGCTCAGAATAACTGGAATGAGTTGTTAGAACCGGTATTGTTTGGTCTTCGCACATGTGTGCAAAAATCAACTAAGTTTACACCATTTTTTCTAATGTTTGGCAGAGAACCACAATTGTTTTCAGCTTTAGCAATGAATCTAACTAATTCTGGCTGTTGATGATAATATTGAAATAAATTCAACTGAAGATCAAATTCAAGAAAGAATTAATTCACAAAATAAAGTCAACGTTGTGGTAAATTCGAATATTTTAAATGCTCAAACAAAAATGCAAAAATATTATGCTTCTAAACAGATAAAAGGGTGTAAGTCATTTTCATTTAAAATAGGTGACAAAGTTTTATTAAAAAATTGTAGAAAAACTAGTCGTAAAGGGGGCCGAATGGAGCATGATTGGCTTAGACCTGCTACAATCACAAGCTTTAAACAAAATGGTGCTGTTGTTACTCGTAATCGAAAAGTTTGGAGGAAAGCTATTTTTTTATTGAACATGAAGCCATATCTAGAAAAAAATTGGAATGTATCATCAGCAATAATATTAAAAGAACACAATTATTGTCTTACAATGAATATTAAAATGGCTAGAAATAAAAAGAATACAATAAAATCTAGAAAATCAAACAAGAGACATATACTAGACTCAAAATGCTATGTTAAAGATAAAAATATTAAATTGACTGAAATTGAAAACTCTTTATCGAAAAATGTATACCCTGCAATTTCTGTTAACAATAAATTTTTTTTAAACTTATCAACAGAGTCTGTTAAATTAAGCCTCGACATTTTAAAAAATCCATGTGGTTGATTAAATGATACTTTAATAGATATTGCACAAAGTTTCCTTTCATTTCAGTTCCTCAAATTGCTGGATTTCAAAGTTCGTGTATTTTTGATAAAAATAATTCAGGTGGTTACATTCCTACTGGAAAATTTAATCAAATACTAAATATTAGAAACTCACATTGGATACTAATAAGTAATGTGTCATCTGATACATGTTTAAACTCAGTTCAATATTATGATTCTCTCTATACCAGTTGAAATGAAGATGTTCCATTACTTGTGCATCGTGTTGCTCATTCATTATTGATTTATGAAGATGTTGACTCAATAAGTTTTGAAGTTATGAATTGCCAAACCCAAGATAATGGAAATGATTGTGGTCTTTATACTGTTGCAAATGCTACAGCTCTATGTAATGGAATTGATCCAAGTGTAATTGTCTGGGAAAAAAATAGTATGAGAAAATATTTTCTAACATGTATTGAGAAAGGCAAACTTGAAATGTTTCCTTATATAACCATACTAAACGGGTTTAAAAGATGCTCTTCATCCTTTCTTTGTTATGAGACTTGTCACTGTGCTATGGCATAAGTTATAGCTTATATTATTTATATATATTTTCTAATGTGTTGATGTATTTGTAGTTTTATGTAATGCAATAATAGCTTGTCAGGCCAGGCCATTTTTTCTTAAGGTAGCATTAGGGCTGTCCAGAAATTATTACACAACCCAGAACATAGCCTAGTGAAGTTTTTCCCATTATACTATCAATGCTTTATTGAAAAACATTTTTTACAGATTTATTTAAAGTCTTCTAGGGGTTGCTCAAAGCTCTTGAACATTTTAAGTAAATTTTAACAGAAAATGTACAAAAACGCTATGTTATTTTTAGTATAACTGTCGAAAAATGTTGAAATTGATCAATTTAAGTTATTGATTAATTAAGTTATGGATGCCAATTGATAAGTTGATGATTATTTAAGTTATTGTGAGTATTTTTTTTTTAATTTTACACAATTTTGACCCAATTTTGACCCAAATTTGACCCAAATTTGACCCAAATCAAACAAATTGTATGTCATTTTCTAAAACACATAGGAAATAATGTTTTTGTTATAATAGTTATTTATTTTACCTGCATGCTATGATTGGGTACATACAATTTTGCATTTTTGTTTAAAAAAAATAGAAAATGTTGACTAGGAGTGGAAAAGAATTAAAAGTGACAAACCCAATTATACCGTCTTCGCCATTACCTTCGAGTGTTCCCGCAACTCCGTCATCTTCAAAACCTACCACTAGAACTAGTACAAACTTTTGGTTGATTGGTCAGCCATGTTCATCAATTACAGGAGCAAAGTTACCTACACGCAGACAGATGATGAAGTATGTTTTATATCTGAGACATGATCCTGATAGCGTTGGTAACAGTGTTAAGAATGAAGAAATTTCTTACATCGTTGCAGACAGTGTTGCAGATTTTTGGCACATGGCTCGCATCAAAACCAAAGTAAGACAAAACTGTATGTTTGATGTTCATAGATTATGGAATGAATGGACCAGTTTAAAAAAAATAGAAGTCGTGCCACCGACCCTGGTAACAAACGAGAAAACTTCATCTCAGAGCTTGATATGCTTTTCGACATTGGTGCTCCAGATGCCATTGATGACATAAGAAAATCTAGACTTCTATCTCAGAAACACAAAGATGATGACATTGCGTTTTATCTTGATCAGAAACATGAAAGAAAGTCTAGTATGAATGGCCAGGATAAAATTTTTGAAGCAAAGGCTTTACAGTTTCTGACCAGAATTGAACAGCAGCAACAACGACAAGAAAAAGAAACAGAAAGACTAGAGAAAAGAGCAGCTGCAGAGCTAGAAGGAAATGAATTTTTTGAAGAGTCCGAGGATGATGTACAAGTTGGTTGTACGGAAATTGATCCGGATTTTGAGCCAGATCACATTATTGAAAAAATAGAGTTTCAAGAATTTGTTACACTTCAAGTTCCCAGAAAAATTATGGAATGTGACGAGTTAACGACAGCAGCCGATCGGTTAAAGTTGTCCGACAATCAAACTACAATGATATTTTCAGCTATAATAAAAGCAGCAGGTGACAATCTAGACGACTTCGATGTATCCCGTTCAACTACGCGTCGAAAGCGAATGTCAAACAGACAGCACATTGCAGAAAGCATAATGGAGAAAATAAAGGAAAAACCACCTCAATTTGGTGCCATGCACTCGGATGGAAAGTTACTGCAGGACTCTCTTGGTGATATGTTTGAACGTCTAGCAATTCTTCTGTCAGGTTCACCAGAAGTTTCATCGGGAAAATTTCTGGGTGTGCCACAACTAGGAGATTCTAAAGGACAAACTCAAGCTGATGCCTCATATGATCTCTTAGAAGCATGGGGATTAAAAGAATCAGTTGTCGCTTTGGTATTTGATACTACAGCAAGCAACAGCGGGGTCCATAAGGGTGCAGCTAAACTTATCGAAGAACTTGTTGATAAAAAGCTACTTTATCTTGCATGTCGTCACCATATCCTTGAACTTGTAGCTAGCGCTGTTTGGAAATCACTGTTTGGTAAAATCAGAGGACCAGAAAACAAAATGTTTGCTACCTTCAAAGAGGCATGGTCAGGTCTCGAAAGCAATTACCTATCCAGTTGCTGAAAATTGAAAATCCATGGTTGTTGGAAGTTAAAGAACGAGTCATTGAAAATTTAAAAATGCTGCTCAATAGCAAGGAATCATCTGTGTTTCCTCGGGATGACTACCGAGAGTGCGCAGAAAATAATCTTATTGTACTGGGTGAAACACCACCTCGTGGTACCCATTTCCTCAAACCTGGAGCCATACATCAGGCTCGTTGGATGGCTTGCAACATATATGCTGGGAAGATGTTCATGTTTTCAAAAGCAATGAAGTTCGACAAGGAAACTGTGATTAAACTGGAACGTATAAACAGATTCTTGGCTCTTTTTTACACCTCAGCATGGATGCAAGCCAGTATTGAAGCCGATGCTCCCGTAAACGATCTAGAACTCATTCATGACATGATGGATTTCCGCAATGTAGACAGAGAAATTGCAGATGTTGTGATAGCCAAACTAAACAACCATCGATGGTACCTCACTGAAGAAGTTGTTCCTTTTGCTTTATTTAGTCATCATCCTAAAATGAGTGACCATGTTAAGCAAGAAGTAGCAAACAAATTGTGGACAATAGCAGTGCCTGAAAACTCCCGAATGGGTAAACCAATCTTCAGACAAATCAAACGCAACACAACATTGAAGAGTCTGTTAGGACCGGAGTCACACCTGTTGTTCAAGAATCTCAACACCAGAAGAGATTGGCTTGCTAAACCAGTAGATCAATGGGCAGCAGATGAAGACTTCCAAGTTGCTGAAAAGTTTGTTCGAACAGTAAAAGTTGTCAACGATGCTGCCGAACGAGGCGTCAAACTAATCTCAGATTTTGCAACAATAATAACAACAGATGAACAACAGAGAGCATGGCTATTGCAAGGTGTGGAACAACATCGGAAGCTGTTTCCAAGTTTTGACAAAAAAACACTAAACATTTGAAACTAATAACTTGAACTTACTAACTTGAAGTGACAATTTCGACATTTTTCCTCATTTTGGACCTTAAAAACTATGAAAATATTGAATTATTTTCCAGAAATATATGTAGAACGTAAACAAACATGCACAAGTTGTGCATCATATTACTACTATATACAAAATAACAATTTCCATAATTACTTTAATAAATTTAATTGAGTAAGACCAAGTAAGAACAAAAGTAAGATAGCGTTTTAATACATTTTCTGTTATATTTTAGTTAAAATGTTCAAGAGCTTTGAGCAACCCCTAGAAGACTTAAAACAAATCTGTAAAAAATGTTTTTCAATAAAAAATTGATAGTATAATGGGAAAAACTTCACTAGGCTATGTTCTGAGTTGTGTAATAATTTCTGGACAGCCCTAAGGTAGCATATAAGCATGTACAACCTGTTTCATATGGAACAAGCAATACTGGTTTGGTGTTGTAAAGGCATCATACCTCATAATATCATTTAATTTAGAAAATAGCGTTATAAAAAGTCTAAACCACACAAGTCTAAACCATGTAAATGTAGAAACACGGATGTTAAACTTGAAAAAAAAACTTTGTATATATATAAGTATATACACTGAGGCATATTCGTTTAGACGCATCAATTTTTTTCTCTTTGTCTTAATTTTTTTCTATGAATTGTCAACTGATATGCATGCAAGTTATTATCAAAATAATTTTTGTGTTGTGGTTTAATAAAAATCACAAAAAAATTTTTTCTATGTGTCTTTATTAACATGAGAGTATGTTTGAAATACAAAAGCACATTTTTTAATTGGAATATATCTATAGACGCAGTCATATTTTAGACATTAAATGATGGAAATTAGTAATGCGTATGTCCTCCATTACACTGGATTACCTCAAAAATTCTGCCTTTCATTGACTCCACTAGTCGTTGAAGTGTAGTTTGATCCAACTCAGACCATGCTTCAAGGATTTTACACTTTAACTCAGTAACAGTTTTAAATTGGTGTCCGGCTGCTTTAGCGTCATAAACTTTCCTTGATAGCATTCCCCACACGTTCTCGATTGGATTTAAGTCCGGGCTACAACCTGGCCATTCGAGAACCGGGATGTTGTGGTCTTTAAACCATTTCATAGAATGCCTAGATGTGTGAATTGCAGCATTATCTTGCTGAAATATGGCATTATCGTCCATGTTTTCATCCATATAAGTTATGAGAACATCATCCAACATTTCTGCATACTTTATCGAGTTCGTTTTAGGTAAACCACAACACAGAGTCAATTTTCCTGAATAAGAAAATCCACCCCAAACGATTAAACTTCCTCCTCCATAATTTCGTTTTGTTTGTGGGTCATTTATTCCTCTTAAATCATGTCAATAACAACTGTAAGATTCCGGACCATCTAAATTGAACTTTTTTTCATCTGAAAATATTACGTTTTGCCACTCATGAGTCCAATGCATATGGTTTTTAGCAAACTGTAATTTAGCAAACTGTAATCTATTTTTAGCAAACTGTAATCTAGCAATTTTATGGTGTTTTTTTAACATTGGTTTTTGGTGTGGTTTCTTCCACTTTACGTTTGGTGTTGTACGTAGAATATGTGCAACATGTTTATTGGTGACAGGCAATAATAATTTATCCTTTATTTGTGTTGCATTCAATTTATTTTTGGTTGCTTCGAAGCGAATTCGATTAATTTGCCGATTTGTTAATACTTTGTTGCCGTTTGTTGGTTTTTTTACACCGTAATTGTCACCTTTTGCAATGTAGTTTCGTACAACATCTTCAGATCTTTTTCTTGCTATTTCTTGTATAGAAAGTGCTGGTGAGATTTCTGAGCCACGATATAAATCAATTTGTATTTTTTCAGCATCCGTCAAATACTTTCCTTAAGGCATTTCGTAAAATGCTATAAAAATGATACTGGCAGAGCAAAAGATCAAATTACACTAAAATTTATCAATTTATTTGTGTAAAAGTGATTAAAAATCAATAATTACCGTTATTAACCTGATTGCGTCTATAGATATATTCCAATTAAAAAATATGCTTTTGTATATCAAACATACTCTCATGTTAATAAAGACACATAGAAAAATTTTTTTTGTGATTTTTATTAGCCCACAACACAACAATTATTTTGATAATAACTAGCATGCATATCAGTTGACAATACATAGAAAAAAATTAAGATAAAGAGAAAAAAATTGATGCGTCTAAACGAATATGCCTCAGTGTATATTTTTTAAAATTACTAAAATGGAATAATATATAATTCTATTTAATTATAGACATATTTGTGATGGAATGGAGGTTCCACATGTTTGATATAGTCAAATGTCACAAAGGAAGCTACATAAATACGATTTTTGTTAAATATATATTAAGTTTAATGAGTTTTAAAGTTTATAAAAGATTATAGTTTAAATATTATTTGAACAAATTTTCATAATTTTTTACATTTGTCTTAAATTGAAAGGATTTTAAAATTTTTTATAACTTTAAACATTTATATTTTGTCATTGTTTTATTTTAGTTATCTTACTGTTGAACATGATTCTAATTAAGTAAATTTTCATGATTTGAAATTTACTATATTAATCATTAGTTATGGCAAAAATTTGATTTCTACAAAATCAAGGTTAGAAATATCTTATTGTCTGGTAACTTTACAAAACTGTTTTTTATGTTTATTTATGTTATGCCTTCTGTATGCTACTTTGTTGTGCTTTGTGCTAATATAAAAACTTTTGTGCCTTTTTGTGGAAATACAAGACTCTTATGTAATAAGGTTGTTAAAATATATCAATTATAATTGTTTATTAACTACGTAATGACTTCATTTATTTGTTTTCAATCTCAAAACTTTTTTTTCAACTTTTATCTAAGGTACCCTAACCAAACCTAACGGTCTATCATAGTCCCGCGGAATAGCATTTAAATAGGAAGCTGACGCCTCCTTCCTTAAAAATTGAAGAAAATATTAACTCTGTTTAGTTGAACTCTGGATCGCTTGCTTTTGAGGCAAGCACTCTAATTCGTGCGACACAGCTACTGGGAACTCAAGAGATTATCTATGTTACGTTATCTGAATATTTTTAAATTTTTTTAAATGTAACATTTTATAATTGAAACAAATGTTGTATTAACATTGCAAAGTGGCTTGAGCTCTTTAATATTTACAAAAAGTAAAATAAATAAAAAGTATATATGTATACCATTGGCATGTACCGTGGGTGGAGGAAAGGTGGTCGGGTGCGATTGACCCTCTTTTTT
Source organism: Hydra vulgaris (assembly GCF_038396675.1). Lineage (NCBI taxonomy): Eukaryota > Metazoa > Cnidaria > Hydrozoa > Anthoathecata > Hydridae > Hydra > Hydra vulgaris. The sequence continues at coordinate 48,722,665 of NC_088927.1, read as the reverse complement.
GTTGCAATTGCCCTCTGTTATAGTAGCAAATGAATACATTGCATACTTTCAAAATAAATTCATTTGCTACTATAAACTGCCTTTATTCAAAAACGACCTCCCCAAAGCCTAAAAAATTATCAAATGTGTATCATCAAATTTTGATTAATATATTTAATACATCATTGATATTTTTATTATATATTTATTTTTTAACATTTATCGCGAATAGGTTTGCGCAGATAAAAGAGCATACATTTTGAAAACTTTTTTAACGGGCTAACTTTTTTAACGCCATTAAGCGTTAAAAAAGTAGTCATTATATAGCGCACGCGCAGATTTCACTGTTTGTAAACTTTTTTAACGACAAACTTTTTTAACGCAACACCCCAACTAAGTTTGTCGTATTCCTGATTGTGAAATTGATTTGTCGTCCTCATAGTAACTCCCGACTGCATATTTTGGAACCCTATACAGGCTCAGAATAAGCAGAGATATGCGCAATCTGATTCGCTGATTTTGAAAGAGAGGCTTTTGCGCGTAAGTGTAAATCAAAACAAATGTCAAATGTATTGATTAATAAAAGCGAAACTGAGTAATTGCCAAATAATAATAAGAAAATAAGTATGATTTTTTTATCCGATTTAGTACAATATAGTAATTATATTTTTACAAAACTTCACATATCAATTGAATATTATTAACTTCATATAAGCTTTTTCAAATTAAGTTCCCATTAATCCTATTATATAACAAGAAAACTATTTTTAAAAAGAACCTAATTTCTTTTCAGATTTTTACCCTTATTATTCCCATATATAAATTGTATACATCACTAAAACATTTTAAGCTTGAGAATATTGATTATTTAACTAGCCCAGATAATTTACAACACTCTCAAAATAAAAGCAATTGAGAGCAAGAGCTGATTTAGATTGTCTTTGGTAATGTATAGTAATAAAAGATTACAAAGCATTGTAGCATAATAAGCAATAAGAAAAAATTTATAACCTGATGTCCACAAGTGTGTTTTGATATAGTAAACTGATTACAAAAAGGAATAACTCTTAACTTACCACACCTTTAGTAAAAACTAAGTGTAAAAAAAAAAAAAAAAAAAAAATATATATATATATATATATATATATATATATATATATATATATATATATATATATATATATTAGGGGTGTTATCGATTAATCGATTAATCGTTTTTTTTTTGATTTGATTAAATAATTGATTATTCGAAAAATTAGAACGATTAATCGACGTTTTATATTAGGATTTGGTTTTATATAAAAATAAGCACTTTAGAGTTTTTCCGTCTGAATTTCCGTTTAGAATGGGGGTGGTACACCCCCATTCTAAAAAATTTCCTTAAAACAATCAATACAAAATTAAAACTACAATACACAAGTTAAAACAAGTATGCTGATTTTTTTTTTAAATAAGAAATCTCGATTGCCCAACTTTTGCCTCACTTATTCCATACGAATTGCCAAAATATGGGTGTAATTTAAAACAAGATATCTCCAGTTCTATATATCTTTTAACTCTGAAATTTTCACACTATGTTCCTAAAAGGTACGAAGAGGTTATGAACCAAAATCATGCATTAAAGATGCATAGAACATTTTGAAAATAATTTTCTATATATTTAAGAAAGTTTTTAACAAAAAAAGCAAGAAAAAAAGATTTTAAACATACTTATACATCATATTTATTTGTAGTTTTGGTTCATTACCTAAGTCAATTTATAAAAAAAACACCCTGAAAATTTCAAGTCAGAATATGGTCCCAAACTGAAAATATTGCGTTTTAAAATTTAGGTATTTGGTAAAAATGACATTTTGAGAAAAACACAAAAAACAAAATAAAAGTTCGTTATATTAGGAAAAGAAGCACGAGCCCAATTAAAAACCTCCGCTATTATATTGTGGGTCCTTTTCCAGTTCTTTTTCAATATCTATATAACCTTTTTTGATGGCTCTAAGCTGTTTTCTCCTTATTTTACCTTTAGCACTTGATTTGTGATTCATTTTTTTAATTCGGTTGCAGTCCAATTTACGAAGTCCTTCCTGCATAAATATACTTGGTTCGATACCTCCAGCACTAATTACTTTGTCAACTGCTGTGCTTCCATCATTAAATGCAATAATAGATGAGTTCATATTAATCTCAAGAACTTTTTTCCGAATCTTTAGGACATCTCTTCCATATTAAGGCATTCAGACTTTCATTGTTATTTTGAGTTTGTCCGTGCAAACATTTTGATAACAATGTTTAATTTGTCAAATCTGTAAATACAGGCATAAGTACTGCTTTAATTGCTAATGGTAAGCTTAATTTAGTTTTGTATGTTGTTTCACCTGTTACTTTATTACTCTGCCACAAACGCCAACTAGTTCTAGTTCGTAAGCAAAATTTGTGTCTCTCTGACTCTTCACTTATGTCAATTTTGTGAAATAAAACAGCCCAAGCACTTTTTTTCATTGCATATAGGATATTTGACGGGTAGCCATACCAAAATAATTTTAAAGCATATTTATGGCTTTATCTGTCAGTCGACCTTTTCCATCTATTTTTTTTCCATCTGAAAGAAACTGACCTTTAAGTGTCACTTTAAGGTTACGCGCACGATTTCCAAGTCTCTTTTGGTAATGTCCAACACAATGAAGTCTGTTTATTTCAAAATCTGGATATGGATTACTTGCAACAACATCATTATATGCTGAGCTGTCACCATCTCCAATATATCCTTCATATCTCAAACTATGCTTTTCAATTGACCGTTGAAAAATTGGAACAGCACCAGAAGCTTCCATGGATCCTGATGATTTATTGTGGTTAGCTTCACAAACATGATTTATTTTTCAATTTTGATAACCTGGTGTTGACTTTTTTTTGTTCCAACAACTACAAGCTTTGCAGAACTTAATTAACAAAATTGAATCAAGACGTTTTCCATTCTCTCTTGATATTGCAGTGACAATACCATTTAAAGATTGATGGCCTCTCTTTTGCCAGGTACCATCAACAGAAACCTGGCATGCAGAAACATCATTAACATTGCTTGATTTAGAAATAATATCTTTAGTTTCATTGGCTGCGCTTGACATACTTGCAGAAGCAACTTCATTATAAATATTTAACAAATTGTTATTTATTGCACTATAGCTTTTAAAATTCATAGGAGATGGCATGTTCATTACTGCAGCAAATTTGCATATAGATTGATAACCTTTACTAATTTCACGAAAAGCAGTAACGACTTGAAAATTACTCCAGGTGTTCCAGTAGGAACACCTGGAGTACTTTTAGATTTTTTAGTAGAAATTAGTAGATTTTTTAGAAATTAGTAGATTTTTTAGTAGAAATTTTTAGAATTTTTTAGTAGACGTGTGCTATCCATTGCTAAATTGGCAACAAAGGCACTGTAAAGTTAAATAAAAGCAAAAACCTTTCTTGCTTTTTAAATCATTTTCTAAACAAACTTCATTTCCACATTCGGGGCATTTAAACTCACTAACCATTAGTTTTAAAATATTAAAGTTTATAATGATGTTGTAATTTTTTTGACTTCCAGATATTTCAATGTTTACTATTTTTCTGGAGCTTGCTGATAAACTTGGATTAGAAATTGATGTATCAAGCTGAATAAACTTTGAAGATTTTAGGTGTTGATTACAAGAAAACTTTCTTTTTTAAGTTCGAGCAATAGAACGTCCCATATCTTATTTAGCTATTTATTTATAAGAACATTAACAAATTAAAACAGCATGCAAGCACGATACATTTGATACATGTTCGCATTAGTAGTTCAAGTTACAGCTTTTAAAATGAAGCACAAAATAAACAAGCTGCAGTAGTAAAGAGTTATTGATGTTTATAAGCTTGAGCAAGTTTACATTTTTTTTTTTTAAATGCGTTGCTATGGCGTTGCTACGGACTTCTCAATTTACTATGGCCACAAAACACATAATTGTACACACTTCCTTATTTATCTATTAAAAAAAAAATTAATAATATTGTTCTATGAAAAATTTTGAATTTAAAAAACCAATTTTCAAAAAATTGATTTTTTCTAAAAAAATTCAAAATTAATGGGGATGTGCCTCCTTAAGCACCGGATCGTCGACACTGGATTTAGTAATTGTTTCATGTTAAACCACTAAACTAACTAAATAAGCCATAATTTCCAAGAACATCTCGAATATTTACATTTATTACTTTAAAAAAAACTTTAATCCTCGTGTTTTACTTCATAATGGTATGTTGATAATAATCTTTTTGAATGTACTTTCGTGGGAATGTGTGTTCTGTTTTGAATTATAATGTACTTACAAAGATTTTTATAAATTATATTATAATTTTAGGATTTATCTGACAATATTTGCAACAGCAATGATATATGGGTGCAGCCAAAAAAAAGAAAGTCTAAGGTTTGGGTTCATTTATTAGAAAATATTAACGATTCACGAACTTTAAAATGCAAGCATTGTGACACCAAATTTAAATCGCATTTATCAACTACATCCTTAATGTACCACATGCAACACAAACACGACCTTCTATTAGAGCCTGCTTCAGGAAGCTCATTAGTTGCACAAAGTAATTCTCAAAAGATAGTTTCATCCTATTTTCAAAAAAAAAATTCTTGTCCTGGGTTAATTCTTGCAAAGTTAACAGCTTTAGATAAAATACCGTTTTCAACTGTAGCAAATAGTGAAGAAATTATCAAAGGATGGTAAGCTCAAGGTTTAAAAATGCCATCAACAAGACAAGGAATTAAAAGTATTACACTTGAGTATGCTGACCAGATTAGAGAAAAATTAAAAAGTGATTTAAAAAAGAGAATAGAAGATGATGAGAGATTTTCATTATCATTAGACGAGTGGAGTTCCAAAAAAAACAGACGTTATATGTGTATGAATATCCATATGAAAAACGGAATTGTGATTAGTATTAATATGATAAGAGTAAAAGACACAATGCCAGCTACCAAAGCAGTTGAGATTGTTATTAAAAAACTGAGCGAGTTCGGTTTGCAGCTCAAAAACCACATAATTGCTGTTATAACAGATGGTTCGTCTGTAATGAAAAAAATGGGACGATTGATGGGTATTTATCATCAAATTTGTCATAGTCATGGCATACATTTGGCTGTGGTAGATGTTTTATATGCTAATCATACAAATTTAGTAGAACCTGATGACGAATATTTTGAAACAGAACTTGATAACTCTTCAATAAGTGACGAATGTGATGATGATGAGGAAGATTTTGAAAAAAGCAAAGGACAAAGTTGGAATTGAATCATTAGAAATCATTGAGGTAAGTTCACTTGCATTGGGAAGGCGAGATTGCAATATAATTGATGCTTTAAAAGTATTTGAATTTTTACTTTCTAAATTGAAAACTCAATCAAGTGAAACTGGTATAAAATTCTATGAAGCAGTAAGTAAAAGATTATTTGAACGTAGAATTATTAATGTAGAAGGCTTGATAGAATATTTAGATGATCCCAACACTTACCTAAAAGCACTTACACAAAAAAATGCAATATTAAAACGACCAACAAGAAACGAAATTGCTCTAACAATTAAAGAAATTGTTCATCGTTCATTTCTTATTGATCAGAATGTTAACGCAAATAGTTTAAACCAAGAAGATGAGGCTACTCATGAATGTACTGAAAATATAACGAAAAAAGAAGAATTGAATCGCATTTTGTCAAAAAAAAACACCTATGTTTCAACTGTAGTAAATTTTCAAAACAACGTTTCATCTATTAAAAAAGAAATGAGCATTTTTGAAAAAATTAACAAAAGAAGTGGAATTCATTTATTTGAACAAATGTACAATGCTTTGTTAACTATTCCACCATCGTCGGTTGAAGATGAAAGATGTTTTAGTGCGGCAGGGCTTTTTGTAACTAAATTGAGAACATCCTTAAATGATGAAACTATTGATTCTTTATGCTTTCTTCGCTCATATCTTTTACAGAAACAAAATGGACATGAAATAAACGTTATTTAAACTTGTTTATATTAAAAATTTCTTATAAAACTTATATTTGAACTTCTAAAACGTTTTTCATTAATGTATTACGATTTAGTTATAAAACTTATTATGTTTTCAATAATTATATAAATTAAAATTCTTTGCCTCTTTTAACCATTATAATATTATAACCATTCTTACTACAGTGGACTGTTTTATTACTTTGAAACAAAATTAATTTATATTTAAAAAACTCAAATAATACTATTTCTTGTGTAATTAAAGGGAAACTTTATTTTTCATAAATTAATCGATTGATAATCGATTAATCGTTTTTTTTTTTAACCAATTAATCGTTAATCAAAAATTTCTCAAAATGATTAATCACAACACCCTTAATATATATATATATATATATATATATATATATATATATATATATATATATATATATATATATATATATATATATATATATATATATATTGGTTATTGTATTCTATAATAGGTAAAAAATGTTTACCTTTGATAGCAACTGATAGTAAGTAATATCAAATAAAGCAACAAAGTTTGATAAATTTTATATTTATTATGCTATTAATTTATTTAACACTATATACTCCTGAGGGAAAAAAAAAAAAAAGTAAAAAACTATTTATCTTTCATATTTCCAAATTGTATGAATAGTTTTATTATGTAATCTTTGGTATAACCAATATAATCGAGTGTGCATTTTTTGAATTTCTGTGAATACCTCTTGTATAATAATATAAAAATAGAGACATGTCATGTTTTATCTTGAAGATAAATTTTTTTTGAAAACTTACTTCTTCAAATGTTAAAGCTTGTTTTGATGAAGTTTATTTCATTACAATAATTGCCATAACTCACCTTCATTAGGTTAAGTTTTTTAACTTCAATACTCTTTGCTAGCTTGTAATATCAACGCTTATATGTAACTGTACAAAAGAACTTTTCAGTAGAAAATCAAAAAAATATCACTTTTTTTGTTAAATTTTCCAATAGATTATTAATATACAATTTTTATCCTACTTTTATATAAGTTAAAATACGCAACCAAACTTTTTCACAAAGTGTTTGAAGGTTTAAGAATGATGTTTTATTAAAGTAAAGTGAATAAAAATATTGACATACACCTTATCAGCCTTTTCAAAATTTAGGTTAAACAACAACTTCTTCAGAGTTCATAGATTTACATGGAACATGTAAGCTAGTTTGATAAAACATCTGTAAAAATTTTCTTTTTCCAAAAATTTAAATGTTTAAATATTTATAATTAACAAGTTGGTATAAAGATGCAGTAAAGAGCTTAGAACAACCTCCATCTCAGCTTAAAATTAAAACTTTGCTTTATTTAAGTACTTTACCAGTAGTCTGGACTGCATATGCATAAAAACTTTGTATTGATCATGTTTTATAGAACATGGACATTACATTTGACGAGAAACACATTTAGTAATCTTGCAAAATTGCACACATGCAAATTCAAGTTAAATATTTCAATTTTCAAAAAGTGTTAAATGGTTTAAGACGATGTTTTATTAGAGTTATGTAATAAAAAAATAAATCTGTCTCCTCAAAACAATGTTTGAAACAAAACACGAAAACAAAATCTCCTCAGAGCTCATATATTGACATGGAACATGTAAGCTAGTTTTGAAATCAGTAAAAAATTTTTTTATTTAAAAACTCTAATGTTCAACTCTTTATAATTAACATATAAATCAATTTATAAACAAAGTTCTTCACCAGTAGTCTGGTAAAACTGCATATAACCTTTATAGGCAGAAGTACTCCACAAGTAGTCTCGTACAACTGTATATAAACTTTGTATTTGAGCATGCTTCAAGGCCAAGAACATATTTTACGAGAAATACATTTATAAATCTTTTCGAATTTACTTCAACACATAAATCTTTTTTCCATTTCTTTAAATTAACAACAGATAAAACCTCCATCATCAAGGTAAACTTTATTGAAATTTTGTGATTTTTACGAGTGAAAATTCACTTGTACAATTTGATTTTGATACCTTTTAAATACTCTGAAGAGTACTAAAATAAAATAAATTTCCTAATACAATACTTGTATTGATAAACTTAGTTAATCATTACTATGAAATTTATTTCAATAATCTGCCTAGATATTAAATATATTTTTCAACAAATACGCACTTGCCTCTCTTTCAAAATCAGCGAAACAGATTGCTCATATTTCTGTCTATTCTGAGCCTGTATACGGTTTCAAAATATGCCTCCCGACTGCCTCTAAAAATAAAACTAAGCAACTAAAATATGGAATTGCATTTAAAAATATTCAAAGCTTATTTCCTAAAATATTAAATTAATAATAATAAGTAATAATATTAAAAAAATTTTTATATGTAATTATAAATATAATATTATTCAATGTAAATATAATATTGCTATTAAAATGCTATGAGCTGAATGTTTTTTAACTCCGTGAAAAAATTGCGTTTCTGAAAAGTTTAAAAAAATATTATATTTTGACACTTTGGCTTAAGTTTTTATTGAAATTACTAAAATGGATTGAAAGCTATTAACCAACTGCAAATTTTTATAAATAATTATATAATTTTTAATTATACAATTTTTATAAATATAAATAAAAAAACAAAATATTATTTAACATAAATATATATTTTTAAACTATACAAAACATGCAGCATTTAAAATCAAGCAGTCTATCAAATAGTCAACATGACTTCTTAGAGAAAAAGCATGCATTACTAATCTCCTTAAAACAATGGGCTTTTTGACTGGAAATAAGGCCAGAAAACTACCAGTTGATATCATATTCCTGGATTTTCCAAAAGCATTTGACAAAGTGTCATGACACTTTGTCAAATGCTTTTGGATTTGACACTAAAATTTATGGTTTTTGCAGATGACACTAAAATTTTGAACATTGTCAACTGACTTGCTGATAATTCAATAATTCGTCATTATGTTGATAAAGAATATTTACTATGCATTATTCTCATCTCATCTTAGATATTGTTGTCAAGTTTGGGGTCAAATTTGAAACTATTGCATTAACAAGTTGCTATCGTCTCAGCGTCAGTCGATTAGAATAATAAATTTTCAACCAATTAAATCAGATACATCGAAGTCTTTTCAAAAACTTTTCATTCCAACATTTCCAGCACTTGTAAAGTATGCTAATCTTCTTTTTGTTTTTAACTCCTTAAGTATAAACTTACCATCTCTCATCACAAACTTGTTCACGGAAAGTAGACTATTACCTACTCTACTAGATATATATAATGTACCATCTTTTAAAACCCAGAAGTATGATAAAAATTGTATTGTTTATCAGCGTGTCTGTGAATGGAACAGGAGCCTTGCATGCATTTCGAATGAGTCCAAAAAACTATATCCTAAATTACCTTTACTCCATATTAAACAATATCATTTAAAAAAAATTAAAAAAAAAATTTTTGTTTTAACTTTTAGACATCATAAGTACTTTTTTTTTTCTTTTTTATATAATTAAAACCTGGAAATTAAGGTTTCTACATGTTTTTTTTTAATGTATGTTCTATGTGCTTTAATCTATGTGTTTATGGTCTATATGCTTCAATGCATGTCTTGCTTATTATTACTTATATTATGTTTAAAAATTGTTTTCACTCCTTTGATCAGATTTTTGTATGAGTGACACCATCCTAAATAAATCATTAACTTATTATTATAAATAATTTTATGCTCATAACTACCATTATAATGTTAGTTATGAGCATAAAATTATTTATAATAATAAGTTAATGATTTATACAATACAAGTTATTAATGACCTAAAAATAGAAACCTAATCTATCGTTACCTCATGTAAAGCAAGTCAAATGGTAGGCATCTTAAAACACACTTTCCAATCTTGTGATGCTTCCCTATGGAAACAAATCTTCTCCACCTATGTCTGTTCTTTTTTTTGAGTTTGCAGTTCCAGCTTGGAACCCTCATTTGTGAAAGATGAAATAGTTATTGAGCTAATACATCGCAGAGCCACAAAGATACAAGACAAACTGAAAAAGTTAGACTACAAAATTGATCCTTGCCTCTCATCTTGTTTAAAAGCAAAGGAAAACTGAATTATTGCCAAGGAAAGAGACAGTTGCACTACTGTTGTGATATAAAGAGGATGCAGTGTTAACTATTTTTAGAGTTATGTTTTTATTTTTATTTTTTTATTTAGGTTTTAAGTAAAGTTTATCAAAGAGAAGATTCCAGTTGCAACATCTAGCGAATATAAGTAAATAAGCGAATTGTTGTTGGAAATATGAAAATGTAGAAATACAAATTTGTTTGAGCAGAAATATAAATTAAAATAAGAAAATTAAAATAAGAAAATATAAGTAAGAAAATATAAAATTAAAATAAGAAATTAAATAAACAAATAAAGTATGACTTAAACGCAAATAGTATATGAAAATGTTTATATTTACAATAAAAAATGTATATTATTGTAAAATATTTATGTTCTGTTATATATTTTGACTCACAAGTTTGTGAATATTACACCTTTAATTTACAAAATTTGTAAATGTTATATGTATGGCAAAACATAAGTAAAAAAAATTAAACAAGTTTTTATTTAAGCATAATACAATTAATATTTCCACGTAAATTTGTTTACATTTGTGCATAGTTTAGTTTATATTTCCGCATAACTCTGTAATATATAATGAACTTATAGTGGAAGTAAAATCTGTCAACTACAACTGAACTTACAATTGAGGTAAGATCTAACAACTTATATTCTATATTAAATAGTTATTTAATATAATTATATTAATTTTAAAAATTAAGTAATATCGTTAAAAATAACATTTACAATACTTTATTAAAATTTTATAAAATACAGTATGTATCCTTTTTATAATAAAACGAGTCGCACAATAAACAATTTGATTACAAAAAAAACATTAAGTTGCAGTTTAGTACTTATGTAGAGAGAAAAAAAACATAAATTTTTTTTTTAATTTATGACATAAAATTCTTTATTTTTAACAGAAAAAGTTAAGATAATTTGGTAATTTTGCCCCCAATCAACTCTTTGCACCTGGGGCAACTTCCCTTTTGGCCCCCACCTCACTACGCTACTGCGCTTATGTTTTCTTTTTTTGATTGATACATAAAAATACATACGTAAATAAAAATTAATCACAAATATTTTCATTTAAACATTAAAAAATAATGCAAAAAAAATTTATTTGCTATTCTGCTAATGTAAAAAACAAAATCAGTTAGTACCTTGTCAAACCAACAAGTTATTCAACCTTAATGTACAAAACATAATAAAAAATAATTTTCTATAAGAGTTTTAATATAATGAGTTTTTCATATATATATTAGTTGATTTTTTTTTTAAAGCTATTGGTTTTAATTTTTTTTTATTTCTCTTTTGTTAAGATTTCTTTCTTTTTTTTATAGTCTAGTCTGTTTATAATTTTTATCATTTCTCGTTTTTTCAGCACGTTTTTAATTATCTTAAAGGCATGTACTTGGTAAAGGCTTGACCACGGTCAAGGTTTCAAAAAAAAACAAGTACATGCATGGTCAAGATAAATATATATATATATATATATATATATATATATATATATATATATATATATATATATATATATATATATATATATATATATATATATTCTACACTGTGTTTCACCATGAGTAGGTTCATCAGGAAGAATTCTTCCTGATAAACCTACTCATGGTGAAACACAGTGTTGAAGAAAAAAAAAAGTTAGATGAGTGTTTTTACTAATTATTGCTCTGTTCTTTAAGAACATTAAGCACTCTGTTTGTAGAATACACTAACTTAATTTACGTATATATATATATATATATATATATATATATATATATATATATATATATATATATATATATATATATATATATATATATATATATATATATATATATATATATATATATATATATATATATATTTCAACTTAAGTTTAGCATTTTAATATTTCTTATTGATCAATAAGTTTTTTTTTCTTTCATAGTTTTATATTATAGAAGTTGTTTTAGAATTTTAAATAAAATTTAAATTTTTTTCTAAAATTAAATTTAGTATTCCAGATAACTTGTTCAAGGAAAGCATAATATGGAAATATACGATGAAAGTGTGTTAACCCCTTCTGAAATTGAAAGACAAAACAACATCATAAATAATTATGCGTTTATGAAAGCTTGTGGTATGTTAATCAATTTTTTTGTCTGTTAGCAAAAATTTTTTATTTTGAAAAATAGAGTAGCATGTTTTAATTAAGGGAGCATCTATAAAGTACATATGCATTAAAAACCACTGATTTGTGACAACAATTAATACTCAAAGCACGTACATACTAGCTGTCTTGAACACCCCTCTCCTCCCTTCTTTATATGCACTTGTAGCATTTTGTTTTTGAGTGACCCAACTCCCCTGTAGCTGCGACATTTATTATATAGAAGATCCTAAAAATTTTATTATATACATTTTTTTTATAAATATAATACAATCTCTCTAATTCGAATCTCCTTAATTTGAAAGCCTCTATAATTCGACTAAATGTAAAGTCACTGTGAAATGCGCTTAAGAAACTTTTTTGTTAAACTTTATATAATTCGAATCTCTATAATTCGAAAACCTCTACAATTCGAATGGATTTTTCAGACCTGTTAGTAAGGTTCTCTCTGTAAATCGAACTTTTTAAATTTTTGTTGTATAAAAAGCTCATCAACCATCAAACTCTTTTTTCAAATTCGAATGTTTTGATTTTTTGTTAAACAATTAGCGTGAATTATTTCCTTCTGTTTAAAAAAAATCATGGCATCAAAAAGACTGCATAGAGAAAGCAATTTATAGCTGAAATACGAAGCTTTACTGGAATTGGAGAAAGGAAAACAAATAAAGAGGTTTCAAAAATCTTTGATATTTCACCAAACATTCTTTCAACCTGGAAAAAGAATAAAAATAAAATCTTTGACGCTTTTCGTCAAGGAAATTTGGCTAAACGGGTGAAAGTTGATACGTATTATCAAGTCAAAAAAGCTGTACTTAAATGGTTCAAACGAATGAGAGCTGATAATGTCCCAATCAGTGGCTTGCTGATAAAAGAAAAAGCTTTATATTTTGCGAATAAGTTAAGCTTCAAAAATTTTCAAGCTATGGATGGATGGCTAGACAAATTTAAGAAAAAGTAATTAATTTCTTATTTTATTCTCTCCAATTTTTATGATTAATGACTTTACAATATATGATTATTCTACAGCTTTTTCTTTAATTGCTTTAAAAAAGTAAAGTAAATATTTTACAGAATTAAACATTCTGGAAACTTGCAAAGACCTCTAAGTTAAATTCAAACGTACGTATTGCATGTATAAGTTACGTCAAAGCAATTATAATTTTTTGTAGATATGGTATATCTTTCAAAACCATTTCTGGAGAGGCAAAGTCTGTTTACGATAAGATGATCGCTCCATGGCTTGAAACCACACTGCCTACAATTCTCTCTCGATACCCACTTGAAAATATTTTTAATGCCGATGAATTCGGTCTTTTCTACCAATGTTTGCCTGACAAAAGTTTACATTTAAAAAATGAAAAGTGCATAGAAGGCAAGCATAGTAAAGTTCGCCTGACTGGGATGACCGCAGGTAATGTTAAAGGAGTAAGACTTTCAATGTTTGTAATTGGAAAATCGAAGTCTCCTCGATGTTTTAAAGGTGTGAAAAATATTCTTTGTCGCTATCGGGCCCAACCTAAAAGTTGGATGTTGGCAGAATTATTTCAGGAGTGGGTTAAAGAAGTTGACCAAAAGTTTAATTTTCAGAAAAGGAAAATTGCTTTAATTGTAGATAATTGTTCTGCCCATCCCAACGTGGAAAAACTTGATTGGGTGGAGCTAATCTTTCTTCCACCGAATACAACTTCGATCACCCAACCTATGGATCAAGGAGTTATCCGATCTCTTAAAGCCAAATATCACTCACTTGCAGTTAAAAAGCAAATTGCTGCCTGAGAAAAAGAGTACAAGATGCTTATGTTTCTATCTTAACTGCTATGTTTATGCTAACAAAAGCATGGAATTCCATTCCAGATCAAACCTTCATAAATTGTTTCAAAAAATCAGGAATATTTTTAGAAGCAGTGGAAAAGCATGTAAATGATGATAAGAACCCTTTCTGTGGCTTAGATGTAGACAAGACTGAAATGGAAAACTTAAAAGATAATCTCAAATTGTTAAAAAAAAGTTCGATGTAGATTTTAACCTCGAAGGCTCTTAAAAACATAAATCGTGTCATTGAAATAGATTTAAAAGCATTAAAAAGACAATCTACAATTATTGACTTTTTTTTTTGAAAATGCAAAAGTTTAAACCACATAATATATATTGCATTTAGGCCAGAATCACTATTTGTTTGTTTGTTTTATTTCTATTCGTTACTTTGACCAGAATATTTGAAAAAAAGTAAACTTTCTATAATTCGAAAATCTCTCTAATTTGAACTTTTTTTTTTCCCTGTTAAGATTGAATTAGAGTGATTGTACTGTATACAGCGCTCAACTTATTTCTCCGCGCAGCTGCTTTGTCTATCAAGGTTTGTGTTTCAGAGTTATAGAGTTGAGAGAGGGTTATAACCACAAATAAGTAGCCTCTTATTTGTGGTTATAACCCACTGCATTATAAGAGTAATAACACTTTAACAGTGTTATTACTCTTAGGATGCAGTTAGCTATAACTGTTATAATTCAATCTTTTTTCAAACAACATAAGTAATCTCAAACTTTAATTGAAGTAAAAAAGCATCTAAAAAAAAGTATAGTGGAAAAAAAAAAACGTTCGTTAATTTTAAAATCAACCTAGAAACAGGCCTTCCCAGGAGAGGCGTGCGGTCGGTCGCTTTGAATGACCACGCATATATATATATTTTTTGAGAGTCTGGCCACGGTTTTTTAGCATATATTAATGACGCATTTTTAAAAAGGCGCTGAGAAAACCTAACTAAATTGTCGTATTATTTTATTATTTTTATTCATAATTTATTCTTATTATTAATATAAAAATATGAACATAAAAATGAAATGTATATATATATATTTATACTTATTTAATAAAAATTTTTTTTTCTTATTACAATTTTTTTTTTCAAGTCTAGTAAACATAAAAAAAAAATTTATTTATTTATATTTATATTTTATTTATTTATATTATAATTATTTATAATATATTTTTAGGTGTTGATTTTTTCAGCAACGATATTTAAGACAAGTCGAAAAAATAAACAGAAAATGTGACCGAAAACTTTTTTAATCTATTTTGAAAAATATGCTCTGCCGACGCGGGATGCGAACCTGGGTCTCCGCGGCGCTATGTAATGTCTCAACCGAATGAGCTAAACGTTCATACCTCTATCTAGAACCTTGTAGATAATAATTCTTCTAGAACTTAGAAGTTATTTTTTGTAGAAAGACATACTTATGTGAAAAAATTTAAAATTAGAAAAAAAAATATGTAAAATAAAAAAAAAAAAAATTTATAAAGTTATAAGAAAAAAAAATTCAAAGAAAAAATATATATATATATATATTATTTTTATGTTATTGTTTCCTTATTAATGAAAATAATAAATTATTAAGAAAATTACAAAATAATACAACGAATTTAATTTGATTTTTTCAGCGCCTTTTTAAAAATGCGTTATTTTTAATATATGCTAAATAAGCGTGGCCGAGTTATCCAAAAAAAAAAAAATATCCGTGTTCACTCAAGGCGTGCGACCGCACGCCTCTCCTGGGAAGGCCTGTATAAAAGTTTTTAATTGGTTGATTTAATTAATATTTATTTAATATATAATATTTATTTAATATATAATAATTATGCGTGTTTTTAAGAACCAATAATAACATTTTAGAAATGTTATTAATGGTTCTAAACACTTCTCATAGACACGTGTTTGTTTAAGTTCCTAAAATTTTTTAGTATTATTTGACAATCCACTATATTTTTTTAGATGCTTTTCTACTTTTTAATTTTTTTAAATTATTCACCTTCGAGGAGGCTACTTTTGTGGTGACAAAGCTCTCTCAACTCTATAACTCCGAAACATGAACCTTGACAAACAAGGCCTCTGCACAGAGAAACAAGTTGAACTTCAATTAAAGTTTGGAATTATTTATTTTATTTGAACAACGAATGGATTATAACAGTTATAAGTTGCGTTATAAGAGTTATAACACTATTATAGTGTTATTACTTTTATAAAGTAGTTAGTTACCAGACTACTTTTGTAGTCATAATCATATTTTGTTTTTTATAGCTTTTTTGCTAACAAATTTAAGTTAATTTGCCCCTTAAAAACAAAGTACACGGTTTTGTATAAACTATAGTTTTGAACAGCTGATAATTTTCCAGATATTGCAAATCATGATCCCTTAATTCAACCCTTGCAGCTATAAGACACTGTTATATATAAACATAAATATAAACCTTTATACAATACAAAATAGTTATTTCAACAATAGCTTAGATTTATTTTTGTATAAAATTGTGTATTTGTGTAGCTAGAAATAAATGTACATACTCATTGTTTCACTTGAAGGCGTGCCATCCCATGTCTTTATATGACCAGGCAAATTATATTTTTCTTTGACAATTTGATTGTGGTTATTTCAAAAAACATTTTAAAAGTGTGCTGAATGAAAAATTTTCTGATTTATACCTTAAGTGAAATAAGTTATGTCAAAACTTTTAACAAATGTTTTTATATTAGCGAAACACTTTTAAATAAAGTAACAATTTACAGATAATAGTTTTTTTTAAAGTATAATTGACAGTTGTATATGTTTTTTTAATTTATAATATATAAATTGCTTAAGTGTGCATTTTTTATAATAAATGTTATAAAAAATAAAAAGTTGTTTTGTTTTTATAAACGGTGACATTCTATGACAACGAAAGTCCCTTTAGCAAATTTTAATATACGAATAAATAAAGTTAATACATTTAAAAAGATAAACAAAATTTCGTTGGGAAAAAAAAGAAAAATGTTTTAGAAACCCTTTACAATTAAATAAGTTTGATCTTAAATGCTTTTATATTATCGAAACGCTTTTTAATGAAGTAACAAAATATTTCTAATGAATTTTCATATTAAGTATTAATAAACCGTTGTTTTTTTTTACTTATTTAATTATGTATTTTGTATGATAAATGTTTATCTTTTGAAACACATTAAAAAAACAAAAAACAAAGTACAAATGTTAAAACAAAGAATGAAATGGTTTTTTAATTCATAAATTAAATAGACTAAGCATTTTAGTTTGATGAGTTTTGATTTAGTTGGGTTATATATATATATATATATATATATATATATATATATATATATATATATATATATATATATATATATATATATATATATATATATATATAAATATATATATATAAAAATATATATATATAAAAATATATATATATTTATATATATATATATATATATATATGTATATATATATATATATATATATATATATATATATATATATATATATATATATATATATATTTTGTGTGTGTTTTAGTTTTTGTTCATTTTTTTTTTTTAATTTCTCTCTTAAGTATTTTTTTTTTTTTTTAATTACTTTTTAGATAAGTTTAAGTAAGTTTTTGTACTGCATTTTGAAATTATGTCAAAAACCAATCAACAAATTATAATCTTATAAATTGACATAATTTTTTTTATGAAAAAAAATTATGTCAATTTATAAGATTATAATTTGACTGATTATATTTTGTCAAGGCAAAATATAATTGCATGTTTTCCTGTGAAAGACTGAAACTTTAACTAAAATAATAGAATAGATATAAATAAATGTTATATAACAGATAAATAAATAAATATGTAAGTATTTATCTATTATTTTATACAATAGTTTTTATTTTTTTATACATTAAATTCTCCAAGGTTAAAGGGCTTTACCTTTTTAAGGCCTACATTTAAAGAAGTTCTTAGTTGTAATTTCAAAATTTTCAAGTTGCTAATGTTAGAATATAAATATTGGTGTTCAAATACTAAACTACATTGTGAAATTTTATAATTGAAAATTTTACAAATAAAATTTATTTTAATAATGTAGATCATGAAATAAATTTTTATAAATATTTTTATTCAAAATTCCAATCAATTAATAGTGAATCTTGTTTTATCAAGTTGCTGTCTAAGCGGCTAAAATATTCAATAAGTAGAAATGTGCAGTACATACAATAAATCTCAAACTTTTTTAAGTGAAGTGTTTGTTTTGCTGGTATTGGAAATAAAAATAAAATATTATTTGTTAACAAACATTTACTGACCTGAACACAAATAAAAAATAAGACAACTTATTTTATTTTTTAATGATTCTGCATTTTATTTGTACACACCATAGCTTGATTGAATGATTTTTTTTTTAAATTATACATTTTGTTTTATTTCAATGAGATTGAATCAAATTTAATTGATAAATGTATTAAGCAAGTTCTAATTTTAAAGAACAATTTTTAAGCCCTTTTTTTGAAAGTAATATATTTTTTAATGAATTCTTTTTTTTTTGTATTTACATCAGTTCAGGTTATCCTGCTATTTGTAACATGTAACCTAGTACAACCTGCTTTATGTCCTGCTGCCTTGTAGGATATGCTTTTTTAGGCAAAGGCAAGGAGAAGCCAACTCTGACTGAAAAATACTACTGGTTGGTAGTCAGATTTCCCGAAGTCTATGGTAGCTCTCAGAAAGGTTGATTCCATCAACAGCTGAAAAATATCAGAGTACTAAGAGTGCTATGTTGCGCATGGATAGGGTCCCTGTTCGTATTTTTGGTCTGCATTATCAAGGCTGCATTTGAGGCCCTTTGTTACAACTTGAGGTTTATTAATTGAAAATAAACCTCAAGTTGTAACAAAGGAGGTAAATTAATTTTTGCAAAATTAGCATCTACTAAGGTTGCATCTCTTTATTGTGCTTGACATTTTCTACCTCAGGATTATTTTCTTTATCTCTATAAATCTCAAATCCGTCCTTGTATGGAACACAGTCCTACCCACTGTGTTCTTTATAAGAACACAGTGGGTAGGCATGGCCTACCTGTGTATAGTTCTTGCCTGCAGATCTTCCTATAATTGGCATAAGTAGATTTAAAATACCTTTATTTAATGAATATTTTGTTGTGTAGTCTTATTTGACTGACAGGCAATTCAAATTAGTGGTAGGCACTCGCCTGTAGTGATGATAGTGTAAAAAAAAATCAATTCAAAAACACGAAAATTTAACTTATAAATACATTGAAAATAACAAACACTGAAAAAATTTTTTTTATAGCTTTTATCATTTAATCTAGCAGGCATCGAAGTTAACTATGTATGAAAGAAATTAAGTATGAAAAACAACTTAATGGCAGTTATAAAAAAGAAGAACTAATGAAAAGTAGAAAAACTTGATAGGAAAACCAGTGGATGTAGGGAGCTTTAGGAAATTCTTTTAAAATCAATGCTACTACACTACAAAGATGCCCTGCCAAGTTAATAGCTCTACTAAAATATCTATTAATTAATTCTGCACTGTCTTTGATTAGCATTTTTAGGACCATTTTTTAAATGGTCACTCAAGGTCTTGTCACTCCATAATACCATCAGATCTAATAAGCATTGCAAATTGCAAGCATTATTGCATTGTACAACTAGATGTTTCAAGCATAATTTCTGTGTCCTCTAAGCAGTATAGTCTGCCTACAACAAAAAGGATTGCATGTGATATTAAAAACAAAATTTGTAGATTTCCAGAAATATTAGCAAGTAGATACTTATTGTGATACAAACTAATTGGAACCGTTTTATTACTCATTGCTGCTTGGAAACCAAGGATTATCTGTATTGAGGTTTTATGCATTTGAGAAGTGTTATTATGTGATAATATTCTAACATATCTAACTGAGCAAAACCGATACGGAGATCTATGAGGTAATTGAGTTGTTGAAGAAACTTTTCCGAACAGAACACAAAAGATACATAATAACCCATCATAGTATTTTGAATAACACAGCCATGAAAATGAACCAAACAGGGTTACATTTACAACCATTAGTTTTAGAAAATATATAGTCAGAATGTGGCACCTATACGATCATCAGAATATTATACTTCTCATGTTTTGATATTTTTCTACTCTGTCTACAAACAACCTAACATCAAAATTTGTTACATTCATCTTCTGTTGTTGCAGGGCTCGAATTCAGTGATCACGAACTGTGTTATCTAGAAATGCTTTCTGTCTTTAAATTTTTAGCTTTTTTCAAACTGTAAACTCTGTTTTTATCACAAACTCAATAGCTGTTATTCAATAAAAAATAATTATATTGATCTTGAATTGTGATATAAAATCTCATTATAAAACCATATTATTACTATTATGTTTATTATTATTAAAAATTATGATTTAAACTTGAATATTTTAATTCATTTTATAAATCATCAGATAAAACTAGAAAAATAAAGCACAATAATATTCGATATAATTATTAAAAAACAACTGCTAATCACCACATTCTAAAGAAATTCAACAGTAATCGAATATTTTAAATTCTAAAATTTTAAAAAAAGAAATTGCAAAATAAAATGTAAAATACTTTTATATATTTTAGATATCTTAAAATAATAATTAAGATTTAAATAAGTATTTGAATCTTAATAAATATTTTCTTATAAATTAAATGCTCGTAAATCTTTTGCAGACACAAAATTTAAGACAGAGGATTTTAAAAGTATATAAAAACTAATTTAAACTTTTTAAAATAAAGGAAAAAAACTCTAATGACTTATTTTAAAATAAATCTTTTTTTTAATTATCAATTAACTAATTTTAATGTAAAACATTTAAATTTTAATATAAATTATTCCTCTATGATTACCTCCAAACAAAAATCGATTTTAATGTTTTATATTATGTGCAAATTTTTTATTTGTTGATTTTAAATTACTGCATAAATTTTTTGGACCTTTGTAGTTATTATTTTTTTCCTATAAATTTTTTATTTAATTTAATCCTTTAAATCACTGGTGTTTAAACAAACAATAATTAAAAATATGTAAGTTTTGACTGTTATTATTTTTAGAGTAGTAAGTTTATTGTTTTCTTTTTTTCATTAAATTTTCATTAAAGTCTCCTCATATGTATTGAAAAAATCATTAAAAAAAACAAACGGTCTAAAAATAAGAAAACAAAAACAGTAAATATTTAGGTATATTATTTTTTGACAACAATTTTCTTCTTTTATCATTAAATTTTTTTTAGCTTGTTTTTATTTAGATTTTCTTCGAGTATTGCTGATTTAATCTCTAGTTTCCTATAGTTTTACTTTGCAGCGACTTTTTAAAACCCTTGCTATATAAAAATGTGTTCAAGTTGTCTAAAAAAATTACTTTGAGTGTGGATGTACAAGGCATGCGACCGCACATGCTTTCAGGGAAGGCTTGTAACTAAGATCTGAAAAATTCACTTAGAATTAAAAATTTTATATCAAAGAACCAAAAAATCGTTTTTTCACTCTAAAAAGTGATGAAGAGATCAAGGTTTACAACACTAAACAATATCCTGAGTTGTGTAAGGCCATGGATAGGTGTAAAATCAGTAACAGAGGTGCTTGCCTAATAGCAAATGCCATTCTAAAAAATTTTGATCTTATAACACCAGAGAATGCTATTGATCCAGCAAAACTTCGTTGTCAGAGAAATATGTGGAGGAAAAAGGAAGTTAAAAACCATGCTGCTGAAGTCCAAAAAGTACTTTGCATTGGATTTTGTCATATCACATAATGTTCTTGTTTGAAATTTTGTCGGACAAAATTTCAAACAAGAACATTATGTGATAGTGTCATTGTGATATTATTACTTTAGCTAACAAAAGCCGATCATATTTTACGTTTGTATATGTCTATGGAAAACCCTTCAAAACCATTGCATAGAATTACAAAATTCATCGTAAATGTTTATGCGCCATCGTGGTTCAACATAAAGCGTCATACTTCCTACCTTGACAGAGCAAGAAATTTCTTCTATCTTATGAAGCAGTACTATGAACTAGGGCAAGAAGACTGGAAAATTCTTGAACCAATATTGCAAAATAACTGTTATTTTGCTCATCCTAAGAACATACTTCTTGGAGGAGTTACAGATAAAAATGTATCAATTTGTCAGTTTTTGTGTGACAAAATAATTGGCGCACAAGCTACATCACAAAGTAACAAGATATGTGTCTTTGATAAAAGCATCAAGCTTGATACGGAAGCTTTGTCATTCATAAAGATGATCCACTGGTCTATTGCTATCGCAACACCACCACCACTTTGAACATTTCCAGTTCCACATTGATATCTTGAGTGGTATTCCATGCCATTCTCAGGCAGTTGAACATACTATTAAAGACATCTCAGCAACAACTATGAAAGTTTTCAAACACAAATCACAACATGAAACAATTTGAAATGGTCACAAATCTTGAGCAGAATTACCATAAATTGACTCTAAATCTGACTTCTTGAGCCATAACAAGTAGCATTTAACTGAAACAATTTGCTGTTATATTGCCTATAACACTATTTTTCCTT
>NC_088927.1:48680000-48695000 GCF_038396675.1 Hydra vulgaris | reverse complement strand
GTGTATTTAAGAATATGTAATTTTAATTTTAGAAATTAGGTTATTTATAAAACCAAACCGAGATATTATACTAATATTTGATATATCTAGAATAAAAACAATACATTTTGTAATTTAAATCCGGTTTTAATTCAGTCAAGCTTTAGAGGTAACAAAAAAATTCTATTTTTTAGCTGTTGACACTCTATACAGAATCTTAATTCTAAATTAGTCAAACTTTAAACATTATATGGGCTTGCTGTCAAGAAATTTTAGTTAAGTAGACTAATAATTTTGAAAAATGAAAGTATAAGTTGTCTTCTCAACTGCAGTGGTCTACTCTTAAGTACTTATCGAATGTCCAAAAAAGTATCAAAAATTTTTTATATTTTCAATTTTAATATAATTTAAAGTTATTAATTTAAGTTATTAGACAAAACAAAAACTGTAATAACTTATTAGCAAATAAAGACAACTCTCTTATAATATTTTTTCTAAAATAAATTAATTCTTGAAAGGAAAATCAGTTATTTCTCATATCATAAAGCTCCATTATCTGCAATAGATATCAGTTTTGCTTTGACATTTTTGACAAGCAACTATAAAAAATTTAAATCAATTTCTTTTAGTTCTATTATGATGCAGTCAAATAAGACTTTCCCTGATGAGGTTTTGAGCTAAATCCCCCTAAAAGTTCTCAATTGGTCGTGTTTGAGGCACATTTATTGGATTGGATTTCTTATCAACATAATTAACATGTCCATTCAATTTAAAGAATCTTTAGAATAATGAGAACTTGCTAAATCTGACCAAAACAAGGTAAAATTGCCATGATACTTGGAATTGAATGGAAGAATTCTTTTTTTTAAACATCAACATAGGTTGATGTGTTGATTTCTATGGCCTTGGAAGTATGAAACAATGGCTCAATAGCTTTTTTTAGTTATTTCTCACTCCCTCGAAGCCAACATTTTTCGGGAATATTTCTTTGATGTCTGCGAAGTATCCAAAATTCAGGCATGTTATCTCCTGCAAAAGAAAAGTATTTTTCACTAATCCAAGTATAATTCACTAATCCAAGTTGTGAGACATTTATCAGAATTCAGATTATTTATCAGGAAATGAACGTTTTAAGTCCTTTTAAGTCATTATAAGTTGTGTTTTGTTCCATTCCTTATTTTTTTGAAATAGTTTTATATTTTACTTTGTTATATTAAATTTTTTACAAAAAAAGTTTTAAGGCGTTTTTGAAAAGATTCGTTCTGCTGCATTTAATTTTTTTTTAATCAATAAATTAATCAGATTTTTGATGATATCACGTTTTTTTTTTAAATGTTGAAGATTTACTGCGTTAGCGCACCTGTAATATACTATATATATTCTATTAGATTGAATGCTTTTCCTAATGTGTTTCCAAAATATATTGTTCAATGTTTTTAAGTACTGCTTACTTTATTTCTTATAACTACTCCAGGTTAGTTTCAGATTCATCACTGTCACCTTTTTACTGGTATTATATAACCCAGTACAATTTGCCTTATCCCCTGCTACATTGTAGGGTTTGCTTTTTTAGATTCATTAAGATGGGTTAACATTTGATAATTCTATTACAATTCAATAATAGAAAGAAAAAAAATTTGTAAATGTGCAGTTGATAATTTTAAATTTATTTAAAAATAGTTTAGTTCATTGCAATGGCTTCTCATTGACAGGAAAAAGCCACACAAAAAACAACAATCAAATGAAAAGTTAAAATGTAAAAAAATTACTAATGTTACTTAAAACAAGATTTTACTAAACATATTTTCAAGAATCCTATTATAGAAAATTTTTAATTTACCTAAAAATCAAGAAGAAAAAAAAAAGTGGCTAAGTAAATTTATAAGAAAAAATATTTTAAGTTTAATACAGCAATTATTATATATTTTTATATTATTATAAAAAGTAATATGTTAAATATTTTTATTAAAACAATAAAATAAGAACTACAATCATTCATGAAAAAGAAAAATTTTAACCACCAGTAAAATGAAAGTAATTTAAATAAGTGAAGCAAAAAAAATTTTCAAAAATATGTATAGTTTTTGTCATAAATTCGTAAAAAAAGCAAATTAAAGTAGCATGTCGTAAACAATAAAACTATTTTGAACGCCTACCTAAAATTTAAATGATTTTGATATGAAATTTTACTTATTGCATTTTCCAAGTTGCATCATGATTATTTGTAAAACCTGGTTTTTTAAAACTCTGCTTTTTTTTCATCCAATTAAACATGACCAGCAGGAATTCATTTTGGGTGGTCAAAATAGTTTTTTTATTCATTTCAAGAAATCGTTGACCGTTGCATATTTGGGCTGGTTCTTCTAACAAGGCACTTTCTCTTTTAGACAAGGTCCAAAAACAAAAAAGTAGTTAGACTGATAAAAAAAAGATGATGATTCTGAGCTCTTGATAAATTAGATAATGGTTTCTCCCTATCTTTTAAATTTTTTTTTTTTCAGCTGAAGGTTTTATATAAAGGTGTTCTTTTGCATTTAAAAGTGTTTCTCATTTTATCAAACATTCTATATCTCATCTAATTTTAAATATTAATGAGGAAAAGTATTAAAAAGTGATAAAAAATCATACAATCTATATCTTATTTATTTTTATTTATAAATAATGTGATTTTTGTTTGAATTTTGTCACTTTAAAAGTTTATAAGTAGACTTTAAGCTTTTGCTAGAGTTGCTTCAATCACCTGGTGCTTTCAAAAAGACCTAGAATCGCCCCCAAACAAGGTTTATTTAAAAATATATATTTGTTTTGCGAATTTTTAAAATAAGTTTCTAATTTTGTGATGCTAATTTTTACAAAGGCCTTCATTAAATTTGGACTGGTCAATCTCACTGATCAAGCATAAATCATTCAAAACCACATAATTCTGAAGATTCAGAAAAGTAACATAAAGTTACATTGTAACATAATTGATGGCATATGTTTGACTAACTAGTATCTAAGTTTATGTTATGTAAAATATAAAAACTAACAAATTTCCAACTTGCTAATTTTTTAAATAGTTTTCATTAATATACTTGATTTAAAAAGTATATCGTCGTTGGCCAGGTAATATCTCACTTGTGTAAAAAGCAAATTTTTACAGGAGACTGAAAAAACTATATATTGCAATGAAATGAGGTTTTAAAAGTAAGAGTATAAAACAAATAACTAACAAATTATAATATAATTTGTTAGTTATTTGTTTTTTACTCTTACTTTTAAAACCTCCTTTCATTGAAATATATAGTTTTTTCAGTCTCCTGTAAAATTTTGCTTTTTACACAAGTGAGATATTACTTGGCCAACAACAATATAATTATTTGAAAAAATAAAAAAAGAATATTTGAGTAAATAACAGCCTTGTGATGAAGTGGGAGCCATTCTCTGCGCATGTTCTTCAGAAGCTCTTGTCTGAAGACAAATTAATATTAAAAATCTCAGTGCAAGAGATATCAATCTCATTGGCTAATGATTTATTTGTTCTATTTGAAAGTTAAATTCAGCATTGCGCTTTTTTTTTTAAATCCTGTTAAACTTTATCATATTACCACTTAATCGTACCATGTAATAAAATATCAAAACTTGCAACACTTCAATAAAAATTCCAAACTTTGAATGCTTGAAAAATTAAATCTAGCATAATATAATTTATCAAACTAAAACTTCAAATAACAAAAGAAAAATGTAACATCACTAGTTTCATGCTTTTATGACTTGGTTTTTACTGATGCAACACTTCTACAAATTTACGTCAGTATATAAATTATTTGTATAATATATTTGTATGAGTATTATATATATATATATATATATATATATATATATATATATATATATATATATATATATATATATATATATATATATATATATATATATATATATATATATATATATATAATTACACTAATATTTATTATATTAATAAAATTATATTATACAAGTTTATTATATATTTGTTAAGTATTTAATTAAGTATATAAAAAATAATTTACTTGATAATGATTAAATCGCGCATTCAGTTTTAATTAGAATACAGTTTTCTGTTTTTTACAAACAACGAATGGAAAGTTATGAAGTCATTACTGCTAACAGATAGAATGGAATGTTTACTATTTTCAAAACGTATTTAGTGCATGTGATGAATAAAATCACCCAGCATGATGTTTTGCGCTTGTAATACTGAAATACGTTATCAACGAGCGCAATTATGCGTGCTCAGCATTAAGTCTTTGAGACCAATATTCAGAGTTGGATATTGGCTGCCATGGGGCCATCCATAAATTACATATGCAAGTATTGGGAGGTGTCACTTAAAAAGTTAACTTTTTGTACTTGAATTAACATGCTTGATTGCAGACATTCTAAACAACAGAAATGTTTTTAATTTAATTTAAAGATAAATATTAGTTTAAAAAAAAAAAAAAAGATTAGGAATATTTTTTTTATTTAAATAAGATGTGTGAAAAATTAAAAACAATAAAGCAAAAGAACAAGTTTTTAAAAAATCTTGTGGATTAAAACTTTTGATTTTTTTAAATTCAATCAAGTTTTAAATTTTTAATTTTAATTTTCTATTCTCTTTGGGATGGAACCTTTTGAAAATTGTAAACATTCAATTCTATCTGTTAACTGTTATGACTTGATAACTTTTCATTCATTGTTTGTACAAAAGAGAAAACTGTTTTCTAGTTTAAACTGAATGTGCTATTTAATTATTATCAAGTGAATAATATTTTATATACTTGATTATATACCTAATAAATATATAATAGACTTGTATTAATATAATATATATTAGTGTAAGTATATATATACTTATACAAATATAATATATAAATAACTTATATACTGACACATATTTTGAAAAATGTTTTGTGAAACTAGTGATGTAATATTTTTTTTTTCGTTGTTTGTGAGCAGGCTTCCAAAAGTTTCAATTCAAAGTTATAACAAATATATTAGCTAAACGTATTGTTTATTGAAACTTTTTTTTTAAAATTTTAAGTTGCGTTTAACTTTAACTTTTCTAGTAAGTGGACTTTAATATAAGGTTAACTGATTCGAAGATATAATGGGCACTGCTCTAAAGAGCTAGTGTCTCTTGTGCCATTTACTAAAATTCATTCTCGTGTTACTCGTCATTCAATTGAGTGTCATCCTTTTTCTGTAACTGTTCCTAAGTGCTCCAAAAGCGCTTATTCGTCTATTTTTTTTCCTCAAACATCAGCTCTTTGGAATTCACTTCCTTCATCTTGCTTTCCTGATTCATATAATTTGTAATTCTTTAAGTTGTCCGTCAATCGTTATCTTGCTCTACAATCTTCATCTTTTTCCTTTCAGTTACTTCCAACTTTACTTAGTGGCTGCTTGCAGCCTTGTTGGAAGCAAAGATGTTTTTAAAAAAAAAAAAAATCTTGTTCTTGAACATGCGACATTTAGTTGGGCTTTTTAAAATAAACACCAACTTTATTAAATGTTTGACCTTGACTTTTATTTATGGTCATTGAGTATGCTAACCTAACTGGAAACTGATGACGTTTAAGTGTAAATGGTTAATTTAAATCTGATGGAGCTAGTTAAACTCTAGGAACAAATAGCCTGTTACCAGCTGATTAGATCTCACCATCAATGTAATTGTTGTAGTGCACGCACCATCAAACGGGTTCCATTACAAAGTCCACCTTTGAGATCTAAATTTCTAAATAGCATTATAACAGCACTGATTTTCAATTTTAGGCAATGAACCAGCATACCTGATGGAGTATGATGAACTATTTAAAAACTAGAATGGAAAGTTATAAATTTCTTTATGATTACCAGTTTTAATGCTGTCTGAACTTAAGCATGTTTTAATATTACCCTGTAAACAATGAAGGGCTTCTTCATTTATTTCCAATGATTCAACATTTGTTGGCATTAAAATAGTACGTTTTGCATAATCAGATTCCTATGCGTCACCAAAAATCTTTTCCACAATAGATTCATTATTGCGGAGAAAGCACTGCTCAGGCATTTCAATACACTTTCAGATCTTCAGGCTTGACAGGTAATGTTCCACTTTCGAGCCTTAAAAGCCATTGAAAAAATTCCTCTTCTTCTATCTGAACCTATTTACAGTTACAGCATATAACTATTTACAGTTAATGAGAACCTTTGCACATAATGCCAATGTTCAGAACATTTTATACATGATTCTATAACTTCTGCTGGTCAACCTCTCTTCACAGCTGGAAGTATTTGTCTAAAGTCTCCACCCATAAGAATAACTTTACCACCAAAAGGAAACTTGTTATTACAAATATCTTGTACTAACTTATCAATAGCTCTTAAAGCATGTTTGGGTATTATAGATGCTTCATCAAGTAAATACAGACTTACTTGTCTCAGGAATCTACCATGTATAGAGTTGAAAATTACATTACATGTGCTACTTTCCAAAATTGGAATAGGATGTTTGAATAAACCATGCAATGTGCACCTATTTTAAAGAAGAGTTGCAGCTATTCCTGTCCATGTAGCTGTTGCAGTTCTAATATGACTACTCCGTGTTTCAGCAAATAATTGTAAGTAAATGTTTTACCCCAACCAGCAGGCCCATCCATAAAGAACAATCTCGGATGCTTATTTTCATTATTAGGTTCCTCACTAAGTGCAGCAAGGATCACATCAGCTACATTATGCTGATTATCATTCAATAACGGTCTAACTCGGTTGCTTCATCAATAAATAGCTGAACATCTTCATCATTGTTTTCTAAGACATAATCTAAAAACTGATCTAAAGTAGGCAAATTATAATCAGCTAAAGTTTTACCACTTTGATTAATTATAGATTCAATTTGATGATGAGCTGCATGTTCAGCAAGTACAACAGGCATTGAACGGTGTATGTAATCCTCCATCATGTAATCTTTAAATGTATTTCAAAAATGTAAAGAATCATAAGGTTCACATAGAAATAATATGATGAAAAACAGCTGCCTAATTTGTTTAGACATCTGACTTGCAACAGCTTCAGTTAATGTATTTGTCCATTCAATCTCATCTTACAATAAACCTAGTTGATAACATCCTTCATGTAAAGTATTAAAAACAGTACCATGAACAAATCCTCAAAAGACCTTACAACTTTTATATGCAAAAGTAGCAATCTAAGAAAAAATGTTTTACAAGTTGAACTGACTTTATACATTCGAACAATCACTTTTACTACTTCTTTGTCTTACTTTGCACTTTAATTTTTACCAGCAAAAACAATGTGATACAGAATTTCAACATAAGAATAGACAGCATCATGTATTCATCATAAGAAGTGACGGGCTTCATTATTTTTATCATTCAATTTAAACCAAGTGGTTAGGTGAGTGTCTTGCTTTGCTGCGCAATCTATAGCTGCTCATTTTTCTCCTTCATTAAAATATACTGCTCATTCTTCTCCTTCATTAAAATATATCACATGAGCACATTGTTAAATATAAAAGGGAACTTGGTTACCTTTTATATTGACTAACAAAAAAACTATTATTATCTAAACACCTGTAGTGAGGATAGCCATTGAAAGTTGCAACAGTGTGAGGATTAAACTCTTCAGGAAATTTTTTTGTACTAATCCCATTTTTCATGCAAGGAGAATTGGGATTCAAATTTCCACATAGTCCATGAATCTTACATGTTTTTATAATTTCAAAATGTTCAGAATCAACAGTTTGTTCTGGAATTTCTGCTGATATTAAACTATCAATATCCTCTGCTGTTTCTAGCTTAATGTCATTTGCAAAATGCAATAAAATATATACATGTGGCAAACCACGTTTTTGAAATTCAATAACCTGTACATGACTTATAACTTTGCCCGATACTTGTTTACAAATATCATGTTTAAAAATATCACCTAAGAAGCATTTCAGTTTCATCTTAGATACAAGACAAACTATATATGATGCGATTCTTGAAAATGTGTTTACTTTTCTACTGGCATATTTGCATAAAGTGTTCATATACTCTTCGAAGGAAAGTTTGATGTTGAGTTTTTTTCCAATTAATTTAACATTTTCAGATGTTTTAATTGTTAAATTAAAAATAGTAACTTCAAGCTTACTATGTGTGCTAATGATAAGGTGATATTTTTCAGGATTTGTATGGAGATAATAAATATTATAGATATAATATCTATAATATTTATTATAATAATTTAATACATGATATTTTATATTGATATTCATTTAAATTATTAATAAGTTTGATTATTTGTCGTATGTATAATGTTATTTATATGTAAGTTAAAATACATTATATTTTACATAAGTATTTATATAAGTTAAATTGCATGTTAAGCTGAGCAGTATAAACTCATACTAAAACAGTTGTTTCAAAGCTGCTGTGGACTTCTGTACATACACTGACTGACTATGTAGGGATCACAGGCAAGTAGTGCATTTTCATTGACTAAGGGTTTGTTTTGGGGTAGTTTTTTTTTATTTCTTTTTTTATTCTTTTTTTTCTTTTGTTATTGTTATTCTTTACTATTAAAAACGGCTGAGTCACATTTTGTGATTTTTTAAGTTATTGCCTCTTAAGTATATGAATTTATTTTCATAGTATATACTAAATTACTTTTTAGGTGAAAAAAATTTATACTTAGTTAAAAGTTTATACATATACTTAACTACTTTTTAAGAAAAAAAAACAACAACAGAAAGTTACTTTTTAGGTGAAAAAAATCCTTTTAAATGGAAAATGAGGCATAGTCTGTTGTTTACCTCGAAAATAAAAGCAGTCGCTAAATTCGTATGATATTCAATTTCATGTGATTCAAGAATCCAATGAAATGTAACGTTGATTAAAATAACATTCAGGATGTTGCATTTTAGTGAAGACGTTAATAAATATTTATAATATATAATGTAAATATTTATAATATAATACAATGTATAAATATTTATAATACATATTTATAATATAAATAAATCCAAGGAAAGCAAAATAATTAGAATAGTAGAAGAAAAACTAAAAAAAGTGGTTTAAAAAATGATTGTTTTTTTTCTTGATAAACAAAACTTTTAACATTTTTTTTTTCTTCTATTGATAACAAGTAAAATTAATAAACATGGTTTAATTAGCATGGGATGGGTATGAAAGTTTTTTTTAATTTAATATCTTCCATGTAAAATGCATGCGAGAGTAGTAAAGTATAGCGATATATTTAACAACAAAGTTATAAAAATAGATTTTTATTCAAGGTATTTTTGAACAAATTGTGCACCCACACTCCTTCTCTGTCATTCAAATTTGCCATTGATGTCCTCAACGGATATAGTTCAATGCAACCAGTCACAAAACTTTTATGGTGATTTATTTTATAAAAATCTTGTTTTAACTCTTTTTTAATACTGTGAACATATGTTCGTATATTTTTAAATACTATGAACATATGTTCATGGTTTTTAAATGTTATAATTGTTTTATATTACCTGTGCCAATATATATTGCCTTATTTCAACACAACAATGACATACTTTTTCAATTGATCTAGTTTAACAGTGTCCACCTTTAAACCATTATTCATTGCTAACACTCAAATTACTTAATTTTTATGTTTTAGCCATATAAAAATTTAAATTTTCATAGCTGATACCAACTTTAACTATCTTATTTAAAAAAATGCAAAGCAAATGTGCAAAAGGTACATTAATTTAAAAATTATATTGATAATCGTTAAAATTCAATCCAATAAAATCTAAAAACAAAATCTATAACTTTAATTTTAATTGGGTAAGAATTGTGTAAGATGAGGAAGGCTACTTATTAGTGGTTATAACCCTCTCTCAACTCTATAACTCCGAAACACGAACCTTAGGGAACAAGGCCGCTGCGCGGAGAAACAAGTTGAGCGCGGTACTACCAGGGACATGGTGGGGATCGAACTCGGAACCTCTCGCCTATGAAGCGAGCGCTTTACCACTACACCACTACCGCATATATATATATATATATATATATATATATATATATATATATATATATATATATATATATATATATATATATATATATATATATATATATATATATATATATATATATATATATACATATATATATATAAATAGTTTTCATCCACCTATCCTGTACATTTTTCAGATGTCATAACTTTTTATTAAGCTAAGATATAAGCATATTTTCAACTAAATTATATCAGTTAGTTATTCAAGAAGTATTGTTTAAAAAGATTTTATAAAATAACGAACAGAAAATAAAATACAGCATTTTAAAATAAACAATGCCCGTTTTTGCGCCAAAAAAGTTTTCATGCACCCTGCACTCCAACCTCAATTTGTTATTAAATCAGTATTAAAGTAACATTTTAAAATATAAATTAGGTTTAGTAAGATTTTTGTATTTTGTTTTCTTTATATGAATATGTTTTATTTAATTTTTTGTTAGATTATTAGTAAAAATGAGAGTTGCAGAGGAATTAGATCACTTATTGTTATAGGATATTAGATTACTTATTTATTTTTCAGCAAGATAATGATCCAAAACACACAATCAAACGTGTCATGGAATGGCTTATATTTAAAATAGCTAAGCAACTTCATACACCCCCACAATCTCCAGATTTGAATCCTATCAAACATCTCTGGGATGATTTGGTAGAAGAATTTGTACCCACGATGTGAGGAATAAGTAACAACTATAATTAGTAATTATAAAAGAGTGGGACTCAATCACTCCAGAAATTACCAAAAAATTAGTTTGTTCTATGAAAAACAGACTACATAGAGTAATTAAAGCTCGTGGTGGAAACACAAGTTACACTAACGAATTGAGTTTGCATAACAATTTTATTTATAAACTTTGGCATATATATAATTCTGACATATATAAAATTCGCCGAATGGTCACACACGAGCAGTGAACGCCTGAGGGAAGAAATGAAGTACATTAGAATAGAGGAGAATTATTTTTCAAACAAAGCATATTTTGACAGTTGTCAAGACAAAAATAAAGATTAATAGAGGAATATTTAAAATATAAATAAGACCGACAATGCACCTAAACAGTACTGTCAATAATAATAATAAAAAAATAAATTGTTATATAAATACTAATATGAACTAAGATAAACAAAAAAATATATCACCAAACAAAAAATAAATAAAACAAAAAATACATTAAAAAAAAATAAAAAGTACGCATACAACAATGAAAGGCCTCAGAATGGGAAAAAAAAAATAAATAAATAAATAAATAAATAACATTAATGCCAATGTGTAAACATAATTTGTGTAGTGATTAAGTAATAAACATCTCCTCAGAGTCGAATTGAGTTTGCATAACAATTTTATTGAATTTTGTAAAGTGGATAAAAACTTTTTTGAGAAAAAAATGTTTTTATTCGATTTTTTGAGACGAAAATCTTTCATTCCGAAATGCTGCATTTTATTTGTTACTTACTTTGAAAAAAAATTTTTGTACAATGTTTCTTAAATGTTTAAATGATATAATTTAGTTTATATCATGCTTACATCTTTGCTAAATAAAAAGTTATTACGTTTTTAAAATGTGATAGTAGATTTATTTGACACAGAGTATTTCCAATAGTATAAAAAGTTTTTATTTGATAAAGTAATTATATAAACATACTTTATAAAGTATATTTATATAATAACTTTATCAAATATATTAATAAATTATTTAAATGATTGTTTACAAAAAGCTTGTTTTATTTATTTTATTAGAGAATATTATTAAAAACTTCATTTATATAAATTTGTATTTTTTATGATAAATTTAAATCTTTTCAAACTTCTATGAATTATTTTATCAACATTTTTCAATAGCGAAAAACTTAACCACAAGAACTAATGTTACATAATATAATTCATATTAAATATCGTAATAAAAAGTACTAGCTTCTATAAATATTAAAGATTTTATAAAATAAATTTAAATGGGGTTTTAAAAGCTAAAATTGTTGTTGATATTTGTATGAACCATCAAGCAAAAAATTAATTATATGCTAAAATATAAATTTTAATTCATAATAGTTGTATACTTTTGATATAAATGGTAAAAACCAAGTTGCTTAATTCAAAAATCTCTAACGTTTTAATGTCTTTTGAAAAATGAATTGTCTCCAAAAAATGATTCACTTTCTTAACATAATTGTGTGGTCAGTTTAATTTTCTGTTATGTATAAAGTATAAAAAGTTTGAAAAATAAAGTTTTTATACTATACCAAATTCACTAAAATTATAAAATAAGTGCAAACATAATATGGGTTGGACAAAATGACTGGTAGATGATGTTTTTTACTGGACAATGTCTGAAGTCCTGCCACTATTTCAAGCCCTGTATATTTATATTTATATGTGTGTGAGTGTCTGTAAAAATTACAGTAAAAAAATTCAAAACTTAAAATGTTTGTAAATAAATATTTTAGGTTTTGAATTTTTTTACTGTAATTCTTACAGACACTCATACACATATAAATTTATATTTATATGTGTGTGAGTGTATACACACTGTATATTTATATATGAGTGAGTGTCTGTAAAAATTACAGTAAAAAAATTCAAAATTTAAAATGTTTGTAAATAAATTTTCAAATTTATTGTATTAGTTATGTTATTTTTTAGATATTCATCAGTGCAAAAAATGTGGTGTCTGTTTTACTGCTGAAATTTATTTGATTTCGCACATTAGACGTTGTAAAATAAAAAATAAAAGCTTTGAAATTAATAAACTTAAAAATGGAGCTGACATTAAAATAACAGAAGAAAATATTAAAATATCTGGAGAAAACAAAGAAAATTTACTTTGTCGTTCAAACAGCAAAACTAAAATAAACAATAATTTAACAACACATATAAAACTTTTTCCCTATGGGAAACCATACGAATGCATTTACTGCGATTATGAATGCGCACACAAAAGTACTTTAACAACACTTGTGAAAATTCAAACTGGTGAGAAACCATTCAAATGTACTTACTGCAATTATGAATGCATAAGAAAAGATGTTTTAACAGAACATGTGAAAATTCACACTGGTGAGAAACCATTCAAATGCACTTACTGCGATTATGAATGCGCACGAAAAACTAATTTAACAAGACATGTGAAAATTCACACTGGTGAGAAACCATTCAAATGCACTTACTGCGATTATGAATGCACACAAAAAGGTACTTTAACAGCACATGTGAAAATTCACACTGGTGAAAAATTATTCAAATGCACTTACTGCGATTATGAATGCACACAAAAAGGTACTTTAACAACTCATGTGAAAATTCATACTGGTGAGAAACCATTCAAATGCACTTACTGCGATTTTGAATGCATAAGAAAAGATGGTTTAACAAAACATGTGAAAATTCACACTGGTGAGAAACCATTCAAATGCACTTACTGCAATTATGAATGCGCGCAAAAAGTTACTTTAACAACACATGTGAAAATTCACACTGGTGAGAAACCATTCAAATGCACTTACTGCGATTATGAATGCGCACGAAAAACAAATTTAAGAGCACATGTGATAGTTCACACTGGTGAAAAACCATTCAAATGCACTTACTGCGATTATGAATGCGCACGAAAAACAAATTTAACAGCACATGTGAAAATTCACACTGGTGAGAAACCATTCAAATGCACTTACTGCTGTTATAAATGCACGCAAAAAGGTAGTTTAACAAAACATGTGAAAATTCACACTGGTGAGAAATCGTTCAAATGCACTTAATGCAATTATGAATGCACACATAAAAAAAGGTGCTTTAACAACACGTGTAAAAACTCACACTGGTAAAAAACCATTTTAATGTACTTTTTGCAGTTAGGAATACACACAAAAAATTATTTTATCAAACAGTGAATATTTATAGTGATTTTAATAAAAAAAAAATTTACTTTGAGTTTGTGCTGTATTGGTTTAACTTAATTTTGTGATGTGCAAAAATATCTGCCATTAAATAATGTATTTTTATTCTTATTGTTGATATTCTTATTAATGGTCATGGTTATACTGATGAACATATAGTAAAAATAAATAATATTGCTGTAAATCAGTGAATTGATATATATAACACTTTTTTATTACTTTATTTTTGACGGGTTCGACAATATAATCACAACTTTTGTTTTTTTTAAATAG
This sequence comes from Hydra vulgaris, assembly GCF_038396675.1. Lineage (NCBI taxonomy): Eukaryota > Metazoa > Cnidaria > Hydrozoa > Anthoathecata > Hydridae > Hydra > Hydra vulgaris. The sequence goes on along the minus strand of NC_088927.1, from coordinate 48,680,816 downwards.
GTAGACAAAGTTGTTTAATTTTTTAAATGTACACGCTGTATTCTTTGGCGCTTTTTAAACGTAAATATGGGAGGATTTATTCTTTTATCGCATATTGCTTGTAGATAGTTTGATATCTCATATACATTGCAATACACAAGTTGTAAACTTGTGTATTGCAACCCAGCAAACATGACAACGTTGAATCAACGTTGAAAACCGGTCGCAAAAGATGTTGCGGAAACGGTGACAAAGTAATCGATTTTGCAAAGATATGTAACGTTGTTTAATAGACGTTGATTAAACGTTATTGCGTAACGTTAAAAAAACGTTACTAAATGACGTTACAAAGGCGTCGCAACTAAACGTTGAAAAAGCGTTACATAAAAAGCGTTGTATAAACGTCGCAACTTAACTTTGAAAAAACGTTACTTAAAAAGCGTTGCATAAACGTTGTTAAAGCAGTCTATTTTCCAAGGATTTGTAACGTTGTTAGTAAAACGTCGATTTAACGTGACTCAAAGACGTCGAGTAAAGGTTGAAATATAACGTTGAACCAACGCTTAAATGCGCTGTATAAAATATCGCAAAATATTATTAAACGCAATTAAACGTGGCTATAATATATATTAAATTGGCAAATAAAACTAAATTGGAATTTGAACTCTGCCCTCGCAATATTTCTAAAATCAATAATTAATACAAATAGTAATATACAAAGATAAATATAAAAAAGCCTAAAATATACCATTTATAGATATATATATATATAAAAATATAAATATTTTCTTTAAAATTTATGTGTGTGAGTGTTTGCATATATATTTATGCAATACA
>NC_088927.1:48667500-48675000 GCF_038396675.1 Hydra vulgaris | reverse complement strand
ATTTTTGTAATGGCTAGTTAATGAGACAATAATTTTCAATGTGTCACTTCCTCAACGTTGTCAAAACAACGTTTAATTAACGTTGGCATAATAACACTTTTTCAACGTTTTTTAACTACCACATTTTCAACGTTGGTATATGTAACGTTGAATAAGCGTTGTTTCATAAATAGCTTAAATACGTTGAAAAAGCAGCTAATGTCTAACGTTGATAAACCTTCAACTTTGCGAAGTTTTTACAGTGATTATTTGCGTACTTTTATTCAACGTTGAATAAACGCGATTTTTTGAGAAGATAATATACGTTGATATTTATACGCTTGTTCAACATTGAAAATGTGACGTTTAAAAAGCGGTTTATTTTTAACGTTGATGAAGCATAGATTTTGATTCGTCTTTAAAGTGGCTTTTTGCGTAAGTTGATTACACGTTGAATAAACGTCTTTTTTTGAGAAGCTAAATTACGTTACAATTTCAACGCTTATTCAACGTTTAAATTTACCGCGATTTAGTATACAAAAACAAACATTGATTCAACATTGAAAGCGCGTTGTTTTTGTGACTGCAACGCTTTTTCTACGCTGCGACCGGTTTTCAACGTTGATTCAACGCTGACATGTTTGCTGGGAATGTATATGAGATATACATTGCAATACACAAGTTATATAAGATATATCTCATATACATTGCAATACACGAGGTGGTAAACTTTTTGGTAGGTTAAATATCCTGAATACAGGACATTTATCCGTCATAATGTAAGCTAGAAAATCCTATTCAAGCTAGAAAAAGTGTTATTAATTAAACATTTTGTTTAGGTCTCCCTCTCTGTACCTATATTCTAAAATGTCTTAATTTTCGAAAATATTAACCATTTGTTGTAAAATGTCATAATTTATAAATTTATATCTAAAATTGTTAAAGATTTTAAAGGTTTTTAAAATAAAAAGGTCAATGTTTACAATAATTTATTTATGTTTTGTGCGTATCCATACTGTTTACATAATGCGCATGTAATTATGATACGATTTGTGGTTTATCAATTACTTTATAAAAATTTTCTTTCTAAATTGTTTATAAAGAAAGGAGTGACGTCATTATTTGTTAGGCTTTTATTTTTTTGTATGAATAATATTTCGAAACAAATATGCAATGTTTTCTATAATATTATAATTTCATAATTTTGTATCTCTAAATATAATAATTTAACACATGATACATTATCCCAGCAGACTCGTCATGTTTTCTCCAAGCATGTTCCATTATCAGCGCCATGACTGGCCCGCCATCAGTCAACAAGCATGGCTTAAACTAAGTGTTGCTCACCGTTTAATGGTTTATGCATGGCAGCTGTTTTTCAACCAGTGTTTACCCGTTGCTTTCTCAGTGCTCACTTTTATGTTATTTTTGATTCCTTTTTTATTTATTTTATTTATTTTTAACTAGCTGGAGTTACCCGGCGTTGCCCGGGCCAATATTTAAAAGTAAATGAGCATCTGGAACTTTGTTATACTAATTTTGGGCTATGCACAGTAAGATTGTGCAATATTTTTTAGTGTTGCACAATAATCCCACAAAATGTGACCCTGTTGGTTGAAGCTATGAAATAACTGAAAGACATTAAGGAAGAAAAAGACATTTTGTTTATTTTCCACCTAAAAACAACAAATTAAGAATTTCCAAAAGAACATTTACTCAAATTTTTCAATTAAATTGTTCTCTCACACTGGAAAAAAAAGTTAAACATGTTACAAAAGTTAAATCATGGGTAATTTCTTCACATTGGATTGTTATTGTTTTCTTTTAATAGGACTTCTTTAAAGAGGATTTCTTTCACTGAAGAGCCTTCTGATAGACAATGTTCTTGGTTTTTTCTTCTGGAGTCAAAATGAAAAGATTTCGTGGAGATCCAACTCTGGAGCATGCAACATAGAGCTGGCCGTGAGAAAAGCAGGGCTGTTCCAAATTGATGCCAGCCACTTTGAGTGACTGTCCCTGCGCTTTGTTAATGGTCATGGCAAAAGCCAGCCTGACTGGAAACTGGAGGCGCTTGAAACTAAATGGGAGGTCATTGGGAATCATTGGAATCCTTGGAATGAAGACATTCTCACCTTTGCCACATCCAGTCAGTATAGTTGCTTCATTCAAGTTTGAAAGGATAGCTTTGATGATGAGTCGAGTTCCATTGCAGAGCTTGGGACTGTCGAGGTTGCGAAGGAGAATGATTGGTGCTCCAACTTTCAGGTGAAGAATGTAAGGAGGACATCCAGATGGTTCTAAAGAGTTCAGAAATTCTGTTAGATAGTTGACAACTTCACTGGGGTCCATAACCATGTCAATAGAGTTGTAGGACTTTTCATTGCCTGGGAGCATTTTCTGGATCTGCATATTGATCTTGGTGACAGACTCATTTTTGGGAGCCAGAATAGCTCTCTCACAGATCCAGTCATGTCTGGTGAAACTCTGCTGGATGTTGGGAAACACCTTGACAATGAGTTCCTCTGCAGAATCCACCAGTGTGCAAAAATTGGCAGGGAATTTAATGAGCCCTGTCTGCACATCAACTGGTGCCTCACCATTGCCCAAGGCAAGAAGCTGATTGGAAAAGGCTCCTGCTGACAGATCATCAGACAACTTTACCCTCATGTTTGATGTCAAATGAAGTGTTCTGACACTCCTCCACAGGTAGGAAGCTTTTAGGCAGGCATTTAGCTCATCTGCACTTGTTGACCGTGGAATGACTGGCAGTGTTTGTCGAAAGTCACCTGCCAGAAGAACAGTGACACCTCCCATCAGTGACTTGTTGTTTCGCAGATCTTGCAAGGTAATGTGGAGAGCTTCAAGGGCTCGCTTGTGGGCCATCATGCACTCGTCCCAAACAATGATGGAGCATTGTTGAAGTACTTTGGCATGGCCGGTCCCTTTTGAAATGTCACAGACAGGGGCATCACCATGAGCAAGGTTGAGAGGCAGTTTCAGGGCAGAGTGAGCAGTGCGTCCTCCTTCAAGAAGGGTGGCTGCAATGCCAGATGAAGCAAGGGCAATTTTTTTCTAGAGTATTTTTTTCTAATTTTGGCCAGGAGGAGGTTGATCACAAATGTTTTGCCAGTCCCACCTGGAGCATCCAAGAAGAGGATGCATCCGTTGTTGCCTTCAACCTGCTGCAGAATTGCCTCATAGGCTGATCTCTGGTCTGTTGTAAGCATTGGCTCCTTTTCTGACACATTTTTGGCAAGCAGATCTGTTCGGTAGTTGGTTTGGCGGATGATTTCTGTGGACAGATGACTGTTGTTTGGATCCAATGGAGGCGAAGGCATGCCAAGTGTCCCTAAAGCCTTTCCTGCCATGGACAGGCAAAGATTCTCCAGCTCGGCCAGGCCCTTGTCATAAATGGCATCACAGAAATCAATCCTCAGGTTTGGATTTTCTCGTCTCACGCTCTGCAAAAAGTCTTCAGTCATGGCCATCTTGTACTTTTCCCAGATATCTTTGGGTTTGGAGATGGCCCAGGTTGTGAGCAAAATGGCAAAAAGGTGCCGGATTCTTTGTGGTGATTGTGAAGATGCAGCTTCAGCGATTGTCATGTCCAAGTGACAGTCATTTTCATGCACGCCGCATCTTTCACAGGCCTCTCTAAAAGTTGCACAGACAACACCATTCACAGTTTTCAGGCTGGCAAATGAAGTTGGTCCTTGGACGACATGGAGGAGCATGCGCAGGTAGAAGCACTCTGCATTGGAGGGATGAACTGTGTAAACACGCCCCAGAGCATCAGTGGCTTTGACTCCTGAATGGCCTTGAACATCTCTGCCTTGCTTCCGTCTCTGAAATCGTTTGTGAGAGATGTCCTAGGTGTAGCAGTGAGCTACATCACAGTAGAGAAGGGTCTTTGCAAAGGGATCTTGCTGGCACAACTCAAAAAAGGCCACCAGAGTTGTCCTGGGTGGCACCTCTAGCTGCTGCTGTAAGGTCTCAGGCCGGAAGTACAACCTCTGTCCATTTTCTAAGTGAACGCTAAGGTGCAACACAGTAGGGTACCTTTCATGAATTGAGAAGTTGAGGATTCGCCAGACAGCTTCATTGCTGCAAATGTATCGTCCCAACTGGAAGGCCTGCACTTCATTCTGAATTGGCTGTTTTCCATGGACCTCAAAAACAGCTTGGTCACTGCCTTTGTTGATGTATTTGCAAATGTACTTGATCGATCTGACCGAATGACACCACTCAATGTTGATGTGAGCCTGGAACATTTTGGAGAGCAAGGGATTGTATGGCACAATCCAGCTGTTGTCAACTTCAATCTCCTGGTATCCTTTGCCCACTTTCATCTTGAGTTTTGCAGTGAATCCGCCATCTTCTGGTTTTCGTCTTCTATAGAGTGGATAACTGTCCTCTCCTGTTTGAGTCTCTGAAATTAGTTCCCTGGGAAATTTCTTGGAACATTTACCATCAACCATGCAGGGAGAACTTCTTTTGAGATTGCCGCAGGGACCGTGGATCATGTTTTTGGTGACAACCGAGTAGAGCAAAGGATCTTCTTGAGGATCTGGAATTTCTGCACTGATGACACTGTCAATTTCAGTGGACTTGATTTTTTCATACAGCCAGAAGAGCATGTGGGCATGAGGAAGGCCTCGTTTTTGCCACTCTATGGTGTACATCCAGCACCGAGTCTCGCCAAAAATGTGAGATTTTGTGATGACATTGATCATCTTGGTGAGTTTTTGCTTGAACACCCTGGCAATCAGGTCATGGCGATCTGATGATGACTGGCCTTGAAACAGATGATCTAGAATTTCAGGCCACATTGGATTGCAGGTGAAGGTGATGAAGAGGTCAGGTCGTCCGTGTTTTCTCACATACGTCATTGCATCTTGGGCGTACTCATGCATGTGCCGAGGGCTGCCAGTAACAGTAGCTGGAAGAATCACTCTTTTGCCCAACTCATTAGGATTGGTCTCAGAGGCGATTGCATCACGGAGGTGGATGTAGTTTGTAGTAGTACACCCTTCCATTTGTGCGCAGAACAATGTTGGCAGACCACTTCCATTTTTCCAAAGCTAACATTTGGATGTTGGTGATAATTGAGTGAAGGATTGTAATTAAATGCTGCATTTTTCAAATTTCGTTGATTCTCTTGGGCCCTGGTGGTGGCTACTCTTGTTCTTTTGTCCTCAAGCCTGGCCTGTCTCTGCAGTGAAGTTTCTGTTGCTCTGGTGGTGGCTGTTCTAGTTCGTTTGTCCTCAAGCCTGGCCTGTCTCTGCGGTAAAGTTTCCTTTGCTCTGGTGGTTGCTGTTCTAGTTCGTTGGTCCTCAAGCCTGGCATATCTCTGCTGTGAAGTTTCCTTTGCTCTGGTGGTTGCTGTTCTAGTTCGTTGGTCCTCTAGCCTGGCTTCTCTGTCTTCTTCATTCTCATCAGATCTTGCAGCAGAAACTCGCCTTGCAGCTGGAGTCTTTCGCCCGATTGTTGATTTTTTCTTTGGAGGCATTGTTCCAGATGTCGTGAACTGAAAGGATAAAATAGCAATTTGAAAATACCATAAAATACTTATTTATCTACCGAACTTAGACAAAACATAGGCAAACTGTTATAAAAACCTCAGAACTTTTAATGTGGAATAACTGTGAGGTACGATATCACTCATTTAAAAATGATGAGATTTTAAAGGACCAATCGCATTTAAAACAGACAGGAATGTACGGGACAATTCCACTATGATGAATGGAAATGGCTCAAATGCTGAATGAACAAACTTCAGTTTAAGTGATGAAATTTAAACTGGCTTACCTGATATCTGTTGATGTTAATGCCACAGAAATATTTTCTTGGAGATCATATACTGATGAAACACTAAAGAACTGATGAAACACTAAAGAACTGATGAAACACTACACAAAATGAAGCACAAAACAGTAACTGTTGCTTTTGTTGTAATCTCCTTGAAATGTGAAACTGAAATGGTTGACTGCTGTCAGTGAGATGCATTTTATACTCAAGGGGAAGCAACTGGAAATTTCTGAAATGTTGTAGGAAGTTCCGTAGTGTTCCAGAAAGTTCCAGAGTGTTCCAGAAAGTTCCGGAGTGTTCCAGAATGTTCCGGAGTGCTCCAGAATGTTCCAGAGTGTTCCAGAATGTTCCGCAGTGCTCCAGAATGTTCCGGAGTGCTCCAGAATGTTCCAGAGTGCTCCAGAATGTTCCGGAGTGTTCCAGAAAGTTCCGGAGTGTTCCAGAATGTTCCGGAGTGTTCCAGAATGTTCCGGAGTGTTCCAGAAATTTCCGGAGTGTTCCAGAATGTTCCAGAAAGTTACGGAATGTGCTACGGGTCCGGAAACGTGATCCGCCCCTACTAAAACAGGGGTGCTCTACAACTTTTGTTTTATAAAGTTTTCACCAAATCGCACGGCTGAGGCTGCAGAGCCAACGTAGACCCAATTTGGGCCCCCCTGACCCCGGGGGTCGGGGTACGGGGTCAAAACCCAGCTAAGAACCTTCTCCGCCTCGAGGACTACCCCCATGCCAAATTTCATCGAGAACGGTCCGGCGGTTTGGATTTCTATAGAGAACAAACAAACACACACAGATTGCCCTTTATATATATTAAGATTACTTTTAACTAGCATTGCTTTGCAATTGTTCATTCTTTATATTAATTTTTATTTTGTTACTTTCATTTATAACTAATAGTTAGTATGTAGGAGAATTTAAGTTAAGAAAAATGAAAAATAAGGAAAAATATGAAAATAAATTAATGTTTACCTCACTCAAAAAAAGTATATGCTAAAACATATAATTGATGATATACATGTTTCAAAATATTTTAAAATGGAATGTAAGAAAATTCACTGCTTTTGCAATACATTATATATAAATATAATATATAATTAATTATTATATATATTTTAATAAAAGTTAGTTAAAATACAATTCATATTTACATAAAGCTTTGGGATTAGCAAATGCTTGACTATCATTTTTTTCACCGTCATTTATTCAAACTTATGGTGCTAACTATCGATACTCCTCGACCTCGCATTTTACTGCAATTATTCTCGCATGCCAAACTGCTCCTGATAGATCTAAAATAAAACAATTGAGCTGTTCGTAATATAAGACATTTACACTTACTACTTATTATATTTACATTTACTACATTACTTAACAAATCACTCACAGTTTTACATTGCTGTCAATAATTAATCCAAGCAAGTTTTTATTTATTTTTAACTAAACTTCATTTGTATATAGAAATAGATTTAAAAAAAGGATAAACTTTAATGATGATTCACTTGAAGGCAAAAAAAAATTAAAGAAAAATACAATTTTTACATATTACAACCAAATCATGCAAAACAACTGAAAGTGAAAAAAATGTAAAATTAGCTTAAAAACTGTAATAAAAGAATTCTTTGCATTAAGGTGGTCGTCTGGTAAAAAAATCAAAAATTCAATTTGGGGGAAAGTTTATTTTATTTTTCAACATTAAGAAGTTATATTTGTATG
>NC_088927.1:48647500-48662500 GCF_038396675.1 Hydra vulgaris | reverse complement strand
AGCCTGAAATTTTATTATCTTGATATTTGCATCATGAAATTGTTTTGGCCCAAAACAACCAAAAATGATTGTTGCTAAGGGAAAAGGTTAGTACATGTCTTTACAGGAATTAAATTTTTAAAAAATTTAGTTAAAAAATATGTTTAAAAGTATATATTTCTAAAAGAGCACAAATTTTTCTTTTAAACTGGACTATTAACAAAAATTTGATTTTTTTAATATTTTTTTACCAGACGACCATTTTAAGTTAAAAAAGTTTAAAATAACACACTAAAAAGTTAAATAAAAAAAAAATTCAAAACAAAAACTACAAGTTTTGTAAAACTACATTCTGTCAAGTGTTTGTGTTACCCAGCGTTTGATGCACCATCCAACATCTGCTTTGTATCCGTCTTTTCCTTTTTAAATATGTTTAGTAGCTATTCACTTAATTGTCACCAAAAAAATTGTACTTACTGTCGATGATAAATGGAACTTTGAACTTTCCAAATAAAGGTTTAGTTTTACACATGTCATGTCACATTTATTTTTTAGTTGATCATCAACATTATTATCATCAAAAACTTGTCTTACTATTTAATGTCAAAGCTCGACTGTTAAATAATAGTTTGCACCATTATATAAATGAAAATAATTTCTGTTTGAATAAGATTTTAACGCTATAACTAAATTATTTATCAGGATTTTTTATTCATCTAAATCATTTTATTCATAAATTCAATTACAATTAAAATTGTAAAAAGTCGTGAAATAACAAATCATTATTTAAAAACCCGAACAACCGACACACATTTTGAGCACATGTGTTATATTTCTTGTGATAACCTAAATTAAAAAAAGATTGGTTACATAAATACTTAAAATGGCTAGGTATGTTCAACTATCTATTCAAATCTAAAAATTCTTACATGTAATAGAAACAAGTGTTACGATCTACGATTTCATAACAAATTTTGAACTTTTGTAAAATTAAGATAAAAATAAATTATTTAGTACAATAAATATGCATTAACTATCAACTAAATATTTTCAGAAAAAAGTGTATTAAACTTTTATAAGTGACTAGAATATACAATATCTCTTTTGTCGGGAACTTTTTCCGCACCCTGTACTAGGATATACAGGGTTCGGAAAAAGTCTCCGTACAAAAATTTTCCGCACCCTGACATAGATAAAAAAAACTTTAGAAGAAAGTCAAATATGTCCATGACAATGCACACCAAAACGAATAAGGACAGCATCCAGTGCAACATGACGCTGTTAGTACTTTGTTATTTTACAGCTGTTGATGGAATCAACCTCTCTGAGAGCTACCACAGACTTCAGGCACCTGACTACCAGCCGGCCTCAGAACCATAACATTTAGTTTTAGAGCTGTATCCTCATTAGGAGATAATAGAATAAGTTGCCTAGTGATAAAGATAGGTACAAGAAATACCCATGCAATGAGTCAAGAAAATACAGCATTCAACATCCTTAGCTAGAAACAATGTATTATAAATACATCTATGGTAGCCTAATAGATGAAGATGGGGTGCGAAGCTGGTCGACTGCCAGAATCTGTTTACCCCTTAAGTCTTTGCCTTGGTGGTGGTCTTCTACAAGTAGCCTAATGCATTTAACCCTTTATTACATGATGCTGCCAAATAGCAACAGATAACTCCTTTTATTTTAAAATAATAACAACTTTTTAGCAGTTTCTCTTTGCTTTATTATCATTGCTTGGTTTTATGGTCATTACAACTTGCATTTGAATTTTAAACAATGCTTTTAAGTTTAATAATTTACATTAGAATTGTCAGTTTTTTGAAAATTTAAATAAAAATGTGCGTAATAAAGGGTTAATGCCTACCCAAGATGATTGTTTTTATTGAGACACCATATCTAGCCTTTATTCAACCAACAGCTCCAAAGCCATGGGTGTATTAAGCCAGAGTTAGTCTTTGCCTAAAAAAGCGTCTTCTACAAACCAGACACAAAACAGGTTGTACTGGGTTACATGTTACCATTAGCAGGATATCCTGATTCAAAATATCAGGAATAAAAAATCAGAAATAATTTTTCTGAAATTTATTTAAAATGCCTGAAGTTTAGGACGTTTATGTTCAGTTTTTAGAGCATGATGAAACCAATGATGACACAGTGCTCTCCTGAAACCGCCAGGGTAAATTTTGGTTTACTCTAAATTTTTTTGTTTAATTATTAATATTGGGTTTAGGTAAGTATTTTAAAATAATTTTTAAAATCTAAACTAACTTTTAAACATATTTTTTTTTTTGCAAAAATAGTTTTTACCTAAAATAACATATGGAGGAGAAGGGATAATATAAGAAGGGCGGGGATTATTTTCAAAATTTATAGGGGTATTACACTTTTAAAACAATTTTTTTTAAAAAAATACAACTTTAAAATAAAAAAAATAAGATCTTTTATGATAAAATTTAGATAAATTCCAGATTAACAATATAACATCAATGCAATAAATGTAGCAGTTTAACATGAAATATTGAAATTCCTTATAAAATAATTCAATCATTTCAAAGTTCACAATAATTAAAAATTTTAACAAATGAGAGAAAAGGACTACTTGAAATTGTTTATACCAAACTCAATCACACTTTTCTTTAGCTGTTTTGCATAATCATTGTGTTCCAAATGACGCTTGTGTTGTTTCCATACTTGATAGTGATAGTGGTGAGCACTTTCTCCTGCCTGCTCGGCATATACACAAAGCCCAAACTGACTATGCTGAAGAAAAGGAACAAGATGACATACTAAAATATGAACTTTCCAGCTAATATTTAATTGGTAGTTAAACTTTTCCAGAAGATGAAGGTGCAGATTTTTGAAAGCTTTTTTAAAATCTAAAACTGATTCACCAATAGATTCTCCAATAAACATGCTAAAACCTTTTGTTTTAATAATTGAAAACTTTCTAACACAGCAAACTACAGGTTGGAGAAATATTATATTTGGTAATATAGAGGCTGCACTTAGAAGGTTAACTTCTAAATTATCTAATTTATCTAAAAGTCTCTGTGAATTATTACCAATTAAACCAGTTCTATGGAAACCTCTAAAGATTAAATAATTCGACTTAAGCCACGAATCAAAATCAGGCCACAATGTAATTAATATTTTTAACATAGAAGTAATACCACTAAGAATTTGTAACTCAGGTGGAGGAATGAGATGTTCTACTAAAGTTTCTAGAGGTTCATCAAGATACACAACTCTAGGAGAAATACAGTTTTTAAATTCCATCATGTGATTCTTTTTGCATCCATCTTCAATGAACTTGTTGTAGTTGATATCAATTGAACCTAAGATTTTTTTTTTTTCGCTCTCAAGAGTACTTTCCCCTTCACACCAGGGACTTGCATACTTGCCGCTGTGACTGCTTAAACCAAATAAAGAGTTACCACATTTTAGATCAAATGCTATTGAACATTTTACATCACTCAGAGCTAGTGGTGTCAATAGTTTGCTAAGATTACCATTATGCTCTGAAACATCTTCAACTAAAGCCAAAACCAATGATCATTCTACATCGCAATCATCAAGACTTTCTGAAGTTGTATGTTTACATAGTGGTTCAAAAACATTTATAACGCATTTAAAAAAACCCTGTCCAAAATCAATGGAAATCTTAGCAATAGTGCTATAAGGATTCAAACTTTTTTCATTAATCATATGAAGAATTAAATCAGAAGTATCTTTTACAAATAACAAACTCCGACTTATCTCTTCATCCCCTGAAATGAATGATTCAGTTTTGACATCATAAAAATCTGAAAATATGTTATGCAGCTCCTCTATCTGAGTTGATATATTAGGTTCTAACATTTTCTTCCCTAAATTTTGTCGCATATGTTTACAAAGTTCTTTTACTCAGATTTAGAGTATTAGAGAATTCCATTATAGTTTCTAGAGATAACTTTTTAACGGATGCTCTGCTGCATTTATTATCAGGTGTGCCAACAACAACAAGAAGATTGTTTCCAAAGTTTTTAAAGGAAACTTGTCTCCAGATTTCATATTGTCTATTTTCATTTTTATTTTGAAAATCCCAGAAGCAACTTGCTGACTGGATACATTTCCAAGACCTTCAGCCAACATAATTAGGTTTTTTACAGCTTCACTTTTACAGCAAAATTGAGAAATTCCTTTGACTAAATAGAAATTTAAAGTAGGAAAAACTCTGATATTATTATATTTGTAAAACATATAAAAATAATACACTAATATTTAATAAGTCAATTATAGACTATGCATTAACTAGCATAGACTCTATGCTAAATTAAAATTTATTTTTTTTAATAATTGAAAAAATAGTTTAATAAATAAAATATTATATAAGTTATACAATATTTTTAAATTGTTTAAGGAATACCTATTGTAGAAAAGCAAGAAGGACATATCTTTTTAACAATTTTATCAACGATATCTTGATTATTTTTTGTGATCTGTTCAGATATTTCACTAATATCAGATGATCTTCTGAGTTTTTGTCTGTTTATTTGAGATATTTTCTCAATCCAATCATTTAATTTTGATGTTTCACCCCTGTTCAACGCTTATAAATTTGTTTTGGAAGAATTACAAATGTTTTTTATTCAACACTCTTTTTCTACATCATATTCTCTCCAAATCATATTTTGAATATGAAGTTGTACTGCGGAAGTTATTTTAGTAAGTTTATGTGATCCTTTTCCAAAGGAAATAAAGCAACATGCACAAATTAGACATTTTTCCTCGGCCATTTTGACAAAAAGTATAGGTTTTAAATGGCCGCTTTTAACCATAATTATTTTCATCGGTATTGCAACATTTGGTACCATATAGAATTGATGATGCAATCATAAACAGACGCATTTTATTTTTAGACATTTTAATTAATTAAATCTAAAATTTCAATGTTTAAAAATTAGTTTAGATTTTAAAAACTATTTTAAAACACTTTATTTAACCCATTAATTGTAAATAAACAAAAAAATTTAGAGTAAACCAAAGTTTACTCTGGCAGTCTCAGGAGTGAACGGTGATGATCAACTAGATGAGCTTTCAGATGAATAAATAAAGTATAAGAACTGCTTTCTTTAATTTAAATCTCTTTAATCAAACTATTTCTTGATTTCATACAATGCAAAATTTTTGTTTTGTTTTTTTATGTTTTCCATATTCCTTTTACATTTTTGATGCTTTGTGACTGCCGTTTTTAACAGTGTGGTCTTTATTTATCTGTATATATATATAAATTTGTCAGCCGTCAGTAAATAGGACACATGACTAGCTCCCTGATACAAGTAGCTGAATAACCAGCTCACTGGTTGTAAACTTAATGGCGGCTGGCTAATAAAAAATGAAGCCGGCTGAATATAGAAAATGTATTATTTGCAACTATTACACTTATTAAATTTATATCTCTAATTAATTTACAATAAACCAATGTTATCATATATAAAAACAATCATGTTCATATTAGTTGGGTCTAGTAAACTTCTTCGAGAATTGATAATTAATCCAGCAGTAAAAAACATCCATTCTGCTGCTACAATGCTTGATAGAGTGCATAAATATTGATATACAATTTTGAAACTATCACTAGGTATCATTCCAAGGTATCGAGGAAATCGTCTTCACAATCTTTTCATACTTGTTTTATTTTTATAAAACATTATAATGAGTGACTTAAAATTTTGACTGGGGAAACTTTTTATGATCAATCTTCTTCTTTTTTTCTTCTGCTGTTGGTAGACAATTAATATAATTATTGACTTCGTGGCTAAACTTTGACGTCTGTTTTGATTAGGACTGCCAATTTGAACTTTTTTTAAAAAGTTCGAACTCGAATACTTTCGAACTATTTAGGAAAAAGTTCGAACTTTTTCAAACTTTTTAAATAGTTTTTATTAATTTAAAAAAATTGAAAACAAAAGAGTACAAGTAAAACAAAAAAACTGTTAATTTATTTATAAAGACTTTTTATTTGTTTATAAAAAGTAAATGCAAGGTATCACCCAGTTTCTTTTTCTATGCGAAAACAATCCAAGGCTAGAGAGCCCTTTCACAAGATCATACCATTTGAAAATCATATATTTTGTTAAAACATTTTCGATTTTTTAGATTGAGTCAATTCTTTGTTATAATTTCTAATATTGTTACCATTTTTTTTTTAATTAAAATCGAGTCTATCTCTCTAAGCTGGAATAATCTTTGAATATGATTAATTTGCAAAATTGTCTATATTATTTCTTTTTATTTTGTTCTCAAACTGTTACCTTGACTTAAAACAACTGCGTTTAACAAATATATCATTTTTATGTACTAAATTATTATTTTATTTAATTTTTATTGATGTTATTACATTTGAAAACCTTTATTTCGTGTTTATTTTTAAGTGTCTTTTAATAGTGCGTGTTGAGGCACATTTTGCTTGTTGCAGCTATTAGCAAAAAATGAAAATAAACCTAAACTTCAGATCTTTGAGATATGCTAACGCTGAGCAGCCATTTTTGTTTGAACTTGAAATTCTTTATAATTTTAATTTCAAGCGTAAATAAACAGTAGTCTAATGGTTAAAAAGTACCAGCCACTGTTTAACTACTTTTTAATAAGAAAAAACCGATCCTACCTTAAATGCGATGGTGCTACAGGTGAAGTAATTTTTATTATATTTTTAGAGTTTCCAGGCAAATACAAAACAAAACAAAAAAAGTAAAAATATTCAAATTTATAATTTTTACTTATATTTCAGCTTGTTATACAAAAATTAATAAAAAGACATATTATTTTTTTTAAATTTAAAAGCTCGAACTATTAGAAGAAAAAAGATCGAAGTAGAACGTTGAAATTTTTGCGTAAAGTTTGAACGTTCGAACTTAAACATGTTCGAACTAGCAGCCCTAGTTTTGATCGTAATTTGGAAGTGTAGCTTTAATTTCTTGAAGCACTAGTTTGCATTAGGACATTTTTCTGCAACATAATTAACGAAAATCTAGTAGCTGAAAGTCATAGAGCCATTTTATGTGATTTTTGTTCTTGTTGGGTTCATGCTAAGTGCAGTCAAGTCAATAAATCCTCATATATTTTTCTTGTAGAAGTCTCTTCTGACTGGTTCTATCGTGACTGTATAATTAAGAATATGCCTTTTACTTAGTATACTTTCTGACTTTGAACTTTTTTTGACTTTTTCATGTCAGACTCTTCCAACTGATATATTAAATTCTTTGGAAAGTCCGATACATTTCCAAAATTTATTTAAGGATTTAAATAAAATCTTGATCTTAATAAAGCTCTAAAATCTTGATCTTAATAAAACTATAAAATCAAATTCTTAATTGTACCTTCATCTAAACATTGGATTTTTACCTTTTCATATTGATGATCTTCGCAGTCTCATAAGTTCACTTACTTCTCTCCCTATTGTGCTTGGTATTTCAGAATCTAAATTACAGATTAATGATTCTAACATAACTGATATAAATATAAATGGCTATACCATCGAACATTGTCCAACTGAAGCCAAAAAAGGAGGTGCTCTTCTATACTTGCAATCCAACATAAACTACAATGTTCGACAAGATCTTATAGTATACGTCCCTAAATATTTGGAATCTGTCTTTGTTGAAATTGTCAATCCTTTTAAAAAAAAATATCATCATTGGCTGTATATACCGACACCCTTCGTTAAATCCCAAGAAATTCCTTTCCAGATTATTTTAACCTTTAACTTGAAAAGCTTAGTTCTGAAAACAAACAGGTTGTGATAATGGGCGTCTTTAATATGGACCTACTAAATCACAATGAATCCAACATTATCTGTGATTACCTTGACTCATTATGTTCTTACTCATTTTTCCCTACAATAATTCAACCAACACGTATAACTTGTACATCAAAAACAATTATTGATAGCATCTTTTTAAATTTTCAAACTCCTAAACTAATTTCTGGCAACCGCACAATATCAATTTCAGATCGCTTAGCACAACTTGTTTGTATTGCAAATACTACTCCTAAAAACAAAAAAGTAAGAACTACTAAACGATCCTTTAGGAATTTTGATAATAATAAATTTATACAGGCAGTATCAGATATTAACTGGGAACTTAATATTAAGAACGATGTTAATGAATCTATGAACTTCCTTTTAATATCACTTAACGCGATCCTTGATCGTCATGCCTCATACAAAAAACTTTCCGCAAACCAAATTAGACTCAAATCTAAACCTTGGATCACCTATGGAATTCTGAAACCAATTAATATAAAAAAAAAGCTCTATAAAAAATATATAAAATCTATAAATCCGAACACAAAAATTAATCTATTCAATAAATTTAAATTGTATAGAAATAAATAAGCAATTTATTAAAGAGTTCTAAAAAGTCATACTATATTTCCTTCTTTAACAATAACCTCAACAATACAAAAAACACATGGAAAGGAATAAAAGAAATTATTAACATCAAACCTTCTTTGCCAAATAAGTCTTATAATCTTAAATATAATGGTAGAACTATCTCAGACTGTGTGGCCATTGCTGACATATTCAACAAACACTTTCAAACTATACAACGTCCACCATCAAGCAAAATTAGTTCCTCTAAAACTATTTTTTCTGATTATTTAAAAACCCAAATTCTAGTTCCTTTTTCCTTAATCCAGTCACTGAAAACGAGGTATCTGACTTAATAAGAAATACTCTGCAAAATGAGAAAATTTTAGGTCCAAACAGTTTTCCCACTCGTCTTCTAAAACATACTGCTCACGTTATTTCTAAACCTCTCTGTACCATATTGAATAATTTTTTTGAAAAAGGGCTTTTTCCGGATGTGTTTAAAATAGCCAAAGTCATTCCTCTCCATAAAAAGGGTTCTCAATTTGACCACAAAAATTATAGACCAATTTCTCTTTTTTCTAACTTAAGTAAAATATTTTAAAAAGCCATGCATATCAAACTTTACAACTTTTTTGAAAAAAATCAATGTCTTTACAATCACCAGTATGGTTTTCGTAGCAAACACTCCACAAATTATGCACTTATTTATATAACTGAGTCAATTAAGACAGTAAACTTTTTGCATGTGGTGTGTTTCTTGACTTAAATAAGGCATTTGATTCTGTTGATCACTCAATCCTTCTAAGTTAACTAGAACACTATGTTGTTAGAGGTATTGCTCACCAATGGTTTTTATCATATCTTTTTAATAGGTCACAGTTTGTCGCCATCAATAATGCTAAATCTTTGCGAATATTTTTCTCCACAGGTGTACTACAAGGATCTGTATTAGGTCCGCTGCTTTTCCTTATTTTTATAAATGATCTCAATATGTCTATAAAATTTTCAACTGCTTACCATTTTGCTGATGACACAAACTTACTCCTTACGAACAAATCATTTAAAAAAATCAACAAACATATAAATCATGATTTATCCAATCTTCTTCAATGGCTGCGATCCAACAAATTAAGACCTAATACCAGCAAAACTGAGCTTATCATTTTCAAATCAACTCAATCTAAAATCACTAAACACCTAAACTTCGGACTGAGTGGCCAAAAAATCTTTCCTGTAATTTCTTTAAATACCTTGGAATCAAAATTGACTCGAATCTATCCTTTTCCTCTCACCTTAAAGACTTAGCACTGCAACTATCAAGATCTAATGGGTTGCTATCCAAAATTCGACATTATTTCAACCATGAAACTCTGCTCAACATATACCATGCTATTTTTGGATCACATTTACGATATGCTTGTCAGGTTTGGGGACAAAGCCAGACAAAAGCTTTTTTAAGAATATCTAATATGCAAAACAAGGCATTAAAAATAATATACTTTTAACAATATCGCTCTAATTCTAATATCCTATACTTTCTATCCAAAATTATGAAATTGTGTGATCTTGTTCATTTATTAAATTGTCTATTTGTTTGGAATAGCAAGCAAGTAAACCTCCCTCCCTCATTTTGTAATTTCTTTACCACTATAAAATGTTCTCGCTACTATATTTGATCTTGTAGTAACCTTAAATTATCTATCCCAAATCATTCTTCGGTTAAGTACGGTCATAAATCAATCACAAACCAATGCGTAAAATCTTGGAATAAATTACTTCTTCACCTTAAATCCCTAAACTCTATTACACAATTTAAAACCCGTTTTCAGGCTTTTTTTTTGAGAGATACTGTTTTTAAAATGTTGGAATTATTGTGGTTCATTATAGTTATTGCTTTTGTATTGTTATATGTGATATAAATATTATTATAACATTATTCTATATGCGTGTATGTATATGTTTTTTTTAAGTTTAGTTTTAGTTTACATTATTTACATGTCGTGATTTACATGTAATATATAAATATATAAACTTGGAATCTGGAAGAAGATCATAACGATCTTGTCGCCAGAACCATAAAAAATTACAATATAAATATAATATAAAATAATACAAGTAGATTATGACAAAAAAACAATCCAAAACATTTCAAATAATAAATCGTTAAAATAATATCTCAAAAATATTTCAATCCGTTGAAAAAATAATATTCTTTAATTTGTTTTTAAAAACAGAAAAAAAGATAGATGAATCAAAATTAGGCTGGACAATTTTATTCCAGAGATAAGGTGCTCGATAATCTATACAAAATTGATTAAACTTTGTTTGACAAAAGGGTTCTTTTAAATAGTTTTTATTTCGCAAACTATATTTATTCTTTTCTTTAAAGGTAAATAGATCGTTAAAAACATGTAATAAAGGGTTGTTCATACAACAAAACGTAAAGCATAAAGTATTATTAGGGCTACCATAGTCCTGATTTTCATCAGGACTGTCCTGATTTGAAGGGTCTGTCCTGACTGTCCTGATCAGGTGCCAAAATGTCCTGATTTTAAAAAACCATAACAAAAAAGAAAAAAATATCATTTTGACAAGAACTAAAAAATAAAGCAAAGAGAAAAATGTTGACTTGGCAACTCCAACTTCTCCATTCAATTTTTACTACTTTCTTGCAATTTTAGGCAGTGCTGGCAGAAATGGCAGTGGTAGCAGACATGATAAGGCATGATCAGCTTCAGACATTCAACAAAACAATTCTTAGAATTGAAAAAACAAGAGCAAGTGCATGTGATTTTGTTAATGAGATAAAAGTATTGCAGAATAATCTGAAGGAGAGGTTTGAGAATAAGTTTATTCCACTGGAAGCTAAAAAGATACTTGCAAAACTATTTGAAGACGGAATTATTGACAAAATTGCTGTCAAAAAAGAACTTACTGGTTTTTACGAGAGATGTCTTTCTTATATTGACCTTTGGAAAGATAGCTTTGCTGATGCTGAAAAGTTCATGTGGATTCAAAACAGTGCAATAACATTTCCAGAGTTGGAAGAAGCTGCAGAAAGAATTAACCGAAAAATTGGACGTACAGCAATAAATACTGATAAACTATTTGATGTTAAGTTGTTTTGGTCAAGGCATACTTGTCAACTAATTCTGAAACTTGGAAATCTGATGATATGAGTTGTGAAGAAAAATGGGTCCTGATGATGAAACATTTTGGAGAAAAGGGCATTTCAGTACAAATTTTTCACTGGTGTTGGAATACATTTTCAGTCTTCCTGGAACTTCAGCTGCTGTGGAAAGGATAAACAATATTTGGTCTACTGAAAAAGGTTCTTTGCTAGTTTTTACTGTGAAAAGTTTGCTTTTTTGTAAGTTAAGTATTGATCTCAATTGCTCACAGTTCTATGAAAAGATAAAAAATGACCAGTTGTTCCTGAAAAAAGTACACTCTAGTGAAAAATATGACTGGTTTAAAAGCAAAGAAAATAAATAATTCTTGTAGTCATTACAAAAATGTAAAATAAAGCTGGTTTTTAATGTATTTTTTGTTATTTTCACTTTTAGTGTGACGAGCTTTTGTCCTGATTTAGACTTTCTGCTTATTTATATTTGTCCTGATTTGACAGGTTAAAAAAGACATGATGTCCTGATTTTTCCAAAATTTCATATGGTAGCCCTAAGAATTATACAAACTAAGTTCAAAAACGTTTAATACATTCATATTTTTGAATAAAGGTTTTGTATTTGAAAAACGATTTAAAAAATGTATTATTCGCATTGCATGTTCCTGATGGCGGTAAAGAAATTGCAATTTACTTTTACCTTTACTTCCCCAGGCAATATTTGCATTGTTTATATGGCTATGAATAAATGAGTAGTATAGTTCTTTTAAATTATTTTTATTTAAATAATTTCTGGCCTTATAGAGGATTCCAATACTTTTTGCAACTTTTATTGATATATATTCAATATGAGTTTTCCATGTCATATTTTCGTCAAGATAAATACCTAGGAATTTTAAAACGGAATCTTTTTTTATTTCTACTTCATCAATATAAACTTTTGGTAAATCATTAGGCAAAAAACGCTTTTTCGTTGAGGAGTGGAAAAGGATCCACTTTGTTTTGTCAATATTTAAGGTTAGTTTGTTGCATTTAAACCAAGTCGAAATTTTTATAAGTTCTTCGTTCATATTTAAAAAAAGTTTGTTAATGTCTTTGTTTGATAAAAATAAATTTGTATCGTCTGCAAACATGATGCTCATAAGGTTCGAAGCCTTATTTAGATCGTTGATGTATACTAAAAAGAGAAGTGGACCAAGTATAGAACCCTGTGGAACACCACATTTTATTTCAATTAATGTTTTATTTTGAAAATCAATAGGAAGCAATTCTTCTCCGTGGTAGACGAATTGCTTTCTATTTGACAAGTAGCTTTTATACCATTTGATCAATTTACCAGTTATTCCGTAGAACTCAAGTGTTTTAAGTAGGATATCATGATTGACTGTATCAAAAGCCTTTGATAAATCGACAAAAACACCAAGTGTATATTGTGATTTAGCAAAAGAATTTGAGACTTCACGTGTAAACTGAATAATGGCTTGTTCAGTTGAACTATTTTTTTTAAAGCCGAATTGATTTTTATATAGTAAATTATTTGAAATCAGGTAGTTGTATGTCTTTTCAAAGATGATTTTTTCTAAAATTTTTGAAAACGTAGGATAGAAATAGGGCGATAATTATTGACGTTTGATTTTTCTCCGTCTTTATAAATCGGGATAACTTTAGCAATTTTTAATAGGTCAGGGAAAACCCCTTGTTGTATAGATGTTTTAAAAACTTTAAATAGAATATTTTTCAAACTTTCAAAGCAATCTATAATTATGTTTTCGTTTATTCCATCAGCACCGATTGCTTTGTGTCTTTTTAGAGATTTGAAGGCTCTTTCAAACTCTTCAATTGATAAATCTAGGAATAAGTCATGGGGAGAAAGTAAATTATTAGAAGTTGTCAAAAAATCATTAAAGGAAATATTCGTAGAAGAAATCCTATTAGCCAGCCTACTTCCGACATCAGTAAAGTATTTATTAAATTCTTCCGCTATTTCATTTGGTTCGTATACACATAAATTGTTTATTTTATTCATTTTCGGAAGAAAATTTGAACAGGTTTTCTGATTCCCCGTTATTTTTTTTAATATTTTCCATATTTGTTTTCAGTCATTTTTATATTTAGTAATAAGATTAGAGAAATATTTTTTTTTCAGATTTTTACGAATTTTTTCAAATAGAGTTTTGTAGTTTTTATATATGCGTAAATTAGCATGAGATTTTGTTTTTAAATATTTTATATATAAATTTTGTTTAATTTTTGAAGATTTTTTAAGACCCGTGGTAATCCAAGGACTTTTTAAGGTTTTTGGTTTTTTCGAGTTTTTAAGGTTATTTTCGAAAACGGGAAAATTTTCATCGTACACCGAGAAGAATGTATTAAAGAACTTATTATAGATTACATTTATGTTTTCATTAAAATTTATATGCTTCCAGTTTAACATCGATAATTGATACTTAAACGTTTCTAAATTTTTTTTAAAAATACGTTTTCTTATAGTTTGACTTTTAATAGTGTCAGGAGTTAAAATTGTGTTGATTGTTACAAAAATGGGAAAGTGGTCTGATATATCTGATTTATAATGCCTTTTTCCATGCTTTATATAAGGTTAATTTCTATATATATATATATATATATATATATATGTTTGTGTGCCACAAAATTTGAAATCAATTTTTGAAAGCTTTTTTCTCAACCAATTTTGCTCAAATTTTGCACACTTAATCACTTTCGATGACAATACAAGGAAATGGAAAAATTTGACCAAAAAAAGTTAATTAAGTTAACAAAAATTTAATTTGTATTTTCCCATACATTTTATTTATTTTATATGAATTGCGTATTACGTCACAAAAATCATTGATTTGCAAATTATTTGCGGTTTCGAAGACATTAAAGCGCAGCGATTCAAAACCTATTGTTTTTTAAGTCTTAAGTTATAAAGGTAAAAAACAAAAATTTAGTAAAAACAGTAATTTTTAAATTTAAAAAAAAAAAAAAACAGTAATTTTTCCTTCTACATAAGATTACAAAAAAAGAATTTCTAGGCCCAATAGAATTCTGCATGCATAAAGCATGGATTTGAAAAAAGAATTTTTTTTTGATTTACTAGTTGTATGTTATTGTTATATACATCTGTTGTTAAAATATTTCTTCGAGTAGGCCGGTTGATAAGCGGTATTGCTCCTGATACAAATATTTCATCATAAAATTTTTTTATTTTTTTGTTTTCGCTGTATCGTAAGCAATCCATATTTAAATCGCCAATTACAAAGTTTTTTTTCTTTTCTTTGTTACCTTTATGAAAAATGTTGTGCTTTAAGTGAAAGCTTAAATTTTCTGACGCACCACCAGGTGGTCTATAACAACAACTTAGTGCTTTTGCTTTTAAACTAATCGCTTTTATCGTTTAAAATTTCAATTGTAACGATTTCTTTATCGCCATCAGAAACGCACAAATCATTTCTAACTTTATGCGCAATATTTTGTTTTATGTAAATCAGAATTCCTCCGCCGCGTTTATTCAATTGTCTTTCTAATA
>NC_088927.1:48390000-48642500 GCF_038396675.1 Hydra vulgaris | reverse complement strand
ATTTCTAAATGCTTGGCCAAACTCTACACCATGATTTTCTTCCAAACGTAGTATTTTAGGGTATACGCTAAGCGGAAGCTCTTCTTTGGCAATAAAGTATACTACCTCACATTTTTTTTGTTAAATTTAGATCTTTCGGTGTCATGGTTTTCAGGCCCAATAAAATATCAGTTTGCCGCATTTCTTTCTGCAGGTTGCTTAATTTATCATTTCGTTCGCTTACATCTATTCCTTTACTTTTTATTTGCTAATTCGTAGGCTCTTTAATGTGGCTAACCATTTGCATGATCAACTGCGGCACTGTGCTGTATCTTACAACTACCTTCATCGCTTCCCCATTCTGGCGTATATCCTTTATAAATATCAATTTGTTTAGTAAACTGACGACATACATACGACGTGCATTTTAACACTTCAACATAATTTCCATTACAATTTAATAATATAAAAAATGTTCAAATTCGCAATTGTTAATTTGAAATTTGTTTAAAAATAACTTATTCATTGCTATGACTTCAGAAATTGCGGGAAAAGGTCACGAGAAAAATAAATGAAAAAAAAGGAGAAAATCTTAAATAATAGTTAAATAAGAACTTCAATCGTTACCGACGTTGAAAATAATAGTTGAATAAGAACTTCAATCGTTACCAACGTTGAAAAAGAAAAATTATTGCACATTTTATTACTCATTTGTATCATTTTATATCTTTCATTCATTTTCATTTAAAATCATTTTATAAACTGCTAATGTTAATTATTTGATAATAATATTAATGCCCATCGCCGGCAGATGCTGAACTAATATTTAATAAAATCATGACAACCGTTTTATGAAATACTATCAAAATTATTTATGTAACTTAAAACGAAACTTTATACTACAATATATATATATTTAAGATTTCAATAGTAGAAAAAAAAAGCAAACTCGCATTTGGTAATTTTAAATTTATCTTAATATTAAAGTTAACTTCTCATTCACTCAGCGTCAACCGAACAAAGAGTCTTTAAAATAGAGTCTTCGACCGCGTGGACACATAAAGCAACTCAAACGACAACTTGTTCAAAACTGCTCAGAAAGAAACAATTTCCTCACCGACCGTGTTGTCAACCCATAGAATGCTTTGACCTAAAATGCGGTGAACACTAAGAATCTCGACAATTTCAAATACGAACTTTCTTTTTTCCGGAGACTAAAAATTAGAAACAAAGAAAATTTTTCATTGCAATTGACAGCAAAAGGTAAAATGTAAAACCAAAAGGTAAAAAAAGATAAAAAAAAAAAAAAAAGAAAATAAATAAAATGACATAAAGAAAATATAAATAATATACGTTATTCCAAAAATTCATAAATGCAATGAAATAATTAAAAAGGTTAAAGAATCTAGTTCTCCGTTTATAGAAATGAAACCTCTAAAAGATTTAAAAGCTCGACCTATTATTGCTGGAATAGACTCACCGACATCACACTTAAGCCAATTTCTTCATATAATATCTCCGATTGTAAAAAAACAAAAGACTTATATAAAAGATGATTGGGATTTCTTAAGAAGAATCCCTAGAAAAATTGATTCGTATTTACGAAAATATTAAAATTTTATTAAACTCTTTAATTTAAATACAATTCATTATCCAAAAATGTATTTTCCTCTTCAAGTTGTTCTGGATAATCGTCCTCGTCGTCATCCATATTTTCTAAATTCTCAGTCGCAAATGTTTCACCGATATCCTCACAATACAATAATTCCTTTACTTCTGGTGGTAGTGTTAAACGCATCCTTTGGTGCACACGTGTATTTAAGCGAAGAGATGAAATTAATGGATCCGATGTGTCAAGAGCTCTATGAAATACGTCGAAAAGATTATCAATGCGGCTAGTCTTACGTGCATGGTGCAGTCTGTCGCATATATATTTTGTTTCGTGACTCAGCTGCATCCTCTCCGAAATAACCAACAGGAAGTGCTGTATTCTGCATTATTTGCTTTGAGTGAAATATAACTTTATGTACTGTGGGAGTCATTGGCAACCAGGGGTACTTGCTTTGATATAATTGACCAGTTTGAAAGCAATACTCTTCAAATTTATCCAGATTTAGGGAAAGTTGACAAGATAAACATATTAATATTATTCTCATTCGAAATATTAATTCGGTGTCTACTCCTAAAACTTTCGAAAATTTATCATATTCCGTAAATGTTCTACGCGACGTGTTGCCGTCATTTTTGGAACCACAACCACCTGCTTTTGGAACATCAACACGAAGACTAAGTTCTTTCCAAAACTCATTCTGAATATACTCTTTTCTTTTCTTAATTGCATCTTTATCTTCATCCGATCTTTTTTGCCATTTTTTTACTTCCATCTTGTATCCTAAATGTAGTACGAACTCAAAAAATCTAATCCAGCAGTGCAGTGGAGCAGTGCAGTTTGGGTTGCATGGCATATTGGACATTTTTTATTTGATTTTGTATCGGTTAAAACATTCAAAACTTTTCCATCTATAGCAGTTAAAAACATTCTGAACGTTATTTCGATTACCTTACCAGGTTCGATTTCAACACGTAAGTTTTCAAGCTCTTGAGTTTGTTTATTTAAGTCAGCAGCATCTCTTGTTATCACTTCCTTCATTTCATTCGTGTACTCTAATTTTAAAGGCCGACAAAATCTTGTGGACTGCGGAAAACAATTATTCCAAATCGGGGCTCCCGCGCCACTCAAGAGTCTCAAGGGAATCACTGTTGTGGCCAAAAGACATGAATCAGCATTTCGTGATGTACTTTGATCAAGGAAAAATTGCTTATATTAAGATTGACTAGAGCTGCTGTCAAAACCGTAGCTAAGTATCATTTCCGTTGATATGAAGTTACCCGTAATTGTCGCAAATACTTCCTTTTGCATCTCTATAATTCTTTTAGCCGTATGCGTTAAAAGCATTTGTAAAGGAATCTTTGCACATTTGTTGTCTACAAGTACACCATCGGGTCTGCACTTACTTTATATTGCTAATATATTATCATAGGGTGGATAAATAATAGCGTTACGTTGCTTGCTTTCAGTCCGGATGGAACAGTATTGGCTCTTTGAAAAATTGTTTTCGAGAAGAAATGCTAACGCTTCCTCATCAGACATTACAATAGGTGTTTTTAAATCATCGACATATAGCTTCCTAATCTTGGATGGTCTTGATCGACTTTCGATGCTTTTTTTTAAAACAACTGCCAAATCTACTTGTCCTTGTTTTCGAGCCAAAATTGATGCTGCTTGAACTAACAGATTTGTTTCCTTGTGTTCTGACATCAAGAGGTTTGCTGCTTGTCTCCTCTCACTTCGTTCAGATTTCTCAAAGTACTTAAGTTGCGGGCGTCCAGTTAGTGATACAATTTTTTCATCTGGGTTTAGTTCTACTGTGCATTAAGCCTCTGTGGAAGCGATTTCTAAGTTTATTTGCCTGTTTATTACAGTTTCTGAACAAAGCCAGCCAGAATATTTAATTTGAAAATCATCTAATCTTCTATGACATTTTTCCCACTTTGCAGACAAATTATTGTTAAGCATGCGTGCTTTTTCTGTTAAATATTTATAGTATTCATCTGAAATTTTATCGGCTCCATATTTTTGTATAAAATAATTTATTAGAGCGTTCTTATTTTTTCCTTTCTTCTGCTGGGTCAACCAAATATCAAAAACTGCTGAATTCTGTAAACAAATGACGGCTGAAAAAAAAGAATTTACTCAAAAACTGCAAAAAACCGCAAATCGAGATAAACATTTTCAAAAACTAAACACTTCAAAGTAATTTTGGTTTTTAATCTTATGCTTAACACTCCTAAACAAAGTGTGTTAAGCTTACTCAAACTTAAAAAATAAAATAAATTCCAAAATGTTAAAGACTTTTGGAAAAAGTTATTTTATTTTTTAGGGTATCCAATTTTTGAGTATTATATTTTACAAAATTAAATAAACTTACCATCACCTTCGTTTTCTATTTAAACTTTTATTTAACACGATTTGTTTTCAGCTTTAACAAGCAATTGAAGTGAGCACTATAAAACACCGAACGCAATTCTGTTTACAAATGAAGCAAACAAATTCAACTTCGATGACTCGCCGAATAACGGTGAATTGCATATTACAACAACAAAATTAATTTTTGGTTGTTTTGGAGTGTTGACTACTAGATTTAAAAAACAAAAACATATTTCTTGAGTGTAAACATTTTGACTATTGGCCAAGAAAAGTGATGTTTCCGACCATAGTGCATCGCCAAATTTAAAAGTTCTCTAGAAGAACTACATAATTCAATTAATTTTACGGTTGATTTAGGTATACAATACAGTAAAAACGGAAATATCTACAATGTCATTAATTTTTTAGATGTATCGGTTATTCTTAAAAACAACAAACATATCAAAACAGATATATTTTACAAAGAAACAAATACCCACGACTATTTAAGTTACAATAGTTTTCATCCTTTCCACATAAGAATATCCCATATAATCTTGCTAAAAAAATAATTGTTTTTACCTCGGATTATGCTACAGAAAAACTACGTTTAACGGAACTAAAATTATGGTTAAAAGAATGTCTTTACAAGGATAATATTATGGAAAAAGCATTTCATAATGACAAATTACAAGGATAATTATATTTACAAGAAATTGATAAGTTTGAGACGTCTAATGGAACTATTTGAAATATTAAAAGTCGCATTACTTGTAATAGCAAAAATGTTATTTATTATTTAAAGTGTTTATCGTGTAATGGTTTATCTACTTACACTGGAAAAACAAATAATTTAAGAAACTGTACTAACGGTCATATTTCCAGTTGCAGAACAGGAAATTCTACTGACCAACTTGACAATCATGTATTTGATGCCAGAGATTGCACAATAAAACTATAGAACCTTTTTTCTAACTCTCTGTTTTCCTTGAATTAAAAAGTGAAAATATTTGTTGTCATATGAAAGTCATTTACATAAACAAAAACATGACACATTTAATTAAGACTTCCTTTTTAAAAAAATGTTACAATGGTAACTCATAGTTACAATATAGCAATTTAATTTTTCTATTATCTAACTTTCTACAGTTATAAAAAATTTGATAAAAGCCTTAAGCATAGCACTACTGATGAAAATAGTGAAAGGCCTCTAGTGCTTTCTTATCATTTATATATTTATTTAAAAGAAATAATTCCTTTTTCAAATTTCAAAAATTCAATTATTGTTTTTTTTTGTTTGGCATACCTTTTTTCATTTTATATATATATATATATATATATATATATATATATATATATATATATATATATATATATATATATATATATATATATATATATATATATATATATATGTATATATATATATATATATATATATGTATATATATATATATATATATACATGTATTTATGCAGGTATATATATATATTTATGCAGATATAGATATATACTTAGCAGTGGCAGTACTTAGTGGTTTTATATTGAGGTGGGTGTTAAATAAACTTCCCTAGACCTTTTATGTGTCATGACAGCTATTATATTTTAATAATATATTTAAACAAGTCTTTTTAAATTACATGACAAATAATTAAAAAAAAACAACCAATAAATTATACAAAATATGAATACCGTTATTTATAAAAATTTATGTATGCATTTGACACTTATAAATAACAATAAATAAATAGCACTTAGTTACTTAGTTAATTAAATATTTTTAGTTTATAAGTAAATTAAATATGTAATTACCTTATAATTATATATATAATATTAAATTATATAAATACGTTTTTTTTTACTAATTTATATATATATATATATGTATTATATTATATTATATTATTTTATATATAACTTTTAAATGAAAGTTTTATGGCGGGAAACATGGAAAAAAGTTGCAATAGCGAAAATCAAAGATTTTTAATGAAAGTCGTAAGTAGTAACAACAAATTAATCAAATATGTATTTGCTGTTGTTGTTTATGATCTCTCAACTAATTTGTTAATGTCTTTCGGCCAAAAATTGATGATGTTTGGTCTTGTATAGAAGAAGTTGTTTAGCCAGTTTTCAATGTCTTCTTTATTGCTAAAGTTAATTCCAGATGGTTTGACAGCGGGCAAAAAAGATGGTTACAGGGGATGTTGAAGGACTTCCCATTTAAGCTTTTAGGGTGCGAATTTGATGACTTGTGCAACATAGAACCTGGCCTTGTTGTGTAGGGTATGATTTGGCAATAGGGTCATTTCTGTCGCATATTCTCTTTTAGGCCTGTGCCTATAGTGTAGCTGATTTATGTAGAGCTCCCTGGTAATTTTGGCATGTTTTTGAGCATTTCTCAGTACACTATACTCTCCCAGTCCTACCAAATGCAGATCATATTCTACTTTGGATAGAGATTAGTATTGACTCTTGACAATAGTATATCTTCTGAATTTCGATGTTTTGATTTGAAATAATAAAAATACTAGTTTATGAAAAAAATCCGCGTAGTTTATTAATGAAAGATATTTTTTTCTAATGTTGCCTATGAAATTACAGAACGATGGTTTTATTTCATACACAGAGTTTAAAGAGTCTATAGTTTGTGGTATTAAAGCTATAAAACTAGTAGTTGACTCAGTAGAGGTTGGTCAGTATTTTCTAAGATAGCTCGACACAAAGCCCAAAATGCCATTAAAGAACACTGAGCGTATAAACTTTGTAAACCTTTAGACTATCCTTTTTATATCCTTTTAGGCTATCAATTGCAGAATTATTTACTGCTGTCATTGAATGATGCCCCTTGCAAATAATCTTGATGATTGTGCTTATTTCCTTTGCAAATGTGACTTAAGTTAAAGAATTCCACAAAAGAGCTAGTTCAGATTAAAACCCAGTGAGAAAAACAAGGTAGTGTTTTATCTATGCAAGAATTTGGCCTTGACATCAAAGAATTTGGCCTGGGCGTTAAAGAATTTGAAATTTGGGTGTTAAAGAAACTGCCAAGCTTATGTTCAAAAACTTTCGTCAATTGATCAAGCAAGGCTCAATTGACAATGAGGAGAAGCTTTAAAAGCCAAGTCAGGGTCATCGAAAATATTTTATTAAAATATTCTCAAAGTTGAAATAAATAAAATATTCTTGATGACCCGAACTTAGCTTTTAAAGCTTCTTCTTGTTGTCGATTGAGTCTTGATTGATCAATTGACTTACAAAAGTTTTTGAACTTACCTAAGCTTGGTGATGTTAAAAAAATGGATATTGCAGCAAAAATGAATAATAATTCCAATGTTGTTATGATCAGTAATAACAATAAAGTCAGTGATAGCGAAGAAGGCTTAACATTTGAAATGCAAGAAAATTATCTTGATATTAATAATGCTAACATTACCTCTGTAGATTAACTGCTACTGCTGCTATCATTAATGGTCTTCTGAAAGATATTATAAAGGGAAAACTTGCAGGAAAACTTGTTGAAGATAAAATTAATCTCATTTGTGATAGCATGAAAGTACTTTGTGCCAAAGAGCCTGCTATGAAGTATTCTTTAGTTGAGGAAAAAATAGACTGTGAAAGAAATAAAATCACTGGAATTTTTATTGATGGTAAAAAATATAAAGCTTTAATCTTCATTTATGATAAGCCCACAGACACCTTCAAAAAAAAAGTTGTTCAAGAAAACCATATAACTGTGACTGAGGAGCCTAGAGGTTGTTATCTTACTCATTATACACCAGAGCCTAAGTCTGAAATATGTAAAACAGCCAAACATTGTGCTATAGTGTTATTCAACTGGTTAATGGAAAGAGGTAAACATCTTATTTTCTAACTAATTGATATTGATACAAATGAAATGTTTGGATGAGAAAGGTGGAGTGCTTCATTTTGTGGAGGAATTTCTCCATCAAAAACTTTTTAAATCTTTTTGCTGGCTTCACATTAATGAGTTTCCATTTTTTTATATTGTGGAAAACTTTGGCAGGCCAACTTATTCAGGAAAAGGGTGGTGTGGAGCAAGTGGTAACTGTTTTCTAAAGTTGATAATCTTGAAAGAATTACTAAATTTACGCCAATTCCTCTTCTGGAGCCATTAGTTAATATCAGTGAAGATTTTGTTAAGCAAATTAGCACTGACAGTTTAGTTGTATGGAAGTATTTAATTACAATATTAAAAGGAAATCTTGATCCTGAAGTAGCAGCTCTTAAATGCAGTAGATTAAATGTCTCACAGTTGATGGCTTACTTGCGCTATGAGGTGCTTGCTTCTATTTATGAGCAAGCATGATCTTAAACCTGAGAATGTAGAAATAATAAAACTCTTTGCACCTTGTGTGACACAGGTTTATCTTCCAATATTTTTTGAGATTAAAGTAAATCATGACATTAAATACGGCTCTAGTCATCTTTTAAAGCTATTTTCACTTTGGCAGAAGCAAGATAATAGAGTTAAAGAAGCTTTTAAACCTTATCTAAAAGGTGAATCCTGGTGGGCTCATCCTGAGAACATACTCGTTGCACTTCTCTGTTCTGGTAACTCAGAAAAAATGTTTAAAATATGTTTTTTTTAAACATAATATGTTTAAAAAAACATATTTTATTTATGTTTATATAAACAGTAATTGTAATATATCTTGCTAATTATAATAAAATTATCAAATATTGACAGTGGGGTGGCTTGGAGCCTTAACTGTTTTTATACATTCCTGGCAGAGAAATTTTTTTTTTTTTGGGGGGGGGGTTGATGATAATTTTATCTGTTATATTACTTGCAGTTACTTTTTATTTTATAAAATTTTAATTTGTATTAAAAACTGTCTAAAACTTTTTAAAGATTAAACCCTAATTTAAAAAAATTAATTTTTAATAAAAAAAAACTGTAATTTGAAAACCTGTTTCCCAAAAGCTAAACATTAATATTTTACAAAAATAATATCAAAATTGAATTGCTAGTCAAATTTTTGAAAATTTAAATTTTGACTGAAATATGATATACCCTAATGTATATCATATTTCAGTCAAAAAATTTTTGTGCAAAATCATCATGTATGTCTTCCATAAAGATTTTGCACAAAAATTGTTGTTTATCAATGCGAGTTGGTTGATGTCGGGCGAGATGTTGAAAAACAATTTGAAAGCATTTTTCTTCGTTGTTTTTTTTAAAACTCATTAGGCATACAAGCTCCAAATTTTTCGGCATATACCATTGAAGATGATTAGAAATCGTTTTATGATTACAGTTTATTTTTTTGTCCGATTCACAACTTGTTTGTCAATTGTTCTTTATTAAAAGTGCTTTAAGATTTACTTCATCAAATTCAAAAATCTTCTCCTGCAGGGTTAGTTGTCAACGTTAATGTTGCTTTTTTAAACTTTCCAAACCTTTTTTAAGCTGTAGACTTGCCTATGATACCATCTCCATAGTATTGCAAATGTATTAGGCTGCTTCAGCAGCTTTTTGGCCTTGATGAAAAGCAAAGAAGATGTCAAAGTTGTTAAATTTTAACTCCTAGAATTTCTAAGCTTAAAATAAATAGCTGTAAATAAAAGTTAAATTACTCAAAAAGAAAATTAACACAGTTTTGTAGAGCAGTCAAAACTCTATTGAATGAATGTTGTACACTTTGTCAAACATCAAAAAAATAACTGTAAAACAAAGAAATAATTGTAAAACAAAAAAAGTATATCAAAAACCTATGAACTTATTTTCCAGCCAGTATATATTTCTATATACTGCAATATATTCAATATATTGCATATTGATTTATTGAATCTAAAATTGTTTTCTTTTTTAAAGTTGCAATCTACATTTTCAGCTGTAAAAGAATAATTTTATCGATTCATCTATAGTTTATGTGAACAAGAGTTAGTGATGATCAGCAGCATGGTTTCTATATTTCATTAGCTAAATATATATTTCTATATTTCGTTAGATAAATCTATATTTCATTTGCTAAATCTTTTAATTCTTTTCAGGTAGGCAGCTGTAAGATTGCATTTATATCATTGTGTAAACAAACTTTTAAAGCCTTTTATTTCTAGTTTTATTTAGATTTTCTTTACTTTCATAGTTTTTGTAATGTTATACATAATTTAGAATAATGATTATATTTTCTTAAGGGCATATATAATGCTATATTTTTTTAGGTTATTGATTAGTTTTTCAAAAGTACTTGTCCTGGAGACAATCGTATCTTTTTGAAAGAAAGAAAATTATTAGTTTTTATTGGTGTTTGTAACTTCATTGTATATTTCTTTTTTTATATTAAATTAATGACACCATTATCAACATCATTACATCATTATTGTGTTCCATTTAATAGTATATGTTAGCTGTCTAAAACAGTAAACTATGGCTCTTGTTAAGTCTTAAATTAAATCTTAATGATGTTTAAATGCAAAACAAAATAGCAACAAAAAAAAATTTTTAATTGTTAGAAAGTTATTTTAAGTTATAAATGTTTTACATACAATTGTCACTTAACTTATGCTTAGAAACTTTTTAGAATGGGAAAAGTTGGAAAAATCCATTTTAAACTTTAATGGTTGAGAAGTTCAAAGCGATATTTGAGCAAATATTTTCCATTTTAAAGAGCAAAGTCTATTTGAAATAGAGAGAATAATGCACATTTTTCAAGTTAGTGCCAGAAGTGTCTTTCCGTTGTTTTTAAAGCTGTAATTGCAATTTGTAAATCATGTTTACATTAATTCTTTTGTCATTCTATAGTTTAAGATCATTATAGGCTCTAATGGAATTAATGGCCCTAATGGAAGAAATGCATTGAATGCAAGAATGCATTAATGGCCCTGATGGAAGAGCAATGTCAGTTTTTACATAAAAAATTAAATTTGCTGTTTCCAGTTTTTTATCCATGTCTTGGTCATATCTTGATTATGATCTGAAAGCTAATAAAAAGGTTACAAAATTGATGACATCCATCAAGCATGATGAGCTGCTTCTGGTTTCACCCAATGCGTTTTTCGCACAGGTCATTCACCAAGAAATATAATCATCAATTCAGCACATTTTTGATTGTCAACATAAGGTAGCAAATTTTTGTTAGAAAGCATTCTTTTTGATGAATGTTTTGATTGTTTTGCATGGATTTGCAAACTTTTGGCTTTGCATTTTGGGTCCTAAAACCAGCTTCTGTATTAATATTTGGCCAAATTGAATCTCTAACTTGATTTATATTAGTGTTTTTAGGATCTGTTTTTTACACCATTCAATTCTTTGTAAACTAACCTCAGTATTCTTTCATATAATAGAATGAGTTGCCTAGTCATAAAAACAGAGACACAAGCAAAACCCATGCATTGAGTCAGGAAGTTCCTGCATTCAACATCCTAAACTGGAAACAATGTAAGCAAGTTAAAGAAAAAAAGAGAGTAGTTATTTTTTATAACCTGTGGCTTCTAATTGTAAATAATGATGACGATGATGACCATAGTTAAATTTGGTATTGTCTCTTTTTTTTTCTTTTATGTAGATTTTTTTTGGGTATTACAACTTTGCTTTCATTTTTTCAACAGCGCTATCGTTTTTGCAACCAAGTCTGCTTTTTTCGACCGAAATGTGTATAAACTCGTTTTTGCAACCCGCAATAGGTCAAATCGGCACCGGTCAGAAAATTTAAGCTTTCCGCCATTAAATTTACTTGAGAAATCTTCAAAAATTTATTCGAGATGGTTTTAGACTTTCAAGAATGTTTTGAAAAGTTTATAATATTAGAAGTAATTTTAGTTTTTTAAACGGATAATAAAAATAGATCTTATTAAAAAATAAAATAGTTAAAGCTGTATTTTAACTAAATGTTTTTAAAAGCGAGTTTCCACTCATTCGTTTTATTACGGGAAAGGGAAAAGGATGGGAAATAAACAGTAATTTGTACAGGACGGTTAGGATTTATTGATCTCCACTTATACGTATCAATTTAACTTTCGTTTTTAAATAATGATAGTTAAATAATAAAAATGGCGGCGTTATCGATTCTTAGCAGGAAAACTTTATATTTGTTATTACTGTATTATTTAAAAATCAAAAGAAGGCAAAAGTATAAAAAAAGTATGTGGGTCAGAAAATTATTTAGAGAAAGAAAAACAAAAAGAGCATTCAGTTTATTTATAACAGATATGCAGCTTTTTGATCACGAATACTTTTTTAAGTTTTTTAGACTGACACCTACAAAGTATGAACATTTGTTAAGCTTAATTGCACCAGCGATTACAAAATCTTCTTTCAGACATGAAACAATTGGAACTAGTGAAAGATTAATGGTCACTTTGAGATACGTTTTTGGAGGCACTTCACAAATAGATTTAGCTGGTATGTTTCAAATATGTCCAACTTCCGTAGGAAGAATAATAAACGAAACCTGTATTGCTATATGGACTATTTTGCTGGCTAAAGAATATATTAGCTATCCAAAAAGCGAAGATGAATGGAAAGCTATAGCAAACGAGTTTGAGAAGAAATGGAACTTCTCCAATTGCATAGGGGCTATTGATGGGAAACATATTGTTATGCAAGCCCCTTCAAGATCAGGGTCATTCTTCTTTAATTACAAAAAATCTCACTCAATTGTTTTGATGGCTATTTGCAATTTAAACTATGAATTCACACTTATTGACATTGGTGATACTGGTAGAAACAGTGATGGTGGTGTATTCAAAAATAGTAAAATAGGAATTGCTTTTGTATCAAACTTGTTGCCTATCCCAGAACCTAAAAAACCAAATGGTTCAAACGTAAAACTGCCCTATGTTCTTATTAAAGATGAGGCATTTCCTCTCAAAAACTATTTAATGAAATCATATCCTAAGGAAATATTGTCTTTAAAAGAAAGAATATATAATTATAGATTGTCGCGTGCTCGTAGAATAATAGAAAATACTTTTGGGATTCTTGCAGCAAGATGCAGAATTTTTCGCAAATCAATTATTGCAAACGAAAAAACTGTAATTAATGTCACTAAAGCTGCAACTGCTCTGCATAACTACCTTATGCATGGTCGTTAGTTTGAACCTTTAAATCAATATTGCCCTTTAGGATTTGTGGATTGCGAAACATCCTCTGCTTTTCTAGCTGGAGAATGACGAAGCAATGTTTCAGATTACCAAGGGATAACAACTTTACAAAAACAATTAGGCTCACACACACACACACACATATATATACATAGAGTATATATATACACACACACATATATATATACATAGAGTAGGGGAAAGGCGCCTATGATGGCATAGCGCCTATGATGGCATACTGGTCATATTTCCATTAAAATTAGTTTTGGTAAAAAAATGATTAGACCTACGTGACTATACTAACTTTACGTTAGTTTTAGTGAAAAAACGTCCCTTTTGCACAAGTATTGTTTTTATAATCAACAAAAATCGATTTTGGGATGTGCTGTTGTAGTTTTATTTCCTTCATATATTTAAGATTGTGATTTTACTATTAACTGTGCAGAAATGAAGTTTTCATGCATTTTATATTCAAGTTTTGTGCATTTAGTGAATAGTTACTTTAATTTTATCTTTTAAACAAAGCAGACACAGCTTGTTTTAGTGAAAATGATGAATTTTACCCATGATGGCATACTGACAAGTTGGGGGTGTTGAAATATAGACGAGTTGGGAAAATCTTTTTTTTTTATAAGAAAAACTTATTTTTAAGTAAAGTTAAAAGAAAGCGATGCTCCAAAATTTTTTTTTGGTCCAAAAAATACGAAAAACGCAATATATCCTATGCGCATGCGCAAAATTTTACAATGCTGGTGTGTAGCATGAAATGGTAAATTAGGATGGTTTCGAGTAATTTCTGGCTTTTCTGAGGAAGGACTCTAAGGTTAAATGAAATCATTAAGTTACCCTCGATGCTAACTAGCCCCATCCACCCCTATGCCATCATAGGAGCAGTGGTTGCCTATGATGGCATACTTGTGCTTTTTTTTACAATAAGAATAACTTATAAAAAAAATAAAACTGATGAAAACTCTCAGGGTAATTATTGTTCTAGATGTAACAAGGAATGTATCCATATCAAAACTTTTATTATTGGTCTTCAGGATACTGAATAATGAAGCTTCAAAGTTAAGTATGCCATCATAGGCGCCTTTCCCCTATATATATACACACACACATATATATATATATATATGTATATATATATATATATATATATATATATATATATATATATATATATATATATATATATATATATATATATATATATATATATATGTATACATAGATATATGTATACATAGATATATGTATACATAGATATATGTATACATAGACATATGTACAAATAGATATATATATATATACATATACATATATATATATATATATATATACCTATATATACATATATAAATATATATATATACATATATATATATATATATATACATACATACATATATATATACACATATATACATAGAGTATGTATATATATATATATATATATAAATATATATATATATATATATTTATATATATATATATATATATATATATATATATATATATATATATATATATATATATATATATATATATATATATATACATATATATGTGACTGGTCCCTAAAATTTTGAAAATAAAAGTTCTTCTAAAGTATGTCAACCTGGTACTCAAAAGAAGCAAAATTATATAAAAACTTTAAAAATAATAATCAATTTACAAAAAAATAACTTTTTTCTTAAATAAATGCATAAAAACTATTGTTTTTAAAAAAATAGTTTTTTTAAACATGCTTTTTTTGTAAAGTGATTACTGTTTTTGAAGTTTTTATATAATTTCGCTTCTTTTGAGTACCAGGTTGACATTTAGGGACCAGTCAAAATTTTTAAGGGTCTTGAGCTACCCCTAAAATAATTTTTTGTTCAAAAAAATTTTAAATGTTCGGTTTGTCGCATGCTTGCTCTAGACATGTTGCCATACGACTTTGTAGAAGGCAGAGGATTCAAAGAACTGATGGAATTAATGGAACCACAATATCTGGTGCCAAGCAGAACTACGTTTCCAAGATCAGTTGTACCTGAGTTATATTGTAGTGTAAAACAGAAAACCGCTAATGAAATATACCGAGATTTTGAAGATATTCCTTCATATTCATTCACGACTGACCTGTTGACTTCGAGGGCACAAGATCCATTTCTTTATTTCTGTCTGTCATATGTAAGCCCTGAAATTGAGCTAAAGACATTTGTATTAGAAAACAAGCCATTTCCAGGAGAACATACAGGCGAAAACATTCTTAAATCTTTAGACAAGACTATTGATAATTGGGAGCTTCCTCGGACTGTTCCAATTTATGCGTTGCGTGATAATGGCAGTAATATGAAAAGCGCCACGAATCTCTCACAATCATTTTATGATCTTTCTTGTTTTGATCACACTTTACAATTAACCATCAATGATGCCGTGAGTGAAATTGATGGAATGCAGACTGTCCTTTCCAAAAGCAGTCGTATTGTGTCACATTATCACCATAGCTGCCAGGCTACACAGAATTTGCACAGAGAGCAGAAGCGATTAGGAAAGGTAGAACGAGAACTAATAATCAATGTTGCTACTAGGTAGAACTAGGATTACTTTATGCTGAAGAGATTATGCGAAGAAAAAGATGCTATATCTGCAGAGCTAGCAATAAGTGAAAAAATTGATAACTTGACTAATGCAGCCTGGAAGCTTGCTGAAGGCTATCACGCAATTCTTGCTCGATTTGAACAAGCAAGTAGAGAATTATGTGGCAAGAACTACCCAACGTTGTATATGAAAATTCCGGCTTTGCATGGCTTAAATCAGCAATTACAGCAATTTATCAATGATCCTTCACATAAGGGTTGTGGTGTACTTATTGCTCGAAAATTAAAGTTAAAACTAGACCGACGATTTCCGCAATTCATATCAGCTTTGCCTGATGCAGCATGTACATTTCTTAATCCACGCTACAAATCCATCTTCTTCTCTGAACAACAGCAAGCTACTGTTGTAGACAGTCTTCATCAGTACTCTAAGGAATTCCGATCTCGTGGCGGTACTGGTGTTGGTGGAGGTGAACATTGTGCCTTGAGCAATCATGACACGAACTTAATTTAAGATACAATTCCTAAAATATTACGTTTAATGTTACGTGATTAACACAGATTAAGACTTGATGGTAATGGTAATGGTCTGCAGTTCAGATTTAACTTTCAGATTTACTGCATTGTGGTTTAATTTAATTACAGATGAATAATAAAACAGTAATGCATAGATTTTCATTTCTGTTTGTTATTTTAGTTTTACATCTATTTATATTATATTATACTTTGTAGGAACATCTTCTAATGCTGGTGCTCACGCCCCTGCTTTTGGAAGTGCTAGTCCTGGTTCAGGTCCTGGTCGGACATCAGCTGCAGCCTCCAAGCCAAGTAGTTTATGGGATGACTTCGACAGCATGCTTACAACAGCAACTGCGAATAGGATGCTGCCAGTTGATGATGCAGCATCTGTGCAAGAGGAGGTCAGAATGTATATGATTGAACCTCCTATTGGAAGGAACGCCAATGTACTTGATTGGTGGAAAGTTAATCATCACCGTCTGCCGAAACTCTCAAGAATAGCGAGGGCACTATTGGCTATTCCAGCAACTTCTGTAAATTCGGAGAGATTGAACTTGACGTCTGGTAACATTGTTACAAGAAGGCGATGTAATCTACTATCTGAGCATGTGGCTGAACTAACTTTTGTTCACGAAAATTTGTAGTATAACACATAACAGTAGCATACCGAAGCCAGACTACCCTGCCAGCCACAGTCAGTACAGTACACTGTAGATTAAGGTCTTGAACTTTCTGGAACAATTGCCTATGCATGTACTACTACTTTACATAACTGTATAGCATTTGCATTCATTATAGCATTGTACTTTTACTTGTATTGTATTATCTGTTAAACTATAATTATAAATATAATACTAGTCCTAGTCTTTATTCTATGCACTGCATTGCAAGTACTTGACTTGATTTTTTTTTACTTGAATTATTGCACATTGTAATTGTATTGTATGATACTAGTCTCATTTGATTTCATTCTCTTTTATTTGACTCTAGAGTCTAGTCTGTGTTGCTTAGTATTTTGTTTACATTATAAAACTGCAATATGATTGGTTATTAAATATAAAATGTATAATGTTTCATTTCTGTTCTGTGTTCTGTCACACACTATAAATTATTACTATTTAAATTCCAAATTTCAATATCAGTGCAGCGTACTTTCGAATCGAATCGAATTCGAACGAAACTAAGCCACTTTCGTTCGATTTCGAAATCGTAACGATTCGATATCGTTAGTAAAAAGTTTTTACTAATTTATTATTGCTCTGTTCTTTAAGAACATTGAGCACTCTATTTGTAGAATATACTGACATAAATTATATATATATATATATATATATATATATATATATATATATATATATATATATATATATATATATATATATATATATATATATATATATATATATATATATATGTATATATATATGTATATATATATATATATATATATATATATATATATATATATATATATATATATATATATATATATATATATATATATAAAGTATTTTATAGTTTACCTGAGTTGTATATTAAATGTAAAAATAACTAATATCTTAGTATATAAAATATATATTTTATTCAAAAATTCGATTTTACATTTTTAATCATTGTCACTTTCCAATTGAAGGAGGATTTCCATAACTTTAATTTTTGCTATTTTGTTTTTCTTTTTTGAAAGGAACTTACTAAACTTCTACCGCTCATCCGGATCGTTATCATTAATTTTCATCAGTTTATTTTGCTCCACATCAATCATTATAGATTTTTCAAGAGCAACTTGTAATGGGTCAGGTTTCATTTTTCTTTTCATTTTATTAGGTGACGAGATGATCATTTGTGGTGATGCAATTGAACTTACAACTGTTTTATTTTCCGTTAAAGTCAAATTATCTCTCGAACTTGATGCTTTAATCGAATTGTCTATATTTTCAAAAGCAATGTGTTCAACGGGAGGCTGTGTTGCAAAAATGTCGCATTTTATGTTTGAACTAGTCATTTTTACCCCAATGACATCTTTCAAAAACATTAATTCTGTAAAGAATTAATGTTTTTGAAAGATGTCATGACATGAGGGTAGTTGATCTCCACCAGCTCCAGATGGTAGCCTTCTTTTGGCGGTTTAAGCATTTACGAAAATTTTCTCTTAGCTTTGTCCATGTTGAAGTCAGAATTTTTCCTAATCAAAAAAAAAAAAAAAATATATATATATATATATATATATATATATATATATATATATATATATATATATATATATGTATATATAATAATATTATCTTATTACAAGATAAAAAAAAGTTTTGTTATTTGTATTGTTTTGATATGTTATGAATATGTTTCAATTATTTAGTGTTATATTAGTTTTATAACTATTACACAAGTTGTTTTGTTATTATTTCCCAATTTTGTCTTTTGTCTGTGTCGCTTTTGTCAGTGTATTCCAAATATTTATGTAAATGCTTGATAATAATAAAATGAACAATTATTATTTTGGTTCTATAATAAATTGTCATTGATTGCGTTTTTTGTTGTTATAAACATAGATGTAGTTTTGTTTTACATATTGTTGTTAAAATTTACTTGAAAAAATAAATTGCTACCTTCTACATTTAATAAAGCAGATATCTGCTTCCATGCTTCAATTTTTAAAGGTGTTTCTTTATATGAGCGAGTTGTAGTATCCCATAGACACGGAAACCTTCTCACTTTTTCTATCAGATGAGCTTCGAAGCTCTTGCTTGTAGAATAACTTTGTATTCTTAAAAAATCGACGTTTAAATCGTTCATTATTAAATTGAATTTTCAATAATCAATGTCGGGAATCGGATAGGTCACTCGAAATTTTAATTTGATGACATATCATTCGGATATTTATATAATTTAAAAAAGCAGTAAAACTTACATAAAATTGCAATTGTAGGTAAATAAATGTCGTAATGCTTTCCGTTCGGCATCATAGTAAGCAATTAAAAATTTATGCATAAATAACTTTGATATAATTACAAACATAATTATAGAAAAATAAATGTTTATGGCAAAATCACAAAAGTAATATATATGACAAAATTAAAAAAACGGAAAAATTCTTCGAAACTTATCTACTTTTTGTTTTTATTTCTCGAAGATTATTGCAACGCGATTGGCTGCTAATTTTCATGTTTGCTTTTTCACGGGAAAAAGTTGATCTCAAATCAACTTTTTCTCAAGACAGACATGATAGGAAAAACTAAACTTCGGGAAAACTAAATTACAAACTGCGCATGCTCACGTGATTAATTTTCCCATCCCTTTCCCTTTCCCGTAGTAAAACGGATGAGTGGAAACTGACCTTAAGTTGTATACATACT
Source organism: Hydra vulgaris (assembly GCF_038396675.1). Taxonomy (NCBI): domain Eukaryota; kingdom Metazoa; phylum Cnidaria; class Hydrozoa; order Anthoathecata; family Hydridae; genus Hydra; species Hydra vulgaris. The sequence continues at coordinate 48,623,033 of NC_088927.1, read as the reverse complement.
GTACGTATGTATGTCATACAAATGTCACATAAGCACTTGGAAAAATAATTTAATGTTAATATTTTAACTAGTTAATATTATTCAATATTATTTATATTGATTTAACTAAAACACTTAGATTTTAAAGTTTTTTTGCTTTGTTTAGTGTTGATTTGCCTTGTTGGTTAGAAATGCATAATTAATTTTGATTAAAAGAAAATATTGAGTCAGCTATAACTGCTACATATTCAAATGATTAAATGTCACGTATGTTCTGGGGATGCTTCATTCTCTGGAACTATATGCGCCTTATGTAAAAAAATAATCGATATCCAATGCCATGGAGGAACAATTGGTGATGGCTATGTTGTCTGTAAAATATGTGCAGGTATTAAATTGTTAATGTATTTTTTTATTTCTTAACATAAGGCATAATGTATATACAAAATAGTACTAGAGCTTATAATAAAGTCTAATACTATTTTTTACTTTATGCTATAATTTAAATAATGCTATGTTGTGATAAATATAAAACAATGTTGCATTATTTAATTAAATAAACCCTGTTGCATTATTTAATTAAATTTTGCATTATTTAATTAAACCCAATGTTGCATTATTTAGTTAAATAAACCCAGATCCCGAGAGCAAAACTTTTACATTGCATATGATTAATTAATCATATGCAGTGTTAAAGTTTTGCTCTCTGGATATCTATTAGAAATTAATTGAAAAATGTTTATGCTTAGAGACTCTAAAGCAAAAACATTTTTTAATTAAAAAGTAAAGTTCTGTTTACAGCATAATTCTACAAATGTATGATTTATTCAGTGCAATATTTACTTTATCTCAAACTTTTCAACAATCTAGAGCTTCAATTTTGCAATATTTATTAATCAATAAATGCAATATGATTAATAAGAATTACTTTTTATTACATAAAATGTATTGCTTATTATTTAAATTTATAAACTAATAATATTATTTTTATATTATAAGATTATAAAATTATAAAAATAAAATGTATAATATACCAATTTTTTAATTTAAATAACTTTTATAAATGTTTCAATATAAAATAAATTTACTTTAATTATTTAGTTTAATTATTTCATTATCAAGGTTGTTGTAAACTTTCTCTAACAAAAAAGACGATTTAGTTATTAGAGGTAATTTTTCATTTGTTTATATGTAACTTTTTTTTATAAACGTCTAATACAAAAGTATTTAAATTGATAAATATCAGAAATAACTACTTAACCAACTATTTTTATTGTTTATTTTGAGAATGTAATAATTTTTTTAAAATAAAGTTAATTAATTTTTTTATTGTTTTACTGCCAAAAAATTTATGTGATCAAGAGCTGATTGACTTATGTGAGGTATTTTCTTAAGTGAGGATCTTACTTATGTTAGGTATTTACTAAGTGAGGATCAACAACACTATCTACATAGTGTTTTGGCTTGGTCATATGCTTTTATAAAAGTAAATTTCGTGTTTTGTTTTGTTTTTTTCCATGTTTTTTACCATTTAATTAATTTATTTAATTAGTTTGTTTTATGGTTTATTGTTTATTGGTTTATTTATTTTTTCCCCCATTTTTATTTTTTTTCACACCAATTTTTTTTTTACTTTCAGTGAAATATACATATAAGTTCAAAGATTTTTTTAGAATTTTGAAAAATTTTTTGCACAACTGTATTGCTTGTTTTTTTTTAGTATTATGAATTTGTTTTTAAAGTTCTGGTACCTGAAGCAATTATTTATCTTTTAGCTAAAGTTGAGGGAATGTCAAGAATTCAAGTTGTTTTTTTTTAACTTTGTTATAATCTTATCCATTATTATCTTTTTTAGTTGTCTTTTCAGTTTTAGTTAATCACTATACTTTTTAAGTTATTATTTTGTAAATTAAAAATTTAAACTGTTTATTGTTAGGCAAAAGTTTTATTTATGTCATATATTAATGTCATATATACAAAGGTAATTAATGCTTGTAACATGTTGTTGGTGACATTTACTGAATGTAACTTAAGTCAGATGGTTAGATAAAATTATTATTGTTAAGAAAGCAGAGGAATTTGGGTTGTAATATAAAAGTAATACACAATAATTAATTGTGAAAAATGTTTAAAATCTTTATAAAATCTTTGTAGCTGTTTGATATTCAAAAATTTTTTTCAAAAAAGTTTTGTGATTTTAAGGAGTGCATTAAATCTATTTTAAATTAAAATGTGCAAACTCTTTTTATAGGACTAAAATTTTAATATTGGAATAATTTGATCTGTGTTTTCTGATCGTATTGCAAAAATTTTATTTCCTATCTTATATGAAATACATCAAACTTATTTTATTTGCTTTAATATTTTCTTATTAAAATTTACATATAGTTTATTTTATTTTAAATACAGTAATTTAAATATAGTATGCATGTAAAGCAGTTTTAAACAAGTTATAAATTTTAAATAAATTTAAAAAAGTTATAAAAAAATTTTATAAAATATTTTCATTTGCATAGTATAGTAGTATAACGATTATAAGCTTCACTTTCAGTTAGAGTTAAACATTTTCTTTAAAAAGCATTCTTTGAATATGGTTGAATAACATATATGTGTTAGTTATATAATTATGTCTAATAATTTATATAATATTCATTTATGGTTTATCTTTATATTTTTAATACTTTAGAAATCAAGAAATATCAGAAGAAGGTGAAAATGATAAATCATCTGGTAAGAATCAGAATCAATTTAAATAACTAAGCTAATTTATTGCATTTAGCATTTTTAAAGTCAATTTTTAACTGTGTTGTATTATAAATTTGAATCATAAAGTTGTTGTAGTTTCATGTTGTTTGTTGAAGCAGTTTTTAGTAATCCTTTAATTGTATATTTATTTTAGACTGCGTTCGTACTTTTCTTTTAGACTGTGGTAGTACTTTTTCACAAAATTTGATAAAAAGGCTTTATGTTTTACCCATTCCTTTTTTTTACTTATTAAATCATTGTAGTGTATATTATGATAAACAACAACAAAAACAACAAAATATTTATTATCCTCAAAGTTTACAACCATATAATTACAATAATATATTAATAACAATAATAATATTAATAATAATAATAGTAATAACAACAACAATAACAATAATAGTGATAATAATAAAAATAATAGGAATAAGAATATCAATAATATCTTAAATAATAAAATCAAAATATAATTATTAAGAATAAATATAAATAATTGATTGAGGAAGGAGTCACTTATGCAGAATCCTGATTAAAGGATTGACACCAAATAATTATATTAATAATATTAATTTAAAAAATAATAATAATATTAACAATAATAATATTTTTATTCATTAATAGAGCAAAAGTAACAGCAAAAATATTAGTATTTATAATAATTATAATAATAATTAATAATATATATAATAATTGTAATAATAATAGTAATAATAAAAAAAGCAGTAATGAAAGAAATAAATATTAATGACAAAAACAATAAGGTTTTTATAGATGTAGTAAGAAAAAAAAAACCAAAAGAAGTAAATAATGATAAAAAACAAGACTTCGATTCCATTCACTGATGTGTAATTAAATACTTACCAGACCTCAAAGTTTTATAGGGAGGTACATTTAGTTTTTCATTATTGATGTTTCTATTTAAATGTGAACGTATAAATCGAGTTTCAGTGAAGAAGGTTGTAATGGAGGAAGGTAAACTTTTATTAAGGGGGTCAAAAACAAAAAGAAGAGTAGCAAACTTAACTAGCGCTGACAAGGAATTTTATGTTTTTTGAAGAATTTTGAAGTTTCTGTATTATAGAGTTGAAAATTAATGATTCGGATTAACAAATGCTTAACAAAAAGCAAATTTATGATGAAAGTAATAGTATGTCAGTATCTGAATGCACCGAAACAAAGTCTGCTTTACCTAATTCAATAGGGTCAGGATTTATGACTAAATTACCAAATAAAGTTGGATATTTCCAAACATCTTGCTTGCCAAACGAAACTAAAAGCAATAATGATGATAATGAAGCAGATACTATGATTGAAAAAGGAGAAAATAACATTCTATGTTTTCAAGTTCTTATTTGTTATCATTAAGCCATTTTATAAATTTTCTTCTACGCTCTAAATTAACTCCCACTGTTCCCCATGTTGTTCCTTGCATCCTATCTGCTGATGTTCTCAATGTTTGTCAGAAAGAAATTAGTAATTGGAGAACTTCTTTGCGAGGTGAAGAAGTACTAAGAGAATATGATGTAATGATGGCAAATGCTGAAAATATAATTACGAAGGAATCTTTTCAAGCTATAATAAAAGTGATTTTTATCAAGTTATTAGAATTACATTGACAACATTTGCAAACACATTCTTCAACATTCTTTCTTAATAAGTGCGGAAGTCTTCGTTGCACTGTAAACATTGTCCGATTAACGCCTAAATGATGCTTTGAGTGACAAATTTGAATTTTTTCAGCAATACTTACTCCACATAGGTCTTTAGTATTTTTTCGTGAAAGCTCATTTAACCAAGTCTTTGGAACACTTATCAACACATCAGCTTTGTTTTTGGAGGACGGAACCCATTTTAACGTGATGTTTATATTATATTCTTTTATTAGGTCTTGCAATAGAGAAAGTCTTCTTTTAATAAGCATTTCTGATAATGCATTTGATCGAATCCTATGACTTTCAGTCAGCATACTTTTTAGCCATCCATGAACTGTTACTGAATCAGTGAATACTAACAAATTCTTTGTATCCCACTTAGCAGCTAGGTTTATCCCACGCACCAAAGCATCTAATTAAGCAATATTAATATGCATAACATTATTTATACTTCGAAGCCAGGCTGCATCCTCAATTATTACGCCATCGTATTCTATAGCAACCCCTATTGCCATGCTGCTAGCATCACACCACAATGTTGCTCCATTTTGAATCCCTTTAGCATTCCATTTCCCTCTCACAGAATCACAAATTTCTAATCGGCGCAATATTTCGATTAACAATGACTGAGCTTGATCTCCGATTAGATCATCCCAAGCATTTCCTTGACTATGACTTTTTATAAAACTGCAGGCAATTCTAAGCCACCCTCCAACAGGATAGTGACCTAATAAGTGTCCACATATTAAAAAAAAGTTCCCGTCATGTTACTTTTTCAGTTTTGATATCTTGTGACTTTGGAATGGTGTTTCCACGTTTCCAACAAAGCTCCTTTTTTTCGTTTCTAAACAGTTGCAAACCCAACACTCGTGCAGTATCACATTGCACCAGCTCTTTTGTTAACAATCCATAATACGCTAAATGATTTACGACCTTTTCAACTGATGTCTTTTCCAAATTAACAATTATGTCTTCAATGTAGTGGTCAGTTTCTTCACTAATACCTGCATTGAGATTCAACACACTGCCTAAGACTGAAGACATTATTTTTGGGGTAGATTTTAACCCAAAACCAAGACGTGTAAGATAGTATTTTTCTTCTTTGTAGACTACCTTCTGATGCTCCCACAAACTCGGATCGATATGTATTTGCATATAGGCGCATCTAAGATCAAGCGTTGCAAATTTGTCACCAACAGCTCTCCATTTTTAACTTTTTCGTCACATGCGTCACTTGAGGCATTATGTGAATTAACATACTGATTCAATTCGCGAAAATCCAGAACAAGTCGTATCTTTCCTTTATTTTCCTGCTCAACTGAATATCTTAACGAAAGTAAGTTGTTAGAGTTCACAAAAACTTTGGGTTTTTAATTGTGCTTTTATTTACAAAACTTTGATATAATTGCAGAAGATGATATGATTCTAAACTTACGCCCTTTTCAATTTTTTTAATTATTCCCTGCTAATCGGAAATTAAAACATCGAATCGAATTTTGAAAATATTCAACTATATATTCGTTATGTAATCGCTATTATATTACTCTCTATATAATCGAAAGTTAGTATCATATTTCTTTTTCTTCTATGTTCTTTTTAAATGCACCTACAAAATAAAACTTGACCAAAATGAGGGGGTTGTAAATTTAAACACTATAGTGTAACTAGAAATTTCACGGGCGCCCCTGGTGCCCGTTTTTAGCAACCTTTTACTCTTGTAAATGATAATTATTTTGAGAAGTGAAGTGAAGCCGGTGAAAGCAAATAAATCTTATATATTTTATACATACCTAATGAGTGTTTATAAGAGAAAAAGAATTGAAATTAAAAATTTTAATGACTTACAACAAATGTTAAAAACAAAAAATTCTAAGTTAAAAAATTTCACTAAAGAATTTCTTTATAAACTATAGTACTCTCTAGTCCCTAATGAAAAAAAATAAAATAAAAGGAGGGGGGGGGGGGTGGCTAACGTTTAATAATTTTTGGAAAATTTTCCACCCGCCCCAAGCTTATTAAAACCCTTTCCCGCCAATTTTTAATTGTTGTCAGCAAAATCTCGAAATTAAAAAAAAAAAATCGGTGAAAATCGGCCTTAAAAATAGAAAAAATAATTTGACCGCAAGCAACGCTAGAATTAAACAGGTTTAAGCGTATTTTGTAGAAAATATTAGTTCGGATTTATAAACTAAACTTTTTTATCAAAAAATACTTATATTGTATTATTAAAAAATTCCCACTGTCCTTTTATTTAATCGCCCCAACAAGAATTGTACCCGGGCGCAGGTACCATGCTCAAAATTATTAACCACTACACTACACAATATTGAACCTCAATTAGTTAATAAACTTTAAATAAAATTAATTTGTTTTGACGCATAACATTTTTTAAGTAATTAACGCGCTTTTAAATAAAGTAACTTCCGCATGATTAATACGTAAGCATTATGTCAGAGTATCAGGGAATCAGGGAATTAGGGAATCAGGGGATCAGTGACCTGAGTAAACATATATTTGATTTTTTATACGAGTTGCCAATTCTTTTTGAGAAGTTAAATTTAAAGTTGAAATTGAAATTGGAGTTGTAGGCGGAATTAAGGTTTGTATTTGTTGAGCAGTTTGAGGCAAAGAACTTGGGCTGCGTAGTGATTTTGTAACTGCTGATAATGATATTAAGGTGTTATTAAAAGTTCGAATAACTTGAAATTTTAATTGTCAATATTGCCTTGGTTTAATGGAAAGAGCCCAATGTTTTCAAAACAAGAAATAATTTGAGTACAAGTGTAAGCTTTATTGTTTCTATACAACTGTGCTAGGAGACTAGCGAAATTTTTTTTGGGCCAAAATTTTCTTAAAGTATCTCGCCAAACATCTTTAGCATGGCAAAATACACCAACATCAAGAGGCTGCAGATTGTGAGATGAATGAACTACTAAATTTTTGAATGTGAGGAATAAACATTTCAAAGACTTCATCGAGCCAAAGTTCAAAAATCGAGCCAAAATGCAAAATTTTATTTCTTTCCATCCGACCAGATGGTGATGTTGTGTAAAGTGTGTTTGGTGGGCTTCCTTTAATCTAATCATCATAGAATTGATTCTTTGATTTGTAAACAACAAAAGACAGTAGAAGGAATCTGTCAGCATTAATACAATTAAGAACAGTATAGTTTATTTTTCGTTATTTTCAGTTAATACTAGCGGACGCTTTGCACTTCTTCTGGTAATTACTTTAGCATCGCCAAAATTGAAATCAGTTTCATCACAATTCCACCATTGAAATCAGTTTCATCACAATTCCACCATTGAAATCAGTTTCATCACAATTCCACCATTGAAATCAGTTTCATCACAATTCCACCATTGAAATCAGTTTCATCACAATTCCACAAACGCATGGCTTTACTAAAACCTATTTTTTGCTAAATCAAAATATTTTTTCAAAACATCAAAATAATGGGCTATAATTTCTGGTGTGCATGACCCTGCTCTAAAAGATGTTTGTAGTTGTTCTTTCGCTTATTTCTGAGTGCTATCGACTCAAAAATCCTTTGTACTATTTGCGACCAGGCGTTTCATTTTTGAACAAACACGTTTCATCATTTCAAATAGTCTTTCGCTAAACTTTGAACATGATATAATTGTCTACCAAAGTCCCAATCGCCAAGCATCTGAAGAAGGTGAACCAAGGTTAACTCAATAAAAGGGCTCAATTTTGTTGTATTGCCACTACCTAAATTTAGGGCCTTCAAGAGGAAGGGGCAAAGGGGGCATATTGACCCAGGCGCCAAGCTTGAAGGGGCGCCCGATGACCCCTTTTTTTCTCTCAATAATTAGAAAACATTATAATGACCGACAATGAGAAATCTGCCTAGTTTTTGTATTTGAGTTTGAAACTTTAGTATCCGAAATAAGAATGCACATGATAAAAAAATTTAATTTTAAATTCTACTATTATGATTAATTGTAAACTATTTAAGAAAAAATAGGATTTAGCTGTAGCTGAATTAGACGGAACCGAGCCTATTTCCATAAGTCCATAAACAGTTAGTCATGCTAGCTCGTGCTCGACTGTACGAAGATGCTGCGCTGCGCTCTCCTTCTATTTTTTGATCACCTACTGCACTCGATATGTATGATATGTATGAGTTAAATAAATTTTAAAGTGATTCTGAAGGAGAAACTTTATCCAACTGGGGAAAATGCGGTGCTCAACCTGACTTGGTAATAATAATACTGATCTTTTTTTGTGGTTAAATTAACCTCTTTTGTGGCCCAATTTTGTAACCCATTTTGCTGTTTTGAGTCAAAAAGATCAAGATGTAGTTATTTAAAGGAACCCCTTTACATACCTCAAAGCAACGAGATTTTCCCCGTGATTCTATTAAGAGAATCTTTCTTTTGAAAGTGTTTTATCAACCTTTGTTTAATAAGTAAAAAGTAAAGAGATTTTTTTTGGTTTTGATCACCAAGGCTTTATATTATTTCCTTTGCTCTCTTTTGGGCACAAAAACAGTATTTAAAAGCGGAGAATTGCTCTTCGTTGTTGGAATTACACCAAAGGTTCTAAAACGAGACAGACATTCCTTTTCAGGTGAAACAACACAATGCAAACTTTCTTATTGGTACGGAGTTTATTAGTTGCTATAACAACCCCTTCATTGCATCCCACTTGGAAGATGTAAGACGCCAACAACAAGAGGGCTATAGAACGAGTGCTCCTTACTTCTTTCAGTCGTCTCAAAATGGGTTCATCAGAGAATATTCTTGTCGTTTATTGATAGTTTGTTAGCTCTGAACTCTTTATTTACTTTTAACAGCTCAATATTTATTTCACCATATAGCTGATTAATATCACTATTTGACATAAACAAGTTAGTGTCATCAGCATACATAATTGAATTTAAATTTGCAGATACATTACAGAAGTTGTTTATATATATTAAAAAAAGGAGAGGGCCGAGAAATGAACCTTGTGGTACTCCACACAGAATATTTAATGTACCGGAATCCGGACTTATCACATACTGTTTTCAGTCAGTAAGGTAGCCTTTTATCCAAGAAAATGTTTTGTTTGTTACTCCATAATAATTTATTTTTTCTAAGAGTATAGAGCGGTCTACTGTTTCAAATGCTTTTGACGGATCTGTAAAAATTCCTAGTGTAAACTTATTTTTTTCAAAACCGTTAGTTGTTTGGTAAACTTATTCAGTAATGGCATGCTCCGTTGAAATATTCTTTTGAAACTCAAATTGTTTAGGGTAAAAGAGATTGTTTTTTGTGAAATAGACATAAATTCTGTTATTCATAACGCGTTCAAAAATTTTGGAAAAAACAGATAATACGGATATATATGAGATATCATAACAATCATTTCCTTTATAAATTGGGTTCACTTTAGCTACTTTTATTGTATCAGGAAATACACTTTCATTTATTGTAATTTTTAGAATATGAAATAAAGGTTTGATGATAAGTCTTTTATTTAAAATTAGAATACTGCTATATACTCCATCAAAACTTGGCGATTTGTTTATTTTTAAATATGAGAAAGCCTCCTAAATTTCTTTTAACGTTAATTCACTGTCACATAATAAATTATTATTGGCAGAATTTAAATAGGTTTTGAATAAATTAATGGGAGGTACAATTTTGTTAGTTAAATTTAGACCAACATTAGAAAAGTAATTGTTAAACTCTTTTGAGATTTTTGTTGGGCAGTGAATATTATTATCATTAATAGTAATATTGAGAGGAAGTAATGAACTACTTTTATAACGACCCATTAGATTATTAATTACCCAGTAAACACGCTTTAGTTGGCCCAACTGACGGGCCAGTTTTGGCTATAGTTGGCTAACTGTTGGCATTCCGTGCCAACCATTAACCGACTGTATACCACGTGTTTTTGAATCGTAAAAGTTTCCTGTAAGTTTTATAAACGTATTTATAATTTTACATTATTTAAATGTTTAGTCGCGTGGTCTATAGAGTTAGTTTAATTTGAATCAATTTATTTATTTTCTTTCAAACGCTTTTTTTCCTTTTAATTAAACTTTTAAACTCAAACTCTCCTTCACTTTTTAATAAAACCGTTACGCTGTTAAGAACAAATATTTTACTTTTATCCATTAGTTAAACATTCAGATATAAATCTTGACATTTGTTAGAGTTTTTAATTTAATTTTATGATGACACCATTGTTGTATTTGTATTAGACATTTTATCTCTATTTTAACTAGTAATAGGAGTTAAAATACAGCTAAAATGTATATGTGCGTATATAGTAATATGTTTACGTGTGTATTTCTGTATGTATATATATATATATATATATATATATATATATATATATATATATATATACATATATATATATATATATATATATATATATATATATATATATATATATATATATATATATATATATATATATATATATATATATATACATATATATATATATACATATATATATATATACATATATATATATATAAATATATATATATATGTATATATATATATATGCATATATATATATATATATATATATATATATATATATATATATATATATATATATATATATATATATATATATATATATATATATATATATAGTGTCTAGATAAATAATACTAATAAACTCTATAATCTCAAACATTATTATCAGTAAAAGAGAAAGGTTCACTGAAGCTCGTGCAATATTATTATTTTTTGATCTTCTTTTTATTTTCACAACAATATACAAATTTGTCAAAAATGAACAGTAACAAAATAATTTTATTCAACGCTAACTGAAGATATATATTTAAAAATACATTAAAATAATTTCATACAGCTGTACGCAATCTTGTAGAACTTGTTATAAGTTGAATAATTTAAAACGCGCATTAAAAGGGGTTAATTTATTACGATGGGGGTTAGAAATATTTAAGCCCCCGGTTAATCCATTTCTCCATATTTTAAAACAATTTAACTCCCGGGGTTAATTTATTTCGAAATAGATTAACCGGTAAGTTAAAATGTTTTAACCGGGAGTTAGCTTTTCCGGGAGTTACTTCATTTCGTATCACCCGCACTGCATTTATATCGAATGTATATATATTTAAAATGCTTAATAGATATGTAGTACTACTGTTAATATATCTATATCAATAGCAAATTAACAGATTTAAAAATAAACAGGATAACATCAAGTTGAATTACTTTTTTCGTAATTTGTTTAAGTTGTTGTTCCAAGGGAGTTAAAACATTATGGGGAGTTAATTTGTTTCGCCGACAGGGGTTGATTTATTTCAAGGGAAATTAATCTATTTTGAAATATGTTAACTCCCCGTGTAATTTTTTACGCTACGGGAGTTAATTTGTTATGGGGGTTAATTTATTTTATGACACCGGCGCCTAAATTGTACTTTTGCTGTATATAGTTATTTTTACAACCCAAAAAATATCTTTTGCCAAAAATTTTATCTTTGCTATGTTGAACTTAAGAATCAATTGTTTTTTTGTGAGATAAAACTAAACTCTGGCACAAGTTACTTTAAGTCGACATGATGCCAAAGTTTTCTTATTTTTGGGGTTCAATGTTTAGAGTATTACTTTAAACATGTTAAATATATGTCTTTTTTATCATATTTATGTTAAAGCACTATTTATGTGAATTCAAAACAGCTTCCAAGAAATTAAAATACAGTAGAGTTTGTTGTCTAATTTCGTTATAAACTCAAAGTTAGTCAAGTCGCGTAATTTGTACCTCACTTTTGGCCTTGAATATTTGTAACTTTTGTCAAGAACAAAATCATACAAAACAGAAAAAGATTCTCTATTTTGTATGATTGATATAATGTGCAGTAGTATCCATCATTTTCCTGCCAAAATTTTAGCCACCACATTAATACGTTACACATTTAATATAAAAGTTATACCTTATTGATGATACCTGTTTTTAGACTATTCCAGGAAAGATTTACAGTTTCATAGTTTATTAAATTCAAAACTTTTTTACATTTGTTTGGAACAGAAAAAGATCTTTACAAAAATCATTGAATACGTACTGTAAGTAAATATAGTATTTGTAAAATCAAGATATAGGTACAATATTGGATTATAATAGTACGATTTAGGATCTTGTTTCCTTAATTGTACCGATTGCATGATTTAATTCCCTATCAATTAATAACGTTTAAATTTTGGAATATTTCAATTTTTTTAGAACAGTTCCTCAAAATATACTACTTAGTATTTTTTCTTTATTTTTGACTTTATTCGGGTTTAAGAGGGTAGGGTACAATACCCTACCCTCTTATCGGCAACCTTACCCTACCTAAGACACTTGTGGGTCATTTGTGAAATTTTGTTATAAATGAAATAAAAGATAAATATGAGTTTATCTCGATGTTTCTATGTTACTTTTTGACTAATTTTCATAAAATTGGCAGCCATTTAAAAAATATATATATATTTTTTAACTATTTTTTAATAATGACTTTGTTTTGTATGTTAAAATGTAAATGTTTTTATTTATTTGTCACTTGATATTTCAAAAATTTTAAAAAAGATTTTATATTTGATAAAATATAATTTGTAAAATAACATTTATTAGTAGGTATAAATAGTATAATTATAAAATAGTATGAAAAATGTTTAGGAATATCTTGACTTGTAACGTGTAACTGGCTACACATCATTGATGTTTATATTTAACCGGGAAATAACCAATCATATCGTTCTATGAAAATTTTATGTTTATTGCTGGCAAATATCAAAAAGAATGTACACGCAATAAATTTTTTGGCAATAACGATATTTTTATTTCATTTCTTAAAATCAATTAAGGTTTGATTATATCTAGATATCAGGAATTGTTTTTATTCAAATAGGTAATATATTTTTTAGATTTGGATTTTATTAATACCATTTCAAGACATTATCTAACAGTGTGTAAAGGTTTATGCATTAGAATTTACAAATTGAATGAAAATAGAACATAGAGGGGAAGTTGGGGCAATCACGGATGATTGAGATATATGCCCTTCATGATAAAAAATCACTAAAACCAAAATATTTATTATCTAACTGCTCACAGAAAAGTTTTAAGTGAGTTGTGTTACGTGATTCATTGTGCCCCAGTACTAGGGCACAGTGAATAAATGAACACAGCCGTAAATTAATGATAGTGAATAGAGGCATAGCCAAATCACTTTTTTTTAAATTTTTTTTTACAATAAATAGGAAATATTTTAATGAATAACTGAGGAGTTAGGAACCAATTGAAGAAACTAATAAATCGTGTGAAGCAACATCAACCCAACCCATTGCACCAAAAGTTCTACATGGATTGGAAAGAAGCATACATTCGTCTTATCAGCTCACTGATATATATTTAAAGCTCTCAATACCAACTTTAAATTTTTTAAATAGTTATTGTAATAATTTAATTGAAATTACTATATAAAACTATGTTTGCAGGTGAAACAACACACGTGAATGAAAAAGAAAATGAAAAAGAAAATGAAAACTTCTTTGCTGGTATGAAGCATGTTGGTCACCACAACGCCGTTATTGAATCCCACATAAAAAATGTGGGATTCAAAAGACACTATCAACATATGGGCTACGGAGTGAGTGCGATTTTACTCCTCCCCGTCGTCTCAAAATGATTTTATCAGAGAATTTGGTAGTGTCATCCAAAGTGCAGCTGTCGAAGAAACCTAGGATGGTATCCACTTCACAATCATAGTCAATAGTAGCCTCATTATATCTCATACTGTGCACGCAGTTGAACCAGCCATTGAGATCAAAGTATTTTTTGAAAATTCGAATTTTATTACGTATTTTTTAGTGCAAGTCTTGACCAATAGAAGGTTCTTACTGAAACGACAGGATTTTTACTGCATAGACTTTCTATGACAAGATAGAGCTCTCGTACCAACTTAATAAAACCACTTGCCAAAGGGCAAAAAGAAATGTTTGCAGCTCTTAAACATGCCATCGAAAACCTGGATCTGATCAGTGATCAGCTCAGCCAACCAAGAGACTTAAAAAAATGATCATCATCTTTTGAATTTGTATTGCTAGTTACAATTTAGTACAAAACCCTTACTGCTGTTAAGGACGTTAGTCTTCTTCTACAATCTGAAACCATTACCGTTGATGACAAGCTACGTTTGATTGGACAGCTGCTGGAAGATTGTAAAAGAATTAAGGGCTCTTTACAGGTCTATTTTACAGGCAAGAGGGTGTAGTTGTAACTGGACCGCTAGGATTCAAAACTAATCTTGCTACTAAAAGAAAACGGAAACTAAAGCGCTTTTACAATGAGGGATCAATCAAAGCCCATTTCCGCTACAGCAAATCAAAAGAGTTCAAAGTAAAGTAGAAGAAATGTGGGTTTAGATCTGATCCAGATCTGATTGACTTAAGATTCGAAGTGAGCAGGATGGTTAGCAATACATTTTAGTTCGTCTTGTGAATAATGATGATCTTTCCGTGTAAGATAAACCTTGAGAACTTGCACGGTTTTATCATAGAGATGTAAATAAAAATAATAATATTGAAGAAGTTCGCTGTTTTAACAATGTCCGCAAAACAACTTTCAAGTAAGGAAAAAATAATTACCAAGTCACATATCTTGGAAACAACAAACAATTTGTCAACATTGACAATATTTGATGAAACAACTGCAGCTGTAATATAGAGTTATTTTCCTAAAAGAAATAAAACAGCACAATTTTATCATTATTTTATAAGTTATTTATCATACTTAATTCAAAACAGGAACTCAATTCATCCAATCAAACTCAGCAATGCTGCTTTGAAAGGTGATAACAAGCTCACACTTTATAGAGAAATTTCAAATTGTACTGAAATTTGATCAAAATAAAGTTTGATAAATACTCTACATTAACCAAATAAACTTCTCGTGCTTTAATTACAACACTACAAGCAATTGTATCTCTTATGAATGATTTGCTTAAAGAAGGCTTTACATTTTTTCTTAGCTCCAATTTACAACGTGATCCTTTGGAGCTAGGTTTTAGTAAGTATAGTTGAATGACCAGTGGAAGACTTTTGTGAGCCTTTTAGAAATATGCATTAGTAAAAAGATTTTGGCAGATTTTCCCAGAAAAAATTTGTCAGAATTTTAATTATCCGTAAAAAATATTATGCAAGATGTTGCTTAGCTGTCTGCATTAATAGTGTCAGCCTTCTGAAGATAGCACAGATATATATATACTAAATATATATATACTAAAGATAAATTATATATATACTAAGATATATATATACTAAAGCAAGTATTTTATACGTTGTTTTATACAGAGAAGAACCTATGTATCCAATTCAACCTCTGACTAGTTTTATTTTTCATCTTTTTAGTATTTTATATTATATTTCTCTTATTCTGATAAAACATTAAAGTCATTCTTTTTTAATTGAAACTTTTTTAATTGAAACTTTTTTTTAATAGAAACTTTTTTAATTGAACAAAATTAAAAGATTTGCTATAGCAGTGTCAATTTTACTAATGAAAAACACCAAAAATGTGGAATCACATATAGATCTCGTATTTTTAATAATGTTTTTAATAATAATTTGCAAAAAGAAATTGCATATTCATTAAGTAGAGATCAAGTAAAAAGGTACTTCTTCTTTCAATTATAATAAATACAAAATTACAAACCTTTGATTTTATTTTCAATGGAGAGTTTTAGGCAATCTTAACTACATGTAAGTTTATTTTCAGTAGCATGTTTATATATAGCTATCTGAAAACCTATTTCAGTATTCCATGTTATTGGAATAAACTGATGCAAGCAATCAGTTAACAAAAAATCCATCATGCAAATCCATAATGCAAAAGAAAATCTATGATTAAAACTATTATTAAACTATTTTAATAAAATAAGAATAAAACAATTATAGTGCAAACAAGACCAAAAATTAGATTTTGACCAGTAAAAAAACTAGCCTCTTAATTTTTTACGGAAAGTGCAACAAATTAGGCCGTGTAATTTAAGTAGGCCATGGGCATAGTGAATCAACCTATTCCCTTTATCCCGATTCCCTGTGCCCCATCATAACAAATTAAGTTTAAGTCTCATTTCTTAGGACATGAGTGTTGTTAAAAGAAAAGCTAAATTACTAAACGGAAGTAGTAAAGCTTTTTTTGCTAGTTTTTTACCAAATTTCAAGTTAACATTTAGATTTTTAGTTTTTTATTAATTAATTTTTATTCGGGAAAATAATTATAATAAGTGTCCATTTTTTAAAATATTTTTTCTGCAAATATCAGTTTAATATTACCAAGCGTAAGTTTAGCGCAAAATGTATGTACCGATAGAAACCGCTTGCAAAAAGCTTTCAATATTGAATGGTCTATTCAACGTTCCTATTCGTCATTAATTTATTCTAATTATACGGGAATAAACCTTAGACCTTAAAAAACTAAAGACGCGGCTTTTTGAAATTGATTGAAGCCAAACTTTTTGCGCATACACGTCACTTTGTGGCAAAAACTTAAATAATGTAGGATTTTAGAATAAATAATTTAGCAAATTTCTCCTTATAAAAAAAAACAAAAGGAATATATTTTCGGGGTTATTTTCTGTTAAAGCATAACTAAGTAAGTTGGAAACTAAGTTGTTTCTACAAAACTATTTTGTAAAGCTATAACTTTTTTACTTAATTAAAAAGAATCGATTTGAAAAGTCAATAAAAATAACAGAATAAAATGCTTTTAGCTAATTTACTTCAAAGTTTTTTTTTCAATATTCATTTCAATTCTCTCCTTATTGTTATAATCTAAAGTTACAATAATAAAACTAATTATTTTGACTAAATTTGCCAAATTATTATTGAACATCATTATTAAATATATGTTCTCTGTTATCAAGAAAACATATGTTCTCTGTTATCAATAAAAATAGACATACAAACACTGGTAAAAATATCAATAATTTGATTTGTCATTACTTTTTTTGAAATAATCTCTTCTTTTCTTTGAAAATGCTGATTTCGCTTTCTGCAACTTAACATATGTGAATAACATCTTTCAAAGGTTGAAACGAGCATGGTTTAATACCATTGTAATTTTTTTTTTAAATCAATGTTGGAGTTGGATTAAATATAGGTTAAGGTGGTACCCTACTAAAAAGCGCTTTTTTAGTGCAAAATTGAAATAAAACCAAATACTAATATTTTTCTAATAAGAAATTTATAAAAAATAAGATTTGAAATGAAATTTTTTTTTAAAACTTTTTTAACCTCCATAATGGCAGATAAACTGCCTAAAAAAAGCCTAAAATTGAATTACTTTGTGACGTAATATCTTCCGTTATATAAATTTTCTCTGGTTCAAACTTTGTAGAATGATGCATTATTATGTTTTATTCCGGCTGACAGATGGATTTTTAATTTAAGGACTTATTTTAAATTTTTTACAAATTATTGAAAACATGCTTGAAATTCTAAGTAGTTTCACTTAAAATGTGAACTAATTTTTTATTTAAAGATATTGAGCATGAATTTTAAAAATTCCATCTGTTAACCGAATTTATTGAGTATACTGAGTATACCCAGAAAATTTCATGCAAAAATCATTAGCCAATACGAAGATATTACGTTTCAAAGTTACCATAGTATTACAAAAATCAAAATCTGTAAAAAACACATTTAAAGTTTTTTTCAAGTAAAATCTTGTTTAATGTCCACCAGAAATATATGACTGATTAGTTTCATTTGACTTAAGTTTATCACTGAACCCTTTGGCTACTGATCTTAGTTTTTTTCTTTGCTTTATACACTCTTTTGTTGACTTTCGCTTCATTTGGTTCAAACGAGAATTGTCAAACTGAATAGATGTCGTCACTGTTATACACCCAGTCAAATTGAACTTTTTTAAAACATCCAAAATACTTTTACTTCCATCATTAAAATGAATAACAGCAGAGTAAGTTCCCATTTCAATTGTTTCTCTACTGATAAAAGTGCTCTTTGGGACTCTGGACCATATAATGGCATTCAAGGACTCATTCAGATTTTGTGTCTTACCGTGAAGACATTTAGATAGCAGTTGATCGTCTTGTAAGCTTTTATAAATTGGCACTAGCAGGTTTTTAATCCATAGTGGAATTGAATTTGATGGTATATACTGCTTTGTTTTACACCAATACCTGCACCAGCTTTCAGAATCACGAGGACAAAACATCTTGATTTGGAATATTGGTAAAGTGGTAAAGAATGGCAGATATAGACTTCTTCATAGCATAAATGTTCTCAATGTTCCTTCTAATAGCGATGCCATAGTAGTTCTGCATCGAATTTATTATCTTATCTGTCAGTTTATTTCTACCAGACAATGGTGTTTTAGTGCCACTGTATAATTTTATTAAACTTCGTTTTCAACAACGTGCTTTTAAAGTTTAGCTCAACTCTTTTATTCTTTATACAACAAGTATAAAAAATAAAAGAGTTGAGCTTGTAAAGTGTGCTTTTAAAGCACAATTTACAACAAATGTGCTTTTAAAGTATAGCTCAACAGTTTACGAATATAAAAAAGAAGCCTAGCATAGCTTAAGCATAGATTTTAGAGCCTAAATTATGGGTTTTTTTTGTGTTGCTAAGGCGTTGCTAAGGTCAATAATTTTTATAAACTCTGGTAAAATGCATTTTTTAAATGTTAAATGTAATTAAAAAATACAAGATGGTTATATCAAATGAAAAAGGATAAAATTTGAAAAAAAATGAGTCCAAAAACTAAATTTTGATATTTTTGTGCGGCCGTGGCGCACATTTTTGTGCGGCCGTGGCGCAGTGGTTAGAACGCTTGCTTAATAAGCAGGAGATCCAGGTTCGAAACGAGGTCTGGACATATTTTCGCGTCACGGTATGGAAGGAGGCGTTAACTTCCTGGTTAAATGCATTTCCGCGGTGCTCTGTGACAAGACCGTTAGGCCTTCTTGGGGCACCTAAAATAAAAAAATAAAAAAATAAAAATTTTACTTCAAAATCAGTATTTTTTTAGTAGTCTACCACCTTAAGGAAATGTCACAATCTTAAACCTTTTTAATTTTTTTTCAACAAATCCAGTAATATATTTAACAACATCACACACATATTGAATGATTTGAGCTATTTACAGCATATTTGTGGTCATCACTATTTGTTTTCCATATCAAAATCTTCAATAAGCTAATGATAAATTGTTTTTATTTTATATATATTTTTGAAAAACTCATTGCTGAAAATATTGATAGTGCCCAGTCAATGCAATTGGCCTGAGAAGAACCTAAAAACTTGTATGCTCCAACAATTTTTTGCAAGTAGCCTGAAACTATTTTGTGTGGGATTATAATTATTGTGGCTTTTTATAGCAACGAAAAAAACTTCAAAGTTAACTTGAAATAATTTAAATATACCAAAGACTATTCACCATTTTGAAAGTAATAATTCCTACATAAAATTTCAGGCTTAAAATCATCCCAATAAAACCTGTTTTACTTTAACTTAAATGATGAGGTTCCCTATTTTTACCACATTTAAGTGTTATTAAATACTTTATTGATTCTTTTTTTTTGAATATAGTTTATTATAACGTTGTAAACTAGATTTGAAATTCTTAGCTAACAAGTTTCTGTTTTGTCAAAATGTCAAAGAGATATCAAAAAATTTTATTAATAACAAAAATAAATCCGTCTCTGGCTTTGCTGTCTCTAAAATCCATAAAACACTAACTTTCTTGTAAATATTTATATTGAGTTTGCAAATATTTTATTGAGTTTGCAATTTTTTGTCTGTGCAGCTGGCTTGACTTTCTTTTTTTTAAAACTAATTTATGTCTCTTTGTGTTTTTTTATTGCTTAATCTTCCTTTTCTTGATTTTCTTGATTTTTCTAATTTTTTAATGTATTCCTTTTTTATTGGTTCATTACTACAATCAAACATTATTTTGTGCCAACCTGTATTTCAAAAATGTATTTCTTATCAGTTGTAACATTCGCAAAGGATCCACGAAAATATAAATTGGTTTTTTTGTAATTGGATGTGGAAAGTATGTACAAGTAGAGAAAAAAACATCTTAAAACTGATAAATCAGCTTTAAGATGTTTTTTTCAATTTCTCACAGGATGATTCAGCTCCGTCTAAGGATAACATTGTAGTTAAGAAACTGTCTAGCAGTAGTTTTAATTGAAGTAGCATTATTTATTGTTTGATTTGGTTTTCACTTTTAATTGTGATTACTCTACCTGCTTGAAGTTTTCTAGGCAATATTTTCTTCACTAAACTGCTCGAAAAATCAAAAATGGTATAGCTCCTTTTTAAGTTTCTTTTTCTTCAATCATTAACAACAAAGTTTTGAACTCTTTACTGGATTAAAGTTTCCTTTACATATAACAACAAACTGTTCATTTCAAAACAATAAATCTTTTAGAAATCTGTAGCATAAAATATACTTCATAGATAAAACTAGTATTTTGCATGTTTATTAAAAATCAACATATAGCAATGCAGTAAACATAATGGTTTGGACATAAAAAACTAGACTATGATATATAGTTTACTATTTTGAACACTTTCAATGCATATAACCTCACGAAAAGATAAAAAACTGCTGCAGATATAACATTCTATATAGCATAGTTTTATATCTTTTTCTTTGAAGTTATATACATAGTTTGAAACCAAATTCTATATAGCATAGTTTAGAACCAAGTTCGAAATGATGCTATTCTCTACCTATATGGTATCTCTGTTGGCTTGAGTAAATAAGTTAACTTTGTTATCAAGAATAAACTTGATTATTATTTATTTGTACTTAATAAATTTTAACTTTAATGTTTAAAACAACAAATAATATTTATATATAATTAATTAAAATATTTTAAATAAATATCAACATAAATCATAAAAATGTTATTAACATATACTACTATTTATCAATATTTGTCTAAATTGCAGGAATCCAAAATAAAAATACCAGAGTCATAGATAATGGTAATAGTGGACAACAAAATTTATTACGTTGAAAAATAAATAGCTTATCATACTTATACATACTGTGTTCAGATATGACATATTAATAAATTAATAAATTTATTTGAACATAGTATGTATAGTAAATTAAATATTTTATCATATTATGAGATAAATATTTATTATTCAACATATTAATAATTTTTGACTTCTATGTAACATTGCATTCATAATTAACTACTTATCATTTAAAATAAACTCTTACCTTTGAAATGTTATATCTGCGCTCTTTTTATACATTTTTTTGAAGTTGCACTGCAAGATGCACCACTTGCACTGCAAGATGCACCACAGCTGAAGATAATCAGAAAATATAATGTAAATGCATAAGGAAACTTATGGTCGAAAAAAGTTTTTGCCTCAAACTGACGTCATGCGCAAACGTTTTTTTTTTGGCTTCACTTTAAGGTTAAAATTATTTAGCTTAGGCCGGTGTCGCCGAAAAGCCTAAATGCCGAAAAAAATGGCGTTATAATAGACCTGCGGTAACCGTAAAAAAAGATAACAAAAAGTTAAGTATCCCCCGGATTTTTTATTGAGCATTTGTAAATGCGAAAGTTTAAAAGGACAGAAGCAAAAGCCAAATTTGGTTTTCGCATCTGTCTTTTTAAACTTTCGTAATAAAATTAGTTTTCATAAAATTATTTTTTTAATTTTATGGTAATTTCATATTTAGTAATTTCATAAAAATTATTAACTAATTAAACTTTGACAACTTTAATCGGAGTTTTGATAATGACCACGATGACCCATCAAGCAAGCGAATTCTCACATAAATATTTATAAGAAAGCTGTGTCAAGAAAAGGCCCATCGTTTCTGCGTGAAAGAGAACCTACCGGTACACAACAAGAATTTTAAGTAAGCTTAGTCTTCAAGCAGAGAACATCTCTTGTGATATCAGTTCTTATTACACGAAGTTGAAAAATATTCTGTCTGGGCCTCAAATTCTTGTTAAAATGAATCCTTGAACTCTGAGCAACATTGAGGCTAGATATCTTTGAAGGCCCTCACCAATAATTAGCGTCTTCTACAAATCTTTTTAAAGCTATAGTGAGCGATGTTAAACAGATCAAAACATTTTGAAATATTGCAAATGACAGAACAAAATGTAGCTTTTAGCTTTTTTAGTCTCAGTTCCAGACATTTGAAAGAGTTTTTATATATCCTAGTTTTGAATCAAATCAATTATTTTATCGAACAGAAAAAAGTAACATTTAAGTTTTAAAGTAAGCGGGGGATTAGTTAATAAATCATCTCTGCAGTACTTACTCAAAAAGACTTAATCAATAGATTAGTCACCTTGAGCATGCTCAAAGGCTTTAGAACTGCAAACTTGACAACAAACATTTGTAGAAAATTAAGGTGGCTTTTTGTTAGAATTCATTCATGTTTTAGAATGTAATGAAAAAAATGTTTTTTTATTAGTAAGGTATCAAAAAAAAAATGTTGAGCGCTGTAAAAAAGAATGTATTTGGAATGCTGTTATTTTGCTTATACGAGTCAACAAGAGACCTAAACAGTAAACGGAACTGCGTTACATTCAAAATTTTGGCAGGACGACCCTTCTTTTTAAGTTGCCAGTGACTTAAAAGTTTTTTTTAGTTATTATTACTTAGTTAAGTTTCTCCAAAAAGCCCTAAAGGTCTTATCACAGAACACAGCGGAAGACCATTTATCCAGAAAGTTCTCTTCCCTTCCAATGACGGTTATTGACTTAGAGCCGGCATGAAACCTCCTGGCTCTGAGTCACAATTCTTATCACTGTGCCACGGCTGCTGTTCATTAAAAGCCACCTTTCATAAAAATTTATTTTAATTTTGTCTAAAAATGATAATAAATGTCATCATTTTTAGATGATATGCTAACAAATATTATAGGGTTTCCTAGTATATCGAGCATTTTTCTGAGTTAATATTAAGATATCAATTTCTTGAAAATATGCATTTTTACCATGTTCAGGTGATTTTCTCGGGACAATCCCTTGCTCAATCAACCTAAAACAAGTAAGAGTTATACTGCCACACCAGGGATTACTAAAACCATAAATTTTTTTCTATGTAGTCTTTTTTTTATGTAGTGGTTAGGACAGGACCGACGGAAAAAAAAGTAAAAGAATTAAGTTATTAAACAATAATATAACAATCAATAAATATATTTTAAAGCTCTATCATATATAAAAATTTAAAATTTTTAGAAATAAAAGCAAATATAGAATGCGAATTAAAAAAATATTGGCTGAACCCTCATGTTATATAAGAGAGATGAAGAAAAAACTGGCTGTACCCTCATATTATATTAGAGAGAAGAAGAAAAAACTGGCTGTACCCTCATATTATATTAGAGAGATGAAGAAAAAACTGGCTGTACCCTCATATTATATTAGAGAGATGAAGAAAAAACTGGCTGTACCCTCATATTATATTAGAGAGATGAAGAAAAAACTGGCTGTACCCTCATATTATATTAGAGAGATAAAGAAAAAAAATATTGGCTGTACTCTCATATTATATTAGAGAGATGAAGAAAAAAAGGAATGAACTGCAAAAGAGTAAGAAAACACAATTTACTATGTGAAACATAATTTTTTATTTTGGAACAAAGAAACTGATATTGTTACATTAACTATGCACAACATATAATACACAACCAGCCATATAATAAAAGCCAGCATCTGATCATTTAAAAACTAATTGACTTTTATTAATTACCACATATATAAGTAATATCATCTTTCATCAGGTAGATTGTGCTACGATCTGAATTTATACTAGAGCAATGACAACCAGTTTCTTCAATGAATTGAAGGTTACAAAATAATTCCAACCGTTGAAGACTAAAACTGTTTATTACTATTTCATAAATTGGATTGAATCTAAATGATTGAGTTTAAAAATTGTTAAAACAGCAATGTTCAAATAAAAATTACTGTCAATTTTATGCTTTATAAAGTAACACTTTAGAATAAATTATGAAAAATTCTTTTTAAATAACGTTTTTATTTCACTCATCCACAGTATATATAAAATATTAAGAAAAGTATCGGTTTGTCTAAATTTTAAAAAATGACAAATGACTCATCTAATAGCAACACAAAAAGTATTTAACCTGTCAATACCAAATTAATTTTTCAAACATTTTGAAGATGCCAGGATGAAATATTGGTAATCTTCTGAAAGTTATTTTTATTATTAATTCTTGTAGTATATTGACTAAAGCCAGATTAGTTTGTGGCTTAATACGTTAAATAAGTATCCGTAAACTAATGCATGCGCAGAATATCATTTTGTCTACTTATTTAACGTAACACCGGGGGTCGTATTCTCATCTCTCCGTTAAGCTTAACGGAGCTTTGTCTGAAATTTCATTACAATATTTCTAAGTAAAGAAATGACGAAAATTTATATAAATTCGTTAAAATAAAACTTATACCAAAATAAAACATTTATGTTTAAAAAATTATAACTTTAAACAAATTTTGTATTAATGTAATTTAAAAGAAATTTTTTACTAACGCTCCGTTAAGCTTAACGGAGAGATGAGAATACTGCCCCAGGTCTTTAGTTTTTAATCGTCTAAGGAATAAACTATATCACCATTATGAAGGACGAACAATCGTAAAAAAAATAACAAATTTATCTGCTATGTCAACAGAAAGCGAGTATTTGTTTAAGCTTGATAACAATGCAAAACAAAGATGTTTTAAAAAAAAAGTAGTTTTATAGGTCACGTTGACCCGTATTTTCTTAAAGATAAAGATTTCTCTGGAAATATAGATAATTATCCAAATATTACTTATCCTGATATTGTGAACTATTTTTTATTTGCTCCAAGTCCCTTACACCCATGGATTATTTGTGAAAAATAAGGTAGTATAGTTTGTTCACATTGCAGTTGTATGGCTGGTTTAGGTGAAACCTGCTCACATATTGGTGTGGTACTATTTTGTATTGAATATGCAGTTAATATCAAAAGTTCAAAAACATGTACTGAGGAAAAAGCCAGTTGGTACCACCAAGCTCTCAAAATATCGTATACAAGTCTGTTGCAGATTTTACCTCACTTAAATCATTGCAATATAACTTAATCAATAAAGTACATGGAATAGATGATAACAAAAAAAAACACCTCGAAAAACTATTTCTATTCCAACAAAGGAAGTAACTAATAATTGCTTTTTTACTTAAGCCAATATGGAACAAAATCAGCTATTCTTTCTATTGTCCCTGGGTTTACTAAACCTTATGAACCGACAATAACGACCGACAAATATCCTGAATCTTTGTCTGATCTTTATCACAAAAATAATATTTTTTCAAACTCCGAAGAACTCTTAAATGCTTGTAAAAAGAAAAAAAGAAGCATTTGTTCTGTATTCAACAACCATGGAAAAAAAGCACTCTAATTTTTCAATAAGAAATTTTTTTATTTCAGTTCAACAACTTTTCCTTGGCGCATCACCTGGTGCAATTGTTAATTGTGATTATTGCGGAAATGATTGTATAAAGATAAATTTAGAGATAAAAATGAGATAAATACATCAGCAATTTATTAAGTTATAAAAAAATTTTTGTGGAGAATAATGAGGGTTATGTAGCTCTCAAAAAATCACATAAATATTACTATCAAGATCAGTGTCAACTATATGTTTCATCAAGTACTATTGTTACTTTTATATTTGGATATCAAAGGACTGGTATTGTGAAAGAATATTGCCGGATTATGAATTCGTGGAAAAAATATAACAAAATGTAAAAAATTTTTTGAAGAATGTATTTTACTTGAACTATTTGATAAGTTTTACGGCAAAAAAAAAATTTATTGTAACAAAGAAATACCAGATAAAAATAAACTCATATTAATAGAGCACAACTACTTTAAAAATAAAAAATAAAAACTTTGAAATGAGTATGATTACTGCAAAAAATAAGTTTTATCTTTGAAATATGTATTTTAATAAAAATATTTTATTTTTGATTATAAACTTTATTTATTCCTAACAGTTCCCTTTAAATGTTTATAACTGTTCCACTGGAATAATTAAAATTATTTTCAAATTATTTTCAATAGTTCCCACACGAAGTTTTACTAAATTTGCACGCAAATTATAAACTCGCTTGTTTTTATATATAAGATCTCTTTCTATTTGATTTACATTTTTGACAGTTACATCTGTTTGAACACTAACATCTACTAAGTTTTCGTTATCAATTGTAACACTTTCAGAAATATTCATTATTTGTTAAAGTCTTACTTATTTAGAAATCTATAGAATCATTTTCAAATGCATCTTCAAAAATTGTCTAAATCAGGGGTACTGTTACTACCAGCCTTAAAATTATTTTAACTTCTTGAACTCCAAACTTAAACTTTTTGTGCCCTAGATTTAATGACGGAACCTAATCAGAATCATTCTTTGAGGAAATCATTCTTTGAGCCCCTTTACAATAACATTTAAAGCCCACATGGCTTTAGTAAATTTACAATAAAATATTTTTTCTGAAAAATACTACGTGAAGAATAAAACTCAATAACATAATTTACAATAACATTTAATAACATGTAAAGCCCACATGACTTTAGTAAATTTGAAATAAAATATTTTTTTCTGAAAAATACTAGTTAAAGAATAAAAGCTCATATATATATATATATATATATATATATATATATATATATATATATATATATATATATATATATATATATATATATATATATATATATATACTCATATGTACACATACACATACACAAACACATATACAAACATACTTACACACACATATATAAACATACTCGCATATATATCAGAGGTTTAGGAGATGCAATTTCATTTGTCGTTTAAAAGAGGACGTGCTTTTCAAATCTTTTATATAGTTATTTTTTAATTGATTCCACAATGACGGGCCTTGGTTAATAATTGAGAATTTTGACACTTGTGATTTTGCTCTGCTCAATTGATAGTTATGGTTGCTATTTGACCGAAGATTGTATTTTTGTGAAAACGCCAATGTAAAAATATCAGAAAATACTTTTGGCAGCAAGCTATTCGTATATTTATACATAAATATTAATATTTGAAGCGAATTAAGTTTTGATATATTTAATACATTCATGTATCTCATTACAGAGGAAGGGTTTTCTAATCTTTTTAAATAGTTAACCGCTTTACATGCGTGGTTTTGTAGCCTCTGTAATCTTATTAATTTAGTTTTGTGTGTGTTAGCCCAAACAATATTAGCGTAAGAGAGATGACAATGAACAAGACTGAAGTAAAGCATTTTGCGTGATTTATAATCAAGAAAGGCCCTAGATTTAAATAATACACTTATAGCAGATGATATTTTTGCTTCAATAAGACTAATATGTTTTTTCCATGATAGGTTCTCATCAAATATTACTCCCAAAAACCTTGTATAATTTACTCGATTTATTTCATTTTTATTAATTGACAGTTTTGGCAACTTTAACGGAAGATTAATTGATTGTCTTATTTTATGGAAGAGAGTAAAACTTGATTTTTCACAAATTAATGATAACTTATTAGCTATAAACCATTGGTTAAAGCTTTCCAGTTCAGTGTTCATTGTTTCGAACAATATTTTTACATCAGAATTGTTGTAGAATAAATTTGTATCGTCTGCATACATAATTAACGATATTTTATGAGAAGCTTTATTCATATCATTAACATATATTAAAAATAATAAAAGTCCCAAGATCGATCCCTAAGGGACTCCGCAATCAATATCAAGAGCTCCTGACTCCTCCAGGACAACAAACTGTTTTCTATTAAAAAGATAACTTTTAACCCACTTATATGTTAGGCCTTTAATGCCTATATATATAATATTATATCTGATAAAAATAAGTGATCAAAAGGAATAATAATTACACTTTTATTTAGTTGATTGTTCACTGTTGTTTCTTTTTCTATCTCAAAAAAGTTACATTTGTGATTAACTTTGAATCAGTTAACTTTGAAAAATAACTAAATTTAAAAACCGTAATCATGCCTACAGTAAGTTTAATCTGCAAGCATTTCCTCAATAATACCCCAGCAAACTTTAAACCAACTTGTAAGGTTTGCGAAGGTATACTTGTCACACCTCAACACTCAATATCTACTCTCCACCTTTACATGAAAAGTAAGTACAAAGACATTAACAAACAGTTTGAAGAGAAGAAGAAGAGAGTTGCTGCAGTAGAGCTTGCTTGTACAACAAAAAGATTCAAAAGTAGTGTTAGTCTTTCCCTTTAACCATCAGTTACAAAATTCATAGTACAAAAGAAAGCTTATGCGGACAATAATACACAACAAGTCAGATTTGACAACAATCTGGCAGCAATTCTTTGCTGAACCAACACCCCAATCAATATTGTCTCCACTATACGTTTTGTAGATTTCATTAAGTCTATTGACTCTAGGCTTACCTTTAAAGGCGCAACCAACTAATAAAGAAATCTGCAAGAACTTTATAAAAAAAGTTAAGAAATGTGTTCTTGCTAACTTTACTAAAGATATTTCAACACTAACTGGTGTAGCACTCACTACTAATATACGGGCAAGCAGAAACAATGATGCTTTCAATGCATTAACTTGCCATTACATTTACATCACAAGAAATTGAATGAAAAACTTTCCTTGTTGTAATGGAACCATTCAGAGATGAAAGACGCCCTGGTTAAGTGCCATTCAGTTAGATGCCCTGATTGACACTCTCACTCTGTTCCCAAAGGAACAAACACATATTTTAACTACCACATTTTGTTTAACTTCATATTTACTTTTTCATGATCCTAATGCTTTTGTTTAAGTTCGCATTTTACATTTTGTTACCAAACAACCTT
The DNA here is from genome assembly GCF_038396675.1 of Hydra vulgaris. Lineage (NCBI taxonomy): Eukaryota > Metazoa > Cnidaria > Hydrozoa > Anthoathecata > Hydridae > Hydra > Hydra vulgaris. Next base: position 48,593,760 of record NC_088927.1, on the reverse strand, counting down.
ACAAAAAAGAAATTTTAATTTATATCTCAATTTTTTGTTACATTTGTTCAAATTTTTTATGAACCAACGTTTTTCTGTCAAAGTTTGTATTTTGTCTATGTTCATTTAAAAACTAGAAGAAATAAACATTTTTGTTATCAGTTTGTTTAATTTCATGATAATAATAATATTTTTTGTTCTTAAATTTTTCAGATGGCGCGTCAATGACAGAGTTGCAAATGTCATCTTAGCAATTAAAAAAAACTTGCAGTTGCAAACAGAAGTTTATGTGCTGATCTCACTTTGCGCTTGATAGCAACAAAAAGTATTGCTAACGTGAAACTGATTAAAAAGTCTGTTGAAAAATGTGGTGAATTTGCTGCTCATCTGCCCAAAAGCACTTTGTCATGTACCAAACTCAAAAAAGCTTGTTCTGACTTAAAAATCACCAACAAAAAAGTTATTCTACCTTGCAAGACTATATGGAACAGTCAGTTTTTGAGTGTGAAGTCAGTCTATGTGATCTGGGAGAGTCTTGAAATGTTAGTCCAAAAAGGACATCCATTTGAGGACAAAATTCCATCTCACACTCAGTTTTATGTCTTAAAGAAAATTTTGCCTGTTCTTCAAAAGTTTAAGGATTTTTCTGTTAAAATTTCTGCTGATAAACCACCAACAATCTATCAAATGATCCGAAGCATCTTTAATTTGCGCAGGTAATTTTTTATCTTAAATTTTAAATCACTATAACTGGTTTGTTTTATATTTTCATGAACTTGAAATTAGATATATTTTATATTTAAAGCTAAATTATTTTTTCATTCACATTTGTGAATTAAAAAAGAAATTAGCTTTAAAGATAAAATATATCTAATTTCATAATTTCAAATTTTATTTTTTATTTTTCCACATATATCTAATTTCATAATTTCAAAAATTATTTTTTTAATTTACATTTGTGAATGAAAAAATAGTTTAGCTTTAAAGATAAAGTATTATTACATTTGTGTTTACTTATATTATGTATTTACTATTCTTAATGCTTATAGCTATGTCAATATCAGACTTGCTACGTCAATATCAAATTCTGACAAGATTGACTTCTCCTACCAAACTCTGGCTACACTATCTCAGGATGATCTTAGTTTCAAATCGAAATCAAAAAACAATTCTGGCAATCAAGTAGAATTAGAAAAATATCTTTTACCTCCATTAATAGCAAAAAAACCTGATATTTTACAGTGGTGGAAGAGTATGGCACCACAATATTTAAAGCTGGCATCCGTTGTCAGGATAATGTATTCTATTTCAGATTCATCAGCTTTTTCAGAAAGAGTCTTCTCTGTAGCTGGACAAGTTGTCACTTTGGCCTGAACCAATCTTAACAGCAACAACGTAGAAAAGCTTGTCTACATTACACAGAACAATCAGTGCAAAGTGCAAAAGTGCAAAAAAAATAATATAAGATAAAGTTTAAGGCTTTAAATTGTAATGATTTCTGCAATTTCCTAAGAATGTACTTGTATTCTTTAAATATTATAAGCGTGTCAGTTTAGCAAATGGATGATAAGTTAAGATGATGCACGATAGCGCAACCGTTGCGCAGTAGTTCTGGCTCAAATCCCAGAAGTCCTAGATTCAACGCCGGCTCTAGCCCAATAAGCGACATTGATAAGGAAGGAGACGCAAACTTCCTAGTTAAATGCTCCTCCACAATACTCTGTGGTAAGGATTTCTAGGAGCACCTAAATAACTACACAAAAAAAAAAAGTCCTAATTTCTTTTTCAATTAAATATGTTTTTAAAGGCTAGATATAGCTAAAGATATAGCCTAAACTCGTCTTTTAGCTCACGTTGCCTTTTTTGATCTCTTTCTTTTTAAAAGTGTTTTTCATTATTAGTTTCTTACAGTTTAAATAAATATTCCTTCTGTCTGGATTTCTAGGTGCTCCTAGAAATCCTTACCACAGAGTATTGTGGAGGAGCATTTAACTAGGAAGTTTGCGTCTCCTTCCTTATCAATGTCGCTTATTGGGCTAGAGCCGGCGTTGAATCTAGGACTTCTGGGATTTGAGCCAGAACTACTGCGCAACGGTTGCGCTATCGTGCATCATCTTAACTACTCATCGGAAAACCTGGATCGTGAACCAGGTTTTCCGATATTTTTTCAATTTGGTACAGTCTGAAAGTAAAAAGGAACAAAAAATCATAAAATATAGTTACACAACTATAAAATAAACATTTACCGTGTATTTGGCTTGATCTGCACTTTAATCCTTGTAGAATTTGTTAAAATATAATACTCTGTGGAATTTATACCAGAGGCAAAATTGGACACAGACTTCAATTCTGGAAAGAAATTGCAGCTTTTTTTCATTGTAAAAGAAAACTTTAAAACCAGGTCTCAACTAACACAAGTGTATCATCCGTCCAGTAAAATGTGCAATACTTGCAACTTGGATTTACCAATGAACTCGGTTCTTCTCGGCATCCCCTTCTACACTACCCTCAGTGCTTGAGAGTTACAGTATTGCTTCTAGTTTTAACTGAGCTATCCATGTTCTTTGGAAGGGTAGATCAGTGTGCGTCGAGAGCAAATAAAAAATTGGCAGTAAAATAACGGGCTCTTATAGAAAAATGAATGTGCTGCTGGTTAAGTCGGTAGGATATTTATACCAGACTGAACGTGCTGCTGGTCACATGGGTGCCTTAGTCGTTAAGTACGTGCACACAAAGGTGCACGTCTACCTTCGAAGGGTTGCCAGATATCATGGTTAGTCGAAAGAGAACACAGTAAAAAAAGTTTATTTTTACAGGTTTGGCACTGTATTCTTCTCCGTATAGGCCGGGCATCTGGCAACCCTAACCATCGCAACTATTTACTAAGTTTTAAACATTTCCCATTTATTTCTGCGATACTTTTGGATAGGAAACATATGTTCATGACCTTAAAAGCTATTTAACTCACTAATTTCTGTAATATTTGGATCCAGCACCCAAGAAAAAATACAAAATAATGTTACATGTATATATTTGCGAAAAATAATTTCTTTTACCAATACCAGTTATTTTGAAGAAAAAAAGCAAATTTTTAACCGAAATCGCTGTCGCAGGCCAAAAACTTTTTCATGTTTGAGTTCAGCGTAATTTTCGCCGTAGAAACTGCTCGTTATAAAAAAAACTTTCAGATTTGCCCCAGCCTTATATAAATCACTGCGTATTGAACAAGCTCTGTGAACTTTTAAATAATGCGTTTAAAATCATGAAATTAAATATTCAAACCTCACTCATGATTTGAGTGAGGTTTTGTTTGAATATTTGTGATGGCTTCTTTCCGTAAATTTCAAACTCGCATTTACATTTAGTGTTATTTATTAAGATTTCATCGAGGAAATTCAGAGTTCTATTTTTATTTTCGACTGTATATTGTGTTGCAGGGTACTGTTTGTTCAAGAAAATTGTTCGAAAAGTGTTCGAAAAGCTAACGTGGCTGTCTTCAATACATCTTAGGTAGAGTTTTAGGTTAAAAGGAGATTTAATCCCATTGCAATTTCAGGCGTTTTCTTAATGATAATGTAAAAAATTTTTTGCTAGTACGACCATGAATAATGATCTATAGGGCCGGAATTCTCTAAATCACGGATCTTGTTGTTCACCAAAATAAACAAAAATAACAACGATGTAAACAAGGCTCTATATGTTGCCTTGTTTCTGATATAGTAAGCTTGGTGAAATATTTAACAAAACTTTAATAAATTAAAAAGTTATGACGATGTAAAACTTACTACCCCTCATTTTGTGGAGGGTATAAATTTATATGGTAATAACTTTTGAAGTTAAAAGATTTTAGATAAAATTAAAACCCTGTCGTTGATATTAAATTTAGTATAATTAGCCAGGGGCAATTAAAAGCACTGCCTCGTTTCAAGATTAATTTAAGACACTATTTTGAATATCTAGGTTTTGGATCGTGATACACGTGAAACCAATTGGTTTATCTGCGGGAATCAACTTGATGGTCTTTCCAATGGTTCATTTGCATTTCACGGCGGCTAACAAAGATTTTTATTTAATAAATATCGAAGCATATTATTTATAGAATATACTCAGGCTTTTATTATGTTTAAAGTGCAAACAAACAAAAAAACTCAAAATTTTTAGAATAGGATTTCAAAAAAAAAATTCATAAGACTTGCAGATTTGAGAAAAACGACTTTTTACATTTTTCAACAATGACATTAAAAAATTAAAAAAAAATTAAAAAAACTGACAATTTAAGGTATAAAAAATTAAACGCAATTTACACCGTTTACATCTGCAAATGAATTGTGTATTCAGTATAAAAAAATTTACATCGACATTAAAAAACAGCTAAAAATTAATTTCTTCTATCATTGCACGTGCATCATTTACAGTAGATTTTTATTTATTCAATCACAAAACATTTTTATTTTTAAAAGAAAAATATTATAAATAGTTAAACATATCAATATTATTTGTGACACTTGCAAACCGTATATATATAAATTTATATATAAGACATACGAAAAAAAAAAATCGCGTGGAATCATATATAAAACTGTGCAAAGTTAATACGGAATAGTATACAAAAAAGCAGATATATTTGTGGAGAAATAAAGAGCTATTTTTGATGATATATAAGGAGCTATATAATATATATTATAAAAAGTTATTTAACTAGCTAATACAATAAAATAATGTGCACACTGCGCAAACAATAAAATACAGCTCTTATTACAAAAGATTGTTATGGGTATTTAATGTTTAAAAAAGACAAAGTAAATGATAATAAAATAAAAATAAACAAAATCTCCGTACCCAGCCAGCACCTAAAGTGAAATTATACTAACTACCGGCTGGGTAAACAAGCAAATGCCTTAACTAATAAAAGTAGTTATGAAAGTTTATAGCTTTAAAAAGATTATCTAAAAGCTACAAAATTGCTGGATTATTGCCAATTTATGACATATAAGCAAAAGGCCAATAAGATCTCTTTAAATAAACCTTTGCAAGCCTTACATCTAAAAAACGTGATGCTCTGCAAGCTTTACTGAAAAATAATTATTTATTAATCAACTTATCCATAAGTTCTTGCAAAGGAGCTAACTCTCTTTTATCAATCAATCCAAACTCTTGGACAAAATATATAAAATGTTTGAATGAAGTATTAAGATGCGCTTCTTCACCTAAACTGACAACTTGAGGGAAATGCTGGTGATAAATGTGTGCATAAACACGAAACAATCTTTTCAAAATAGTCTTGGCAATGGAAACAAAATTTTTAGGAAATGGCACGCCTATTTTTGATGGAAATAGCGCTTCATTGTCCAATTGATCTTGCACCCACGTCATTAAATAATCTATATACTTAGGAGCAGAACATTTTATTGGCTTTTTCACAGATGTGCCATCTGCCCATAAATACTCAAATTTCGGTCCTGCAGACATAACAGGACATGATTCAGAAGTACAATGGTCTGTTATTGTACCAAACAACATGTTTATTTGATTAAAAAAATCTACTGTGTTCACTGCAATCCACTCATTAAGATCTTCACCCTAAAATTAAAAAATAAAATAATATATTTCTTTATTTTAAGCATTCTGTAGCAATAAAAATACTCATTATAACCATTAAAGAAAGTTACAATCGAAATAAATAATAAATTTTTAACAATCCATTGAACTTATTTAATCTTTTGAACCCATAAAAATAAAAATAAAATTATTTTTGAAGTAATGAGTGGAGATTTTTAAACTTTTAAAAATACTTGGTTAAAAATTTGATACCCTTTCTTCTTTACTTTTAGTGATGTACTATAGAGAGAGAGATAAAGTTCCTCCACTCCACCCCACCCCACGCCCTTTCTTTAAACAAAGTTAACCAAATTAATTAAAAAAGTAATTCTAACTAATTAGATTCAGAAGTGAATAATTTAAAATAATCTAAAAGAAGCAAAAAATTTCATTGATATTCTTTAAAATAATTTCCACAACTCATTTTATATTATTTTACGACAGTTTCTTATAGCTTCTACTTTTTTGTGGTTACAACCCTCTCTCAACTCTATAACTCCAAAACACGAGACGAGTTGAGTGCGGTACTACCAGGGACGTGGTGGAGATCAATCTTGTAGGATTTGCTTTTTTAAGCAAAGGGAGAAGAAGTTAACATCCTATTATTAATATCTAATTATCTATAATAATATCTATGTTTATCTGTTATAGTTTTAAACTTCTTAGTTTCTAAAGAAGTTTTATACTACAAAGTTTTACTATGCAAGTTACAATACATGTATATTTGTGTTTATACTGAAATAGCCCGCTGCTGGAGGCTTCAGTACATACATCAACTATCTTATAGCCTGCTGCCAGTAAAAGAGTGCTGCTACATGGATTAAGGGTTTTGGCTGGGGCAGCAATCTTTTCTTTCATTATTCTTTGTTGTTTTTTTTACTTCCTTTTCTGAAAAATCTGTATGCTATAAAGGTAAGCAAAAAGAGTAAGCAATTGCTGATCTATATACGCTATATATATATATATATATATATATATATATATATATATATATATATATATATATATATATATATATATATATATATATATATATATATATATATATATATATAAATATATATATTCATTAATTTTGTTTTGAATATTTCTGATGAATTATGAATTAACTAAAAAGATATGTAAAAAAGATTTAATTATTAAATTGTTGTTTTCTTCTTTTAAAATTAAGCAATACTTTTCACTAAAAGACTTACCAAGAAATAATAATCGAACATTGTTTACAAATTTAATTGAGTTAACTGTAATGTTTGCTACACTAACTGTCTGAAACTTTTCACAACGCATTGATGAACATTTCAAGGAAGATAAAAAGTCTTACATTTTTCATCATTTAATGAAAAACATTGAGTGTCAAAGGAAAGCCTCCTCTGATTGCTTTTCTATTTTGGATTCTGCTCAAAGCGAGTATGAATTAGAAATTAATAAAAGCTTACATATAAAGTGTCAAAGGCCCTGTTTAAATGAACAAGTCAATCATAAAATTCTTGAACTATTTTGACTATTAATGTAATTAATTTATTTTTTTTTAACTATATGAAACCTATTGAGTTTTTTTATAGAATTATGAAACTGAAGCATTTTGTTATTGTATTTTAATGGTCTTTTTAATCCTTTGTAATAGATTTTAAAATAGATTTTTCTAATAAAGTAATTAATTTGTATCCCTTATAAAAACGGTTTTTTAATGATTTTTTTAAATTTTACTGAAGATGAACTATGTAGTTTGAAACATGTATATCAAACATTTAAAAAGTGTTGTTAATTGAAATTAAATTTTTAGGGGTAGCTCAAGACCCTTAACAGATCCTTAATATAATTTTTTGATTATTAGTAGATTATTATGTCTCCTAGATGTAGGGAAGATATATCTAATGCTTTGAAATTAGCAGTTGTGAAGCAGCATGGTATGGGGCACTCATACAGACAGATATCATTAATGTTGGGGATATCTCATGGTGCTGTTGGATCAATTATAAAGATACATATACATGAAAACTTTGGGGGTGGGGAAACATTTTGACATTTTTAAAAACATTGGTAGGTCCAAGCAGAATGTATTGTTCAATTATGATTCTACTTTGATTTCTGTTTTAGAAATACAAAGAAGATGGCTCATTGGATTCCTCCAGGAGAAACTGTGGGAGAAAACATATCTTGTCAAAATACGAAGATCTCCCACAAAGTCAAGCAAATGCTTACAGCAGGAACTTTGGAGCAGGGGAATCAATGCAGCCACCTCAACTATCTGTGAGAATTTAATCAGCATATGATTGGTGTCACGTATAGCTTCCAGAAAGCCCCTGCTGACTGACAGACACTGGAAGCTTTTGCAAAGAAGTTCATGGGGAAGAATGCAGACTTTTGGAGAAACATCTCACAGACAAGACCAAAATCTGCATTAGGAATGACAGTGGGAAAATTAGGTTGAGGAGAAAAACTGGGGAAAGGTTTAAATTTGTGATACCCACTGTAAAGCATCCTGCTGCTGTAATGATATGGGGAGCATTTTCAGCTGGAGGGGCTGGATGTATTTGTTTTCTAAAGGTTGACAGACTTTGGATTGGCCCCCTCAGTCTGCTGACTTGAACCTAATTGAAAATATCTGGTCAGTATTAAAAAGGAAGGTTTGGACACACTTTTAGGAATACCACTGAACTCAAGGCCAGAATTATTAGAGTTTGGAATTATGAACTATCACTTAATTTTTTTCAAAAATTAGCATTGTCAATGACTGATAGGCTTAAAGCTGTTATCAGGACCAAAGGCTATTCAATAGACTATTAATTGATGTTTTTTTATATATGGACTTTACTTAACTGTATTATTACTGTGTTTTGTGTTCAATATTGTGTGTATTGATTAATGAAATCCTTAGATCAGTTACCATTTTTACCAAATTCAATTGATTGTTTTTTTAATTGTCATCATTGATTGCTTTTGTTGTTTTAATAAAGTTTTGTTTTAATTACAATGTTTTAATTAATTTGCATATTTCATTCTCCCCAAATGTCAGTGTAGAATGGAATAATTTTTTTTTAAATCAAATAAAGTTCCATAAAAAACTTAAAAAAAAATAATTTGATTTTTATATATTGAAATACAGCTCAATATTCTCTAAGACTTTAAAAAAAAAATTTTATATCTTTTTTCCATAAAAAATAAACTATTAAAATCCTTAACTCTTTCATTTAACCACATTTTATTCTATATTTTTTCAAATTAGAAAAAAACAAACAAAAAAAAACAATAAAAAATTTAATAATTAATAAAATATTAATTTAGATAAAAAATAAAATATGAATTCAGAAGTTTCAATAGAAGAGATAAAAAACACGTTGCTATTTAAAAAAATTAAAAAAAAAAATTTAGAAATAATGTTTATATATATTTTTTTTTATATTATTATTTCTATTATTTTTTTCAGGGATGCGGAGTTCTAAAAAGGACTCTGGATTTGAAAGTCAAAAAAAGATTACTTTATTCTAGTTTTTAGTATCCAGGAGCTCTAAAAATATAAATAAGTTTATAGATTACTAATACAAAAAAAATTAAGACTTTAAGGTTAGAGGAACTATTGTTTTTTGAGCCCGGAGCCCTTAGGTATAACGGCGGCAAGGACTATGGGACTCCAGGACTCCGGGCTTAAAAGCAAAAAGTTTCAAGTCATTAAACCTCATGAATTTTTTTATTATAGCAGATAATAAGTCAACAAATATGTTTAGAGCTTTGGACACTACAGACTTGGAAAAAGTAGAGATATAAAGCCAGAGTCCTTTTGGTACTCCGCATTCCTGATTTTTTTATATTATTTTCATTATTATATTTGATGTAATTCGCTATAACTAGTATATGTTTTTTAATAAATATAATAATTTTAATAACACTATTACAGCCATTTCATAAAAATTAAAAGTCACAAATTAATAAAAGTTTGTACAATTTATTTAAAATACTATTATTGAAGTCAAATTAAATATTTCACTTTGTAAATTATTCCAATTGTTTGCTGCTCCATTCATAATAAATTTATTCTGAGGAATTTACAAATTTCTCTTTAGTATTTTATACTGTGACCTCTTGTTGTTACATTAAATTTGAAAACTGGTTAATTATATAATTTTACACAGCCAATACCTTTAAAAATTTAGTAAAGGTCCAAGTAATGATTCTTGTGTAACTAAAACTGGTCTTGTGTAACTAAAACTGGTTTTGTGGAACTAAAAGCTTTGAGCTTTGAACTTTGAGCAGTGACCATGATAGTATTCTACGAATACTATCATGGTCACTGCTCAAAGGAGCTATTATCTCTAGTTCCATCAACTATAACTCAATCTCAATTGACTCATCAATCAGCAAAGTTTCATTCTTTGTATCTGTCCCTGCATGCTCTAAAAACTTCGTCTAGTCTTTTTCCTGCACTTCAATGCTTTGAAACTGTCTCATTTTCATATTTTCCTGACTCATACAATCTTTAACTTTTTACGCCTTCTGTCAACCATGTCCTTGCTCTATAACACTATTCTTTTTTTCTAGTAACTCCCAACTTAATAGTGGTTGCTTGCAGCCTTGTTGAGAGTGAATCAGAATTGAAAAAAAAAACTATTATTGTTGCATTAAAAGATAGAACTTAAATGACCTTTGCATTTTTATTATGTCTCTTGCTCTTAGCATATAATTTAGAACAAAAAAGAAAAAAAATTAGTAATTAAACTTTGAATGAATGAGTTTTTTATTAAAATTGCTTAAGTCGCCTCTAAATATAAAATTACAATAAAAACATATTAGTAAATATATTATTTTCCTTTTTTTATGTTTACATTATGAATATAAAATGGAAAATAATATTTGTTAAACAATTTTAAAATAAATTATATGAGCTTATATTTTTATATTATATTAAAATCTTTCTAAACATCTTGCAAGTTTCTCTAATCCTATAATATTTTAATATTAAACTTATTGCTGCTGCCGTTACTCATTTGTGTGCATGCACCTAATTTATTATATATATATATATATATATATATATATATATATATATATATATATATTGACAGGTAATTTTTAGGTATTTACGGCTGATGATTGCCTTTGGGCATGAAACTTTAAGTCCCACTATTTAGATGTTTTTACTCATTTAATTAAATAAAGTGTGTGTATATATATATATATATATATATATATATATATATATATATATATATATATATATAAATATATAATTAAATATATAATTACATCGAAATATATTCAAAACAAAATGTTTATACGCAGCCGTTTTAATCAAATTTAACAATTATAAATATCGTATAACAAGAATATGATTTTAAAAGATTTTATTACTGCTCTTTACGGCAAAGAGAATCACAAAAAAACGAAGAAAAAAACAAAAAACATGAAGATACGAAAAGCAAACGAAAAATCTTCTTCAAAAAAGAATAGAAAATTGAAAGGTGAAAATAAAATGAATAAAAACAAGAGAACTTGGAGACCATTTATTTTGTTCAAAAAAAAAAAAAATTTTAAACTGACGCCATTATACCATTTAATAAAAACTATTTTTATTTTACGCCTGTAATGTCTTCATTTTTGACGGTTTGATTTATGTAGTTTTGTAACAATTTTGTAACGTTTTTTATTACACCTGATGATGCTGACCACAAAAGGTCAGCGAAATATTGTGTAAATAAATATATAATTACATCGAAATATATTTAAAACAAAATGTTTATACGCAGCCGTTTTAATCAAATTTAACAAATATAAATATATATATATATATATATATATATATATTTATATTTGTTAAATTTGATTAAAACAAATTTAACAAATATAAATATATATATCTATATTTGTTAAATTTAATCAAATTTAACAAATATAAATATTCGTTTTATTTGATTAAAACGTAACAAATTTGTTACGTTTTAATCAAATTTAACAAATATATATATATAATATATATATATATATATATATATATATATATATATATATATATATTATATAAATATAATTACTTAATTTTGATTTATAGCAATTATTTGCTGCTTTATAAATTGTTTTGTTTATTAAATAGTGTTAAAACATTCATCAAACAATAAGCATTAGTAGCCGAAGTGGTTAGTTTGCAGCGATCCCAAGTGAATGTGAAATGCCATGGTTCAAATCCTTGCGCTTCCAATTTTAATAAAAAATTTTTGTTGTAAATGCAAAGCATTTTAGTGAAGCTGCATTGAGCAGTGAACGCCTTAGGGATGAATAATAAGTTAAAAAGAGTTGAGCAGAGTGAGATAAAAGTACAAAAGGACAGATGTCCAGTGGAAAACAAAGAGCCTCAAAGTAGAAAATTACTAAAAAATGATAAGTATAATGTTGTAAAAATAAACAATAACAATAAACAATAGTCGAGATACGTAAGTGTAATGTGTAGACAGTATCAGTGATGGAGCAGAATTATTCGTTTTATAAGTAGTTATCATGTGGTCTGTATTATTAGGGTGGTAAACATACATTATCGATTTAAGTGTGTCATGGACATCTCGAGTACAGTATGGATTCGTGCCTTATGGTACAGTATGAATACAGGAAGGCCTCCAACTCTCGCCCGAGACAGGCATCCCAAAAGAAGTTCCACTCTGGGTATACACCAGGGTATCTTGTCAAGGTATCCCATTGTGTTATCCCAAATGGACTATTCTCAGAGTATCCTGTCAGGACGATTGCCACAGACCTCTGAATGGACACTGGGACCAGAGGACACTTAGTGGGGCTCAGTATAACTTGCATACAATTGTATGTCACTTTTGTTGAAATGAGTGTCAATAAGTGCAGTGCTTTGTTGCAGTATAACGAGGATCGGTAAGAGTTGTGAACTGTTTTGAGTCTAGTAGATGTGTATGTGATGTAGACAGTCAATGCTGTGTACTTGTGTGTTTCTACTGTAATAAAATGTCTTGATGGTATGAGTTGTAAGTATAAAATTGGTTGAAAGTCATTCAAACTGTCGTAACATAAGTTAGACGTGAATGCTGGAAGTCCAATAACATGTATTTTAAAATAACAGTTTATTGCAACTAGCAATCTGGAAAATTTAAACAGAATTCCACTAATATAGTAACACAAACTCTCATATATCTATTCTACAGCTAATAATCTCTATATATACATATATATATTTTACAACTAATAATCTAAGATTATATGGAATTATGTAAAAGTTATAAGAGTAACTGTGAAAATGTCATGTGACTGTTATGTTAACAGGAGTATCTGAAGTGGAGAAGAATTATTCGTTTTATAAAATAGGTAGCAGGTAGCCTCTTGTCAATTAAACAAACTGTATGTATAGTATGGTTGAGATAGTGTTTACTTATATTCATGGTGACTTGTGTTTAGTATGAGTTTTTAGATTCAAAACAATATTAGTGGTTGGAAGCTGGTTATCAGAATTAAGTTATTTGGTATCTAGTAATAATGTGAGTTTGTGTTTTTTTATTATTTCTCATTATTTTAACAGTGTGAGAATGATACATTAACAATAACATGTGTGTACATTTAGATATAACTTAAGTTTTATTACTCATTTTTTATAGAGGGATGTGTATGGGTGTATGTCACAGAGTTGGAGTAGAATTATTCGTTTTTAAAGTAGTTATCAGATGGTGTATGTAACAGAGCTCTAGTAGAATATTTGGAGTGGAATGATTCGTTTTATATATAGTTAGTGTGGTGTGGCTTCAGTTATAGGTATGATAAATATATATAGTAAGAAGATGCAGTGACTGTAAAAACAATAATAGATGTAGTACCTTTAGTGTATTTGACAGTAATTATGTATTAAATATCATGTATATTTATAGTAACATTACACATATTATGTATAGCCTGATATGCACAAGCACATTATGTAGTACTGGACACCTAATGTGAAACTAGGTCGTACTGGGCAGTGGTTATGCATTTTGGCTGTACACATGCAACCACTAAATGTATATATATACATACCCTTCAACATATATATATATATATATATACCCACAAACATACATACATATACATAAAAATAGGTATGTATCTGTCTACAAATATATACATAAATACATACATATGCACAAACACTCACTGATAAAAAATAGTTACGTATATATTCATACAAACACATGAGTATATATGTGCTCACGCATGTTTATGCACACACATATAGCCCATGGACATACAAATATATTCTAAGACATCCATAAATTATTTATATGTATTATATACATTACACTGGCTATTTCACACATTTATTGTGTTAAATAGGTATTAGAGTAATGTTATAAAGACTTAGTTTGGGTTAAGTATAACTCTATAGGCATAAATTAGCAAATATAAATTCTAGAAATATTAGTACAAATCTTAGAATGACAATCATCGGTGTATTGAGTGGTATATGATTAAAATATAGGTGTTTTATTATCCAATTACCCATGTAGTGTCAAGATGACATTCTCATCAGGACCATTAATTGTCATCAGGGAGTTTCGAAGGTCTGGCGCCTGACCAATGGTCGACACCCTGTGGACACTACCTTGCTAAAATAGAGCACGTGCTCAAATTTGTAGAACACCAGTATTTTATGATGGGATGATGTGCTTTGATTTTAGTTTGTTCTTTTGATGCCTAACCCTGATTAAGGATTTAGTATATCTATATAGAAATGTCGATAGTGACATTTACATAGATATCATTACCCATATTATATGTACCACAGACATACAACATGAGTTGATAGTCACATTGATTCATATTTAAAATGTCTAACCAATTTTAATAAAAAATTTCCAATTTTAATAAAAAAATTTGTTTTTTGTTTTTTTTTAAATACAAAAAAAAACATTTTTGTATTTTAATATTTTGATTTTTTTTGAATTTTATAAAGTTTTACTTTTATTTAAAAATTGCATTATAGCATTTATTTGACATTTTATAAAGTTATTCAATCTTTTGTTTACTAAATAGTGTTAAAAATTAGCAGATTAGTGTGCCTTAGTGGTTAACTCAATGCGCTTCCAAAATACAACCCGAGGTTTCAAATCCCATCACTTGCAATTAATTATTTTTTTTAATCTTTCCCAATTTTTTAAAATGTAAAATAAAACATTTTTAAAGTATTATTGATGTTATATACATAACATAAATAAACATATTATATACTGTAACAAACAAAAGTGAGAGAATTTTTAAAGACTTGTTAAAATTGTTTTGAAATAAAAAAACTATATAACAAATAAGTATAGAAATGTTCGGTGTGAAATAAACCATCTGTATTATACGGGTCATGGTAAGTCCATTTTTTTACATATTTTAAAATCTAATTTTCACATGTATTTTTAACTTTTTATACCGATAACATGAAACGCGTGCAGTTTTTCGTCTTATATGTCCACCCATGTCCAAAATATTTTATTTTAGATAATTTGGTCATGGCTGTTTGCAAGTTTTTTTTATAATAAGTGTTGTGGTAATTAGGTTTCCAAAAGAAAAAAAAACCAAAACTAACAAAATCGGAAATTAAAATAAATTTACATGAAAAAAAAAAAGAAAAATTAGTAATTTAAATAATTTTTGTGTTCTGCTTTTATTTTTGTTTCTTTAAAGTTGTTGTAATTTTTAGCAACAAAATTGGATAAGGCAAAGCAAAAAAAAAAACAACATTAGAAGTTGACATTAAAAAGAATGATTTTCCTATATTTATTTCTTTTTTTTTTAAAAAAGAAGAAAGCGAAAATATAATTTTATTGTTTAACAAGTATATATTGTTCCTATATGAAAATGATTAAGTAACGCATACATATACTTTTGTGTACAACTTTTTTTTTTTTATACAATTATATTTATTTTTCATAATGATACGCACGTTTAGCTTAGTCAGATAAGGCCTTTACTTTATACACGGAATGTTCGTGGTTAAAACTCTACCTCTTCAAACTTTTTTTGTTTTTCTACTGGCCCCTTTCTTTTGGTTTACTATGTAATTGGTGAAAAATGCATAAATAATTATTAACAATTTTTATTAAAAATTGCATAACAATTAATTATAGTTATTATTAATAATTGTTAACCAATAACATAGTAGATCAAAAGGTAGGAAGCAGGTAGAACTAAATGCACATAGCCTAATGCTAAAAAGCAACAGGTATCCAAAATAACAAAGCGCTAAAAGATTAGCGATCAAAAATGTACAGGAATAGAAAGGTAATATCAGCCTCATTCAAGATAATATAACCATATTATTTAGATTTATATAAACTATACATTAATTTATTAAGCTATATATGACTGAAAACATGCTTTACAAATTTTGATAATCAGTTTTAAAATAATTTTTATAACTAGAGTTGTAGAAAAAAAGTTATACACCTTAAAAAAGTTACTTTTTGGTACCGGAAACAAACTTAAATTTTTATTACAACAACTCATGTGTTAAGCAGTGGAAGAACAACTTATCATGCGCTTCGTACGGCCAATGCATGTTACTAAAATTTTAGTTTGAATTCATCACTCAAGATGGCAGCACAATTGACGTGCCTCTAAGGTACACACACCTCCAAGGTACACCACTTTCCCACAAGGTACACCACTTTTTTTTTTAATTTTTTTTTTAACTAATAAATCAGGTAGAAAAAATTTGTATTTTAATTATAAAAAACAAAAGTTAAAAGTTGGAAACTT
Source organism: Hydra vulgaris (assembly GCF_038396675.1). NCBI lineage: Eukaryota > Metazoa > Cnidaria > Hydrozoa > Anthoathecata > Hydridae > Hydra > Hydra vulgaris. The sequence goes on along the minus strand of NC_088927.1, from coordinate 48,577,461 downwards.
TACTTCTATGCAATTGGCAAATAAATCTTTTTGACAAAAAAAAATAATAATAATAATAAGTAATTAAATTGTCTGATTTTGGTAAAAGTTTTTTATAACAAGTCAACATGCTAAAATTTTTATACATTTACCATAACTTTTAACACTTATTTTTAATAATTGTATACTGTAAAAGTTATTAAAAAAATATCTGCAAATGTTTATTAAAAATTTGCGACCATGCTGTATTGAACTTTTAGTTTAGCCAAATTACAACAACAACAACAACAACAACAACAACAAAAAATTTATAAACTGACTCTAATAAAATTCATAAATTGACTCTATACTTTTAAAACATTTAAAAATTTAAAATGTTTAAAAAAGTAGAATTGAAATTTGAATTTATAAAGTTTTATAATATTTAAATTGAGTTTATTTAATATTTTAATTGCTTCAGCGATGTTTCTTGTTGTAAGTTTAAAACTATAAAATGTCTGGAAACATTATTTGTATATTTGCGCGTTCGAATAATTTTTTCGTATTTGTATGTGCTTATTGGTACATAAATTATAACCATTTATTTAGGCTATTTCATCAAAAAATCCACTGTAATTTAACTTCGTAACTTTTAATATAAATTAGATTAATTTAAAACCACTAAGTAAATCCTATTTAAATAAAAAATGAAATGCCTTTAGTTTAAAGATGCCACCCAAACAGGGTTGGACTGATGAGGGGGTTGGGGTTTCCCTCCTCCCCAGGCCCCTGCTATGTCTAAAGCCCCTCTTAAAATCAAGATACCCAAACAATTTTTATTTTCCTATACCTTTTAAGAAATAACTATGTGATTAAGGGTTAAATGTAAAAAAAAGGTACCTTGATATAAAATATAGGGAAATTTTATATCAAGGTACCTTTTTTTTACATTTAACCCGGGCCCCTAAATGCCAGTCCGACCATGCTGCCAAAGCCTAAACCTCTATTTATGTCAGTCAATCTATGTACACTACACTATGACTACGGCTATATTAGTCGATGTATATATGTGTATGTATTCTAAGAAACTTTGAAAATTAAAAACAAAGAAATTTTAAATAAACATTGATAAAAGGCAAAACAGTTATGTTAAAGTTAAGGCGCAAAAAATAATTTCAGTTTTTGTTTTTTAAAAAAGATGAGCCTAAAAAACACGTACCCATAACATATTAATAATTATTATTCATAATGATAATTTATATATTTATAATACAAATAATAACTATTATTATTAATGTTATTAACAAATAAAATATACACAATAGTTATAATACTTAAACAAAGTACTTTAAAATGATTTTAAGAAGTCTCATGGAATGAGAGCGCAAAAATAAATTTATTTAGGCTGATATGGCATAACCTCTCTCAGTGGGCATAGTACGTTTTTTCAACATTCTTTGAACGCTTTTATAAGGTTTAAACCCAATAAAAACGTACCGTACCCACAGGGCTGGCTATTACATTAGTATGAATTTTACTCTTGTGTTTTTTTTTTTTTTTTCATATATTACCCAATAAAAATGTCATATTAAACTTTCACTTCCAGGTAAAAAAATCTCCTATAAAATTTCTATTTTAAATTGAATTTAATATTTTCTCTTTTTATAAATTTTGTGCGAGCCATTATTTATAATTTTGTTATATATATATATATATATATATATATATATATATATATATATATATATATATATATATATATATATATATATATATATATATATATATATATATATATATATATATATATATATATACAATCCTCGTTATATATATACAATTAATGAAAGATATATATACAATTAATGGTAATGAACTTGGAAAGAATTCCATCAGGAATTCTTTCCGAGTTTATTACGATTCTCATCCATCGTAAAAAGAAGTCAGACAAGGTTTAGTCTGATCTTTGAAAATCCTTCATTGCAAAAAAAAATTGGTTAAAACACTTTTGTTCTTCAATAATTTTCCAGATTTCATCATTTAATGATAGGTGGCGGTTATTTCGATTTGTTCTAATCTTTTCATACATAGCGAGTTTTTCAAACATGTCTGATACCATAATATACGTCCTACCCTATCTTAGAACAATATCTTTGTGTGGTCTCTTAAGATTAGCAAAAATTGCATCATATTTAGGCGCTTGTGTACTTTTTATGAATTTTCTTATTTCAGAAAGAGTGGCTTCAAACGGCTCAGTAACATCTTTAGCAACTAATTGGCAAACATGCGCTCCAGAAAACATATTGGTGCAGATTGTACCAATATTATTTTTTAACACATTTAACCTTTTCCAAATTCTAGAGTTTGCAATTGTCTTTCGCTTTTGTTATCTGTATTTTTGGAATTTTCAACAACTTCTTCTAGATTGACTCAATCAAGCAAATCAAAATCTTCAAAATCAAACTTTTGTGCTTCCTCAACAAATTCATTACAAATAAACATATGATTTTGCAGTTCTTTGATACTATCAGAAACTTTGACCATTTTCTAACCTTGATCTGAACAAGTTGAGTAAATATCGTCTACTCTTTTTCCTTCTTTGCAAGCATAGTAATCAGCTGGTCGGCTAAAAGCCTCTCAAATTGTGGTCCGTGCTGAGTGAGCATTCCCAAAGTTTGATCATACAATTTTCCATATTTTGTAAACCGAATACTTCCAGAAAAAACATTTGTATTGAGACGAGAAGCTGAATCAAACATTAATGATGGTTATACATTTTTTATGTCTTTTCCAATAACTTTATAAATTTGATTAGCAGCTTTAAGAATAAATTCTTTTGCTATCTAACGATTCCATGTCACACCAAAAGCTTGAAAAGCTTTTCTAATTATTTAATTCTTCCCCATGTCATCAGCAACCGCCATTGGCAAATTTTCATTAGAATTGACTTTATAAAATGTCTTACTGTATCGTTAATGTCAAAGTCATACTTAACCATTCTACATGAAACAGAAATAGCGACTTTTTCAATGTTATCATGATTTTTGTTTTTCTTTCTCTCTTTTTCTTTCAAAAATTCCAAATTCTATGGCAATATCCTTGAGCTTTGAATGCAAATGATTTTTGAGGTGAGAAACATTACCGGCAAGAATTAAGTTTTTTCTCTATGCACACTTTGCATTTACATTTCTTATTTTCAGTCACTTCAAAATATTTTTTAACTTGTTCGTTTTGCATCTTACTCTATATACAGCTTAAATTGTTGTAAACAAGTTCTCAGAAAAAAAGTTACTTTTTTGAAAAAGTCATCCTTATTACTTGTTATGAATGACGTTATCTATAATGATATTAATGTAATTGATAAGGTTGCGTAATAATATACATCCTATGCAATCTTAACTATCAATCAAAATTACTCTAAAATCTAAAGCACTTATAATTGTATTTAGTTGTGAATATGACACGGTTTGTTAACAGTATACCCAAATATTTACGGTATATCAAACATTTCATTCGGAGTCACATAATAAAAAAACAGTATTAATTCAATACTTTTAAACATTTTATAGATTGCTGTTTGTTTCAAACTGTTTACAAAAAGCAGGTAGTATTTATTCAATGCTATTAAGTCAATAGTATTGACAAAATACATTTTTAAGTGGGAAGTCAAAATCTCAAGAAAGTTTTTTACTGTTGAATAAAAATAGGTGAAAAAAAAGTGATGAAAAAATAAAAAATGAATAAAATATAAAAAGAAATTTTTTACTAGGTACTAAAAATTTATCATTAATAAAATACAGAGTAGTAAAAATCTTACATTACACCGGAATTTAAAGAAGTAACAAAATTTTTTATACATTTTGAAAAGAAGAGTTTATAACAAATAATTAAATATATGTCAGTTAGGATTAAAAAATATTTTTGTTGCAAGATTTTTGCCTGAAGTGGGTGTTAGTTCTGCAATTCTTTACTTCAATGACGGTTAATACGGTCTTAACAGAGTTTATAATTTCCTTAATGTAAAATTTAACTTGAAAATTTTATTGGCGTTTCATCAAAAAGATAGAAATCGTTTAAAAATTATGTTTAAAAAAGATGATGTCAAAGTTTAAAAAAGATTATCATGCTTATTATACTTAGCAGACAATTGTTAAGTTTCAAAGCTTAAGTATTACTATAACTTCAAAAATCGTGTTGTAAGCAAAGTTAATAAAGCTTTATTTTAACGTGATTTTGACAATTGTCATCTTTTTTTATGAAAGATCCAGATATTTAGCAATATCTACATTGTAAGATCAGTCTTTCACAGGAAGAGTTGTGATCGCACATCTTTATGTGACCAGGCAAATTACATTTTGCTTTTACGATTTGAGCCCGGCTATTTCAAAAAACATTAAAAAAACTCGCTGAATGAAAAATATTCTGAAATATACCTTAAGTAAAATAAATTAAATCAAAACTTTGAACAAATGTTTTTATATTTGCGAAACGCTTTTAAATAAAGTAACAATTTAGTGACAATGGTTTTTTTTTTAAGTAACGGGTGACAACTAAAAAATGAGACTGGATTTAAAGACATATATCTCTTTAAAGGAATAAGATTTTAAAAATAGGAAAACTGTTTTAGAAGGTATTTTTATTCTAGTTTTTGAATATTTCATGTGTTTTTTTTATTATAGAAAAATGAATAAAAAAATAAATTCAAACAAGAAGAGATTAGAAAATGTGTGTATGAATTTTATTTAAATTACAAAAATGCTGGTAAAAAGTTCACTTATGACCACTTAAAAGTTGAGACCACTTTTAAGTTGTTACCTAAAAGTACTATCTACAAGATAATTAAACGTGCTGAAATTTGGGTACCAAAGAGTTCAAGGAAGTGGAGTAAAAGCTTAAAAAATGACCAGGACAAACATTGAAAGGCTCAAACTCATGTTTGACCATAAAGACGGAGTTTCTCAACGACAGGTAGCTAAAAAGTTTAACTGCACTCAGCAACACATTAGTAAAACATTTAAAAAAAGAACAAATATTAAAACAAGAAAAAAAATGATGATTCCAAAACGCTCTGACTAGCAAAAAGCAGCAGCTAGAACTAATAGCAGTCGATTGTGTCAGAAATTCAAAAATCGTAAACCAATCATTGACGATGAGTCTTATTTCACGTTAAATCACTCCAGTATCAATGGAAATGATATATTTTATACTAGTGATATAAAATCTACTCCATCTACAGTTAAATACCAAAATAAAAAGTTTCTAAAGAAATTACTTCTATGGACTGCTTTTTTGAAAATGGAAATTCTCAACCTTATTTTGTACCAAGTGGACTGGTTGTAAATTAAAGAATCTATTTAAACAAATGTATTAAGAAGAGACTTATTCCATTCACCAATAAGTATCATTCAGATGGTGCATATGTATTCTGGCTAGATTTAGCATTATCTCACTATGCAAAAATAGTAATCATGTACCTAAACAAGGAAAACGTCCATTATGTTGAGAATGCAAATAACCCTGCAAACTTGCCAGATTGTTGTCCTATCGAAAATTTTTGGAGTAATTGAAAGGCCTTGTCTACAAGAATAATTGGCATGCAGAAAATCTTAAAAAATTAAATTCTAGAATCAAGTATTGCCTTAATAAAATTGATATTGAGGTCATACGGAGCCTAGCTCAGTCTATACCAGGCCTAGTTGATAAAGTCAGAAGAAATGGTTTAATTGAGAACAACTGATTATATAATTAAAAACTAGAATAAAAATACTTTCTAGAATATTTTTCCTTTTTGTTTTATCTTACTTCTTTAAAGAGATATGTGACTTTAAATCCAGTCTAGTTTTTTAGTTGTCACCCGTTATAATTTGGCAGTTGTATATATCTTTTAATTTATAATATGTAAATTGTTTAAGTGTGCATTTTTTATAATAAACATTATTAAAAATAAAAAATTGTTTTGTTTTTATAAACGATGACATTCTACGACAACGAAAGTCTTTTTAACAAATTTTAATATAAGAATAATTAAAGTTAATACATTTTAAAAAATTAACAAAATTTCGTTGAAAAAAAAAAGACAAATGTTTTTTTTTCAACGAAAAGCCGTTACAATTAAATAAGTTTGATCTTAAATGCTTTTATATTATCAAAACACTTTTTAATAAAGTAACAAAACACTTCTAGTGAATTTTTATAATAAGTATTAAAAACTGTTTTTTTTTTTTTACTTTTATAATTATGTATGTTTTATGATAAATGTTTATCTTTATGTTGCTTTGAAATAAAAATTACTAATTTATTCGATAGTCCTAGAAAAACAACCGCTCTGACAAAATTATAACTTTTTTTTTCAAAAAGTCAATAAATCATATAAAACAAAACTTTGATGTCAAGTATTTAACATTTGTTTCTATTTAATATTTAATTGCTTTAAAGCAAACGAGCAACTATTTTTCATTACATCCGCCGGTGAGAGGCAAATATTTCTGCCTGCAATTTGACGGTCGCAGCCAGTTAGGAGGCAGAAGCCATTGGAGGCGGCCTCCAAATGGCTTTGCCTCTAAAAATTTTTTCCAGAGACACCATTAGCTTCCGCTTCTCTGTTGGTGTCAGCTTCCAAAACATTTTGCCTCCAAAAAAGAACTCTGGCTGTGGCCACCAATAGAAAGACGGAAGTCACTAGAGGCAGAAGAAAGAAGATTTTGCCGCTAAAAATTAACCGGCAGGCTGCCACCAATAGCTTCTGTCACCAAAAGCTTCCGCCTCCCTAAAAAGTTGGCCTTTCGACACAAAGTTACTTTGCCGTCTGGAGGCATTATCAACTCTGCTGCTAATGATACGAACACCACACTAACCACTAAACAACAGATGTTGTATATATCGATTTCCAAAAAGCATTTAACTCTCATCCTAAACTATTGGTTAAACTTGCATCCTATAAGATAAGAGGTAATCTTCTAAATTGGATTTCCGCATTTCTCACCAATAGATATTAACAAGTCAGGGTCAGTAATTCTCTATCAAACTCAATAAGCATTATTAGTGGAGCTCCACAGAATAGTGTGTTAGGTTCCACTTTGTTTCTATTATATGTTAATGATTCAACTGCTATAACTAATATTCTGGATTGTTGTATAAAATTTTATGCTGATGATATAAAGTCATATAGTTCATACTGTGACATGGATCTAAGCCAAGATTTAGTTGTTGCTCTAAATTGACTCGTATTAGAAACTTGAGCAGAAACTTGACAACTAAAAATTGCTAGTAGTAAGTGTTTTGCAAAATAAAAAATAGCACCTCCCTCATTATGCAAAGGTATAAAGATTAACTATAAATTAGGTGAGTGAACTTTGGCGGGGTCTTTAAACCCAAAATATCTAGGAGTAACAACGGACTGTAACCTTAATTATAAAAAACAAATTTCTAACACCCATTTGTACAGAACAATTTATGTTCTTTACGATTGACAACAATAGTCATACCCGGAGTCATATTTATAAATTACACAAACAATTTTGTTGCTTGGATTTAAGAAAATATAGCTTTTCTTACGGAGTTGCTGACATAAGGAACAATATAACTTTGGAGGCTGTGAATGCAAACATTATTTTAACCCTCAGTCAATGTAGCAGCACTCTGCTGCGAGTCAAGCTATTTGATAGTCAATGTGTGTACTTTTTGTTCTCTATAAAAGTTGCTTACGGGGACATTTTTTTTACAAAAAAAATGATGCTTACAGAGAAAAAAAATTAACATGAACACTAAAATGTCCCCAATAATGCTAATGTCCATATATATAAAGCATTTATATATATATATATATATATATATATATATATATATATATATATATATATACATATATATATATATATACATATATATACATATACATATATATACATATAGAGTGAAAACTTAAAAAGTCGACAGAAAAAAAACTGAATTTAAAAATTACCTCTGGTAACATGACTGCATTGCGCAAGTTTCCAGAACCAAGAGTAGCTTCAGCATGCTTCAACAAATCATACTGATGAGTACCTTCTGGTATGCTTTTTTTTGGCTTGAATGTTTTAGTATTTTTGGAGCCAAACAGGAAACTCATCACAGTTTTCAACTTAACAATTTAGATAGATTTTTTTAAATTAACAAAAAATTACGTAAATATATATTTAAATATAATATTTAAACACTAGCCTAATAAATTATCATACATAAACTCTAAACACTTCCTCTTTTTAAAACAAATTTTAATTTAACTTTGGTTATATAAATAAATAAAAAAGTGAAATAAAAAAGAGGATTTGTTAGGTACAATGTTAACAAATTAAAATAAGTTATTGCTCACAAAAAAAACAACAGTTTTCCGTTAATTAATTTGATTAATTAGAATATAAAAAACTGAAAATTGAAAAGATTACTCAAGTATTAATTATTATAAGCTTCAAAATTTTTAACTGTTGAAGTGATTATTAAGTATATAAAATGAGAGTTTAAAATAGAGAATTTTAGGCCATAATAGTGAAAATAGTGTATTTGTGTATTGTTGTAATATAACTGTGTGAAATAGTAAAATATAAGAAATAAATAAACACACACAAAAATAAAGATAAAATAATTGTTGTGCTTTAATAGAAGACACATTAAAAAAATAACTTTAGATACTTATTTGTTCTTTTAGATATTGCTTATTTATTTTAATATTCTTATGATTTTTCAGAGCTATTTCCAAAATGTTTAAATATGAACATTGTGGAAAACTTTTCCCCTTTTTTTTGATTTGCAAAGATTCTCATAATATTATTATAAATTAATGTTGACATCAAATCAAGTTTAATTTTTATTGAAATATCTTAATCAATTCTATTTCCATCAATTCTATTTCCATAGATCATGTACAGTTAACAGAACACAAAAAGCTAGAAACAGCAAATTGAATTAAAGTAAGAAAAAAGTCTACATATTCATCTTTCTATAAAATTTTATATTAAATATACTAGTAAATTTATTAGGAACCTAAATGTAGATTTATCATTGAGGTAATTATGGCTTGCGAATTTAATACTTGTAATTAGTTAGTTGCAAGTATTAAAATAGCGATGTTTTATTTATATATTTATTAGACTTTAATACTTGCAAGTAATCAATTACAAGAGTTTTTATAAAATTATTTTAAAATAAATAAATTTAATTTAAAAAAGTAAACTACACTAGTCATATTAAGCAAAATGTTTCAGGTATCAAACCCAAATATTTTGCTTATTGGAAGGTTCGCCATATTTTCTAAATAGCTCAGCGGTTCTATTTTGAAGACACGATACTACTTACGTGCAGTAAACTATGTGTTTATGCAAGAAATTTAAAAATGGAACAACGGCTCAACAAAGTTGAAAGGAATATTTTTCATTACATTTTCTCAATATTTTGTTGGCTTCGCAAATTTATTTAAAATCCAAATACAAGTAAATACAATCAGTGACGGATCCAGAAGTTTTTTTGGATGTTGGTTAAAAAAAAAAAGAAGCTCCTATAATTGACAAAACGGCCTAAATTAAAAAAATATTTATATATTTTCTGGTGGGGTAGGGGGTAATACCCTATACCTTCCTACCCTTGTATTCGTCACTGAATATAATAATAATCACCAAAGCAAGAGCAATGTTTTTTGCAGTAAATTTTTTTTGAACTAAATTATTATTTTTTTATTTTTAAATCACAATATAAGAAAATATACTTTTTTTTTATACACTAACATACGCTAATATAGCTTGGGCGAGTACGCATACAACCAAATTAAAATTATTATACCAACGTCAAAAATACGCCTTAAGACTAATTTACCATAAAGACAAATTTACACACACTGAACGCCTTTTTAAAGAAATGGAGGTGCCTAATATATATCAAAGTAACATACATCAAAATTTATTAATCATGCTAAAATTTAAATTAGGTCAGGTACCATATCATTTTACAAATAACTTTTTTAAAAACAACGTTAATAAACAAAATACAAGAAAAGATGGAAATTTTATTGCACCATTCAAAAAAACTAAACTCTCCTAATTCTCTATTTCATATCGTGGCCCCTCTTTATACAACAAACTAATAGCTAAAAATAAACCAACTTGTAATCTAGATTATCAAAACTCCTTCAAAATAAAGTTAAAAAATCTGGTCCTGAATTTAAAGAAATGCTCATAATTTTTCTAACTGAAAATTAAATTAAATACTTATATCAACTAAAAAAGTAGTAGACCTCAAAATGTTTTTATGTGTTTTATAAAATCCGCTTTTTAAATTTTCAGTTCTCATTATATTTTAAAGGTTCTCGATGATAAAACTTCTCCTAGTCTTCTGCGAGTCTTCCTTTAATTACATAATCCTACTAAATTTATAATATGTATGTATATTTTCTTTTAACGACAACCACGAGCAAGTCCTAGTGGTGCCCTGTGGTACGACGGACTTGCATTTACTTTGTGTTATAATACAAATGCATGTGTTAATAGCCAGCACTTTATTTTATAAACCACGAACTTTTAAATACATTATTTCAACCCACTATCTAGCATGTATACTAGCTACCTAATCTTTTCATAGAGCTTCTACAGATCATAATAAAGTTTGAACATACTGTTAATTTTAAATTAAATACAAAAAGTCGCATATAAATAAAGAAGATATAGCATTTAAATTAAAAAACACTGTGATTAGACTTGGAAATATTTAAAAAAATGGACTTACTTTGACCCATAAATACGGGTCATCGTAAGTCTTTCCACACCGTAGAAATGACTTACCAGAAAGTTATTTTAATCAACTTTATTCAATCATTTATTATTTCGTTTGAAACTGTAGGTAATTGAATGGTTTTGCCATATTTAAATTCTTTTTCTGAAAAAAATTCCTTAGCTTTGGTCCTCGTTATGTTATACAATATTATGTGTATTTATTTTCTTTTAGGTAATTTATAAGTGATTTGTCATACTTCTTATTTAGATTTTGATCAAATTTTTTTATAAAGATTTCAAGAGCAAGGTTAATTATATAACTATACATTAAATTTAAGTGTTGGTATATTTATTTGATATATGATCCTATTTTTCATGTCTTTCATCGAAGGTTTATTCTACATGCTTGTAGAATTATATGCACTAAACCTTTGATGAAAGATGTAGAATTATACGCCGTTTTTCATTGCATATAATTCTACAAGTATGTTTTTTTTTAAAAAGAATTTTTTCAAGTTTCCTTTGTTGACAACTTCAGAGCCGCCAAGAGCTTTTATATTCTTGAGAATTTCTTTTACTAATCGAGTGAGAAACTTGAAGAAAACGTCTGAACAATGTCAAATCTTTAATAAATTTGTTGAATGTAGTCCTCAAGTATAACGTTTAATATATCTGCCACTAACTGTTTGTAAGAGCTCTTATATTAGAAAGTAGCATTTTCAGGTTCGACGTGATATCTTTTTGCTCTTACCTTACGTTTTGTCAAAAATTAAGTTTCAAAGCCACGAGGACATCCAACAGATTTTGCTTTAACCCAAATACCAATTCATCATGAGCAGATGCGACCAAAATTGCTAAATTAACTGTTAAATGAGAATACTTTCATTATCGACTGTTAGTGAAGTTGACTTTAACAATGGATTATTTTGTCAACAACTTGAAGATTTTTGTACCTAAAGCTCAGAAGTACAACAGTTTTGAACAGTCTTAAAACAACTTTAAAAACATTCCTGAGGACTTAATTTACCATGCCAGCGGTAAGTTTAAGATTCTTCCGTATTATTAAAAGCAGCAATAATCTCCTTTGGTCAATTTTTTAAATGGTTTAAAGCAGCAATTCGAGATAACCACCTAATATTTAAAAGCTTGTCAAGAGAGATTTTTGTCGATGCTTGAGGAAACTTCCATCTAGACAGAAAGTATGTAAAGATCTCGGAGGTTACTAAAAAACGGCTTAGACTAAGCATTCATCTGTATTTCCATTTTTCTGTATTTTACTTAAGAGTTATAGAAAGCTAATGGATTCTTCTGTAAAAATTGCGCTTGTGCCTCGATACAAATACCAGCCATTTTTGCAAGTCGAAGTTTTTTTTTTATCAACACATCACAAATCAGATTGACATTATCTCCGCTATTTTTTCCATGTCTTCAACGTAAAGAAAGCGTTTTTTTCTCCTAGCTTTTTTTAGTTGTAAGTAAAGTGCACAAAGCAAAAAAAAAAAAGTGATCTGTTCTGTGTGTTTTATAACCCTATCCTATTCTATAATATACATTATTGTTGAACATAATGCATTAGTATTATTGTTGAACATAATGCTGCTACTGTCGTAATTCATTCGTGCGTGTTTGCACAGAACTTATGGTAGATTTTAACGCTGATTTAATGACGAAAAAAGAGTCGCAGCATTTAAGAAAAAATAAGAAAATGTAAACGAATGTGTATGCAAATATTTAACTTTGATAAACTTTCAAATTACGTATTGCTAAAAATTATATCAAGTTTTATAATTTTACTTTTACTTGAAAATTGCATTGCAACAATATCTCCTTAATTCTGATTTATAGCATTAAATTTCCGTTTCATAAAATTTTTTGTTTTTAAAAGTAGTGTTAAAAACATTTTTAATACTACTTTTAAAAATTGTATTATTAATTAAAGTATGGCTTAGCAGCCGAAGTTATTAGCTCGCTGCGCTTCTAAAGTTCACCGAGTGTTCAAATCCTTGTATCCGCGGTTGAAAAGCTTGAACATTTTTTTTTTCTTTAAATCTTTTCCAATTTTTTAAAAATCAAAATTTAAATTTTTAAAAGTTCTATAGATATTACATAGATAACATATATAAAGATATTATATACTACAGCAAATGAAAGGGAGAGAACTTTTAAAAAGCTTAAAATTTCTAAAAACATCAAAACACCGGGAGAAATTTGTTGCGCAATGCTACGTTAGAGACACCTATGTTGTTAAATGTGCTTAGGTAATTAGTTAATTCTGCGCGTTTAACACACATTAAAAACTATCTTTCATATAGAAAAAAAGATTTTACATTCAAACTTTGATTTTGTTCAAAATTATTTAACGGAGCGAGGATCCTAAGAAACTTTGGATGTACTGAAAAAAGTTAAATGAAAACTTAATAAAGAAAAAAATTAATAAGCCCATCCCCATTAAATCTCATCTAGAGTTTTGTGTTTGGAAACTTCTCTACTCAAAAGTGTCCACAACAATATAAACAATCGTAAACTAAACACTTTATTTACGATCAAAAACATAATACCAAACCGGCTTAATTCAAGATTAAAAAAAAAATATTTACAGTCGTAGTGATTGTTACCTAGAAAATACTGATGCTGTCAGTAAAAGTGTTAGCGAAGAGCCAACCACATCAATTTGTCATAATTCACTGCAATTAGGCATAAAAAAACCACTTTATTCAATATTTTGCATAAGGATCTTCACCTTAAAGCTTACAAATACGGATAACAAAGCAATTATTGCCAACTGATCATGGATTACGTCGTGCATTTATTATTTGGGGCTCTTGCAGCAAAAGAATACAATTTTAATTTTTTTAACAAAATGATATTAATTGATGATGCTTATTTTAAAATAGGTGGGTATGTAAACAAACAAAGTTATCAAATCCGGTGTGAAAAAATAGAGTAATATTGGAAAAACGTTACGTTAATAATCCTTAAGCCATTCAACATCTGAAAGAAAACATAATTGAGCGAACTACTCAAATTAAACCAATTATTTATATAAGCTGTATTATTTATATAAATTATATAAATTATTTTGTGTTTGGCATTATTTTTTTGGCAAGCGCTTGCAAAAAAAATATGCGACAAAAAAAAAAATTATAAAATAAAATAGATAATAAAATATAATAATATTAAAAAAAGCGCTTGCCAAAAAAATAAAAGCATTTTATTTTAAATTGCAACAAAACTCAGCACTCAACAAAACACTTTTACTTCATTTGTTTAACTTTTATGAAAAATGGCTTTTTTTTTATCAGTTTTTTTTTAATTATTTTATCTTTCATTTATTCAAAACATTTTTTTTGGTATTTTTATTTTAATTTAAATAGCAGAAAAAAATCGCGCAGGCTAACTTATAAATGAAGATCCTACCAGCGCTTTCTCGTGCTCTGGCATTAAATTTTAAACGGAGACTGCTTATCTGACATGCTTTTCCATTACTAACTGCTTTGTGTCTACTTTAATATTCAATAAAACTTCAAAAAAAACTATTTGTAAAAAAAGAAAAAAAAAATATATATATATATCAATTAAAATTTGATTTTGCAATAGTGTCGCTTTTATCATGCATACAAATGCAAAACATATAGAGAGATAAAACACTGCCCTTTCTGGTACAATTCATTAGTTTAAAACTAGTAACAATGGTTTTCCATTGCACATTCATCTTTTGGGCTTCGAGGGCGCCAAATTTCCATTAAATACCTTTTTTTTTGTTAATTTACCTCCTCAAGGCTGAGAAAGTCACTAACGACGAGAAGGCTACTTAGTTATTTTATAACTCTCTTTCAACTCTATAACTCCGAAACACAGACCTTAACAAACAAGGCCGCTGCGCAGAGAAACAAGTCAAGCACGGTACTACCAGAGACGTGGTGGGAATCGAACTCGGAAACTCTGCTAAAACATCTCATTCACAAGTTATGTTGACTATTAACCTAGTTATTTATTTTTGCTAAACTGTCTTTGTGGAATATAATTAAACATAGCCTCTTGGATACATGAGTTAATAACTTTAAAATAAGTGTCAATGTCTGTTTTATGTTCTGCTAAAAGGCAGTTATTGGTACAACACAGCGAAAGTCATTGTACAGTACTCAACAAATGATTAAAATAATTCAAGTTGTTTTGGGCATCACTCTGGGAGCTCTTGGCCCAATCACTTAGTAAATATTATTAAATGTTTTTGTAAAATTATAATTTTTCCAAGATAAAGTTTTACGTAATTTTTAAAATATTACACCAATATAGCTGATTCTAAGCTTATTTACTTTTTGTCTAAATCATAAACTTATTTCTAAATGTTTATAGAGTTCAGTGATGTTGGATATAAATAGTTTTTTACTCGTTAAATAATCTTTGCATTAAATAATTGCCTTTTTTTAAAAAAAGTATTGCTTATATTAAATTTCATGAAAAACCAGCTCTCCTAACTCGATTAGTTTTTTACTGTCAATTGCAAGTTATCCAAAAAAATTTATCATTTATTGGTTCATTCTATAAATTATTCACAATTTGAACGTTAAGTTTCGGGAATAATTAACTATACAAATTGTTTAGCCTTATAGCTTGCTAATTATTATTTTATAAGCCCATTATACAAAAGGTAAATGATTTTCACTTTTTGATATAAATTATTTATTAATTTTCTTCAATGTACTAATTCTATAGATATAATCAATTATTTAATTTTTTAAATTCAAAGATAAATTATGATTTCAATTGCCTTTACTTTCGTAATATTTTTTATAGTTACTAAGATGTTTCAGTTCATTTTAAGTTTAATCATTTATGAAAAGATTATAATAATATTATTTAATATTATTCTTATTGATTATTCTATTTTTATAATTTAAATATTTAATTTAAAAATAAAGAGAAAGTAATCAAACCCTTATATTCTGGTCACAAGCCAAATAACTTTCTATTAGTTTGTTCTTCTTTTTTTAGAAGATGAAATAGCTAAAATTTTAAAAATTTTTCCTTTGTGCACACTTTTAACGAATTACCTTTTATAAATCATTCAACTCATTAAAAAATAGGGAATAAAAAAACTCTTCGGTTTTCTTCTCCTCTAAAAGAGGATCACACTTCCCAAGTCTGTTGCAGGGGGCCCCGCGCCGCACCAACCCCACCAAACTTTATTCCTTTCGTACTAAAAGTCTAAAGTAATTTTATAACTGTAGATAGAAACCTTCCTGTCTTTAAAGTAAATATTATTAAATACTTACTTAGTAAAGGTTGTGTATTATTACTTTATGTCGTATATTATTACAAAACGTTCAAGTGTGTTCGTCGAGCGTTGCGAACGTTTGTCGAACGTACAAACGTTCTATGAACGTTCCCAATGTTTGCAACATTACTACTATTAGTTATAGTAATACTAGTAATACTGAATATAATAAAGTTGTAAAACAGAAACATAGATCTGATCTACGATCAGACAACACAACATCGTATAATACTGACATGTTAAATATAGATGATAGCATGTTTTCTAAAGTGATTGCATAGGATCAATCCATGATGTTGCATTGTGACAATCATTAATTAGGTGAAACTGTTTGGGCCCATAAATAGGGTTGCCAGACGTCCCGGTTTTCCGGGATTGTCCCGGTTTTGAGATCATTGTCCCGTGTCCCGAAAGAGGTCTTCGGGACGCTCAATTGTCCCGGTTTTTTTGCATTGCAATATTGCAAAAAAATTAAAATTATTTATCACACTTTTTCGAATTTTCGAAATCGAATTAGCTTTGCCTTTCTTGTTCGATGGGTTTTAATATAAAAATTTTCCTGTTGGGTAGTTTGTTATTGTTATAAATGACAGATGGTTAAGTTTTGTTTTTGTTTAATTTAATCTGTGGCCGTCGTGGGAAAATTACTTTTTTATTTACAATATAAATAAAGCTATTAAAAAACTCACATATTTAAAAATATGTGAGTTTATTTTTTTATATAGTTACCAAATGCCAAAAAGAAAGTGTAAATTTCTACAAAAATATACAGAGCAATTTCCATTTGTTAAAAAAGGCAAATTTGACACAGAAGCGTTTTGCAAGCATTGTAATTTGAATTTTAGTATCAGTCATGGTGGTTTGTCTGATATTAAAGATCATATCAATAGCCAGAAACACAAATCTGCAGTTGCATCTTCAAGCATGTGTAAAAAACCTTCGACAACATTTTTTGTAAAACGTGATAGTACCGATGAAGACAAGGTAATTGCAAACGAATTATGTTTTGCATATCATGTTGTAAAACATCACCAGTCTTTTAATTCAACGGATTGTGTTAACAAATTAATACCCAAGCTATTTAGTGATTCAAAATTAGCTGCAAAGTATTCAGCTGGTAGAACTAAAATAACAAAATTAATTACAAAAGTTTTTGCCCCACATACATTAGAAATAATTTTGAATGAATTATCAATGTGTTCATTTTATAGTATTAGTACGGATGCCAGTAACCACAAAGCGGAAAAAATGTTCCCACTAGTTGTTCAATATTTTAATAAAAATGGAATTAATGTGAAGCTTTTAAAATTGGAGAATTTAAATGGTGAAACTTCAGAAATTATTTCAAATTTTTGTATCCAAATTTTGAAGGATCACAAAGTGGATTTAAAAAAATGTGTAGCATTTTGTGGAGACAATGCTAATGTCAATTTTGGTGGTGTAGCAAGATTAGGAAGAAACAATGTTTTCACAAAATTAAAGGACCAATTAGGTACCGATATTGAAGGTATAGGTTGTCCTGCACATATTTTAAAGAATACTATGCAAATATCTACTGGTCAATTATCTTGTGATATTGTCTCAATCGTTTATAAAATATTCAACTATTTTTCAATATATACCGGTAGAACTGAACGTTTAAAAGAATTTTGTGAATTCGTTAAATTGGAATACCAAGCAGTGCTTTTTTATTCAAAAACAAGATGGCTTTCGCTTTTGCCAGCAATAGAAAGAATTTTAAAGATATTTGAAGCCTTAAAATCGTTTTTTTTATCAGAACCCGAAGAGAAACCACCAAAATCACTACTGGAATTTTTTAACAATTCTCTGAGTGAGGCATATCTTTGGTTTGTGCATAGCCAAGCTAGCTCAGTTCATAATCAAATTTTAAAAATTGAGAGATGTTGTATGTCAGTTATTGAAATTTTAGATGTTTTATAAGTAACTGTACAAATTGTAGAAAAAAAAAGTGATTCAAAATTTTTACCGGCAAGTGTTAGGACAATTTTAAGAAAAAATGAAGAATCTGGTTTATCGAGTATGGTGGAAATTAAGCAGTTTCATAATGACACAATTCAATTTTATGAAACATTTGTTACTTATTTAACCAAATGAATCACGCCATTAAAAAAGTATTCGGTGTTTTCATGGATGAATTTAAAAGAAAATCCAGAATGGGAGAAAGTATTAGAAACTTTTAACTACCTAAAAGAAAAAAATATAATTTTAAATGATACGTTCCTATTCAGCCAAATTCAAACCGTTTCAACCATAATGTCAGAAGAAAAAAATAGAGAAGGAAATGAATGGGCGCAGAAATTAACCTCCGAAAAATGGAGTTTTATTTTGTCCAAAATGGAAACTGAATTTGCAGAACAATATATCGATAAATGAGAATATTTATTTTGTATTCCTGGCCATAATGCGAATGTGGAGCGCATATTTTCCCTAATGGAAATTCAATGGTCGGATGAAAGAAATCGGTTACTACCGGAGACTGTAGAAGCAATATTAAAATGCGTCGTTAATTTTACATTTAATTGTTACGAAATGCATGAATACATATTAAAAAATACAAATTTGTTAAAGGAGGCAAGATCAAGCCGTAAATATGATTAGGAGTATTTTAATAATGTATTTCCACGCTTTTGTATTAAAAATACTTAGTTCCTTTATTTTTGTGTTATTAATTTTAAGTTTTTTTAATTTTATTGACGTTTTTCAATTAATATTATATTATATAATATTAAAAACTTAATATATAATTTATATATTAAGTTTTTTTGTTACAATGAATTTTTTATGTTTTTGAATAAATTTTTATTTTCTTAAAAAAATTTTTATTGTCCCGGTTTGTCTTGGTGAAAATCTGGCAACCCTACCCATAAAGTTTTAGTCAGCTACAATAACACATTGTTGAGCTAATGAGTTTTATCTAAACTTGCTCCGTGGGGGATTGAGGTCGGAAATTAAAATCTCTACCAAAAACCCTTTAGCACACTAATGTAAAACAAGAGCATCTATAAAAGCACATACAAATTCAAAGGCCTTTTCAGTAAATCCTTATGGTACCTAATGTACCAGTAATGGCTGCTACCTAATGTGTGGACATTAGGTACAAGCAATTTTTATTATTAAGTTGCTTCAAGCTGGATAGTTTATAAGAAAATAAGAGTTAACTCAAAAATAAAAAAAATCTAAAGTTAATTTGTGGCTTAGTTTTCTTATTTGAAAAATAAGTTTGAAAAATCAACATAAATAAAACACTTTAAATACGCCACTTTTTGTAGAATTACAAAGAAATGTTTCATTAATAATAAGTAAATATATGATTTTTATGTAAAACTACCAATTTTTTACAGGACCAAAACATGTCTAAAAAATTATAAAAATTAAAAAAATAAATTATTTACATTTCATTATTTATGAAAATACGCGGGAAAATGTGTTACATCAACACTAGTTTTCAAAAGTCATTAATTATAACTCACTTAACTCAAAGCAACTAAGGCTTGGAACAAACAAACTCGTAAAAAAAATGCCGATAGTTTTAAACAAATTCGATTGGTTGTTAGTGGCAAACCGAACAACTTTTTATTTATTGGTATTTAATTTGTGGAAACAAAGAATTCGTAAATAATTGCGAAAAATTACAAACAACCGAAGCGTCTGTTATAACAGTTTTGCAGAAGATATATCAATATAATTATAAAGATATCTTGAAGTGTTTGTTTGACATAATTTATGAAACTAAATACAATTTAATGCACTTGTGTGTTAAATTGTAAGTAAAAAAATATGCTACTTTAAAAAACAGTATATATTTCATTTTGCGATGTGCTAACAACAAAAAGTGTTTATCTTGATACATTGGTGAAGCCATAATATCTATTTGTATCGACTTAGTGTTCAAAGATATAATTGTTTTTATAATAATAAGTTACTTTTAAATTATTGTTATAAAAACAAAAGAAACCAAATGTCAATTAAAGTTTACTACTGATATAAAAACGAAACGAGTTTAAAAATGAAAGAAATTTGTTTATAAAGTTTACTACCTCTGTTTTTTAATTGTTTACGCATTCTGAATGGAATAAATTATTTTTTTCAAGATGGCCGAATAAGTCCCGAGTATTTCAAAAAATGATACAAAATACCGAAAACATTTTTTTGATTTGGGCTAAAAGTTATTATTATTTATGCAAAAACAACCTTTTTAGAAAAATTAACAATACCATAGTTTATACCATACTATGAATCTAACGTGATAATAATGTTAAACATACTCATTTAGGTGTGGTATTGAAAATAATAACTTCAATTTTCATAAAAAAATGGTTTTTTCATGGATAATTTTCCCAAATAATGTCTGAATATAAATGTCAAGTTACATTCATTGAAAACAAACACCAATACATGCTTTTATAAAAAAATCAAATCCATAGGCTTATATATATAGCCAAGCCCCAAGGTACTTTATGTAAAAATTCAAATCTTTTCTAAATAAAACTACGCTTGACGATTTGTTATAGTCGCATCACTATTACCAGATTATAATAGTGGTTAAAATAATCTTTCCATACATACCAAATATGTCATACTTTTTGATGAAAACCTTACATTATTGTAATTGAAAAAACTTATATTTTTGTTTGGAAAAACGTGTACACTGCCTTACTTGCATTGAGTTAATTGTTTCATAATGAACTAAAAGTAAAAAAAAATTAAATTAAAATAAGATAGAATAGGGGTGACTTGCAACTTTCAAACTTTGCATATTATAGTTTTATGGTCTGATAAAGGTACTCCCGCTTGAAGTTATTAATTTTTCTAAAAAAGGTTGAAAATCGCTGGCGCCTAGTGGACATAAACCATATATTAAATATATATATAAACCATAAACCAAATATATAAATGTATTTATTTATTTCGTCCTTTGAAATAAGCTTTACAATCTTTTACAACATAACAATATAAAGTTTTGAAAAATTTCGACCGGAGATGGCATACGACATGGTATTTTCATCCAGCCCATTTGTTACAAATTTAGATATAATTTTGTATATAATACACATGCATAAACTTTTAAAATGTAGAGTGGAAGTTATAGTCCTAATATGCTTGTTAGAATCGAGTTCCACAATCGGGGCCTTCGGCAAGATATTGAGAAGTCAGCTTGTTTTAATAAAGTTTTTGGTATGACGAAGTTGTTAATTGAGTAATTAGTTTGATCTTGTGGTTTATAGAAATAAATTGATATTGGAAAGTGTTTGGCAGTAGTAGGTTCCTTAACTTAAGCATAAAAAGTAGTATGTTAAGAATATTTACTTAAAGACAATAAGTACTCCAAGTTCTCTTTGTAGAGGTTTGGCACTGGTGTACCAATTTGCGTTTAATATTAGGCGACATGCATGTGTTTGTTATTTGTAAATTTCATTTAACTTTGTTGGATAAATGTTCGCCCAAATTATGTTACAGTAATTGATGCAGCTATGAATAAAAGAGAAATAAATATTTTTTAAACAAGTTGCATTAATATGCTTTAATTTATACATAATTCCAATAATTTTAGATATTTTCTTTTCCACTTTTTTGATATGATTACTCCAGCTAACACTTTCATTAAGAATTATACCTAAAAAGTTGACTGAGTAATCTCTTTTAAGTTTAGTTTTGTCGATAAGCAGTTCAGGAAGTTTTAAGAGGAGGGTGTCTGAACCAGAAGAATTTTGTAAAAAAAATATATTTGCTTTTTTTTCGAGAGTTTGTTGGTCTTAACCATTTGTTTAGATTTTCTAGTTTTTGATTAACCGTATTAAACATAAAGTTAATTTTTTTGTGGCTAAAAAATACTTGCGTATCGTCAGCAAAAGAAACAAAGTTGAGTTTATTGAAGATTAGAAGATATCATTAACATAAACAAGGAATAGCTATGGCCCTAGAATTGATCCTTGCGGGACCCCGCAGTTAATACTTTTAGGTTGTGTAACAATATTGTCATACGATAATGTTTGTCTTCGATTATTAAGGTAGGAGTTAAACCATTTTAAGTTGTTGTTTTTCATTCCATAATTATTCAGTTTATACAGATGAATCTCATGGTCAACAGTGTCAAATGCTTTTAAAAGATCACGGAATACCCCTAGAGCGTATTTATTTTTATCAAATCCATTTAAAATTTCATTTACAAGTTTGACTACAGCGTCTTCTGTTGAGCGCCGTTTTTAAAATCCATACTTATTATATTAAATATTAAACTTATGAAATATTAAACTATTCATTTACTTTCTTTTTTTTTTTTCTTTTTTTTCTTTTCTTTAATATTTTGCCGTTTAAAAATATTACAATAACCAATTATATTTTACAATTTTTACATTAGTAACGACAGGACTTCTAGAAGATCATGTGGATCTTGTCATGAAGCCCTTTACAATATATGGTTAATTTTTGATAAAAATACAATGTCTTAAGTGAAATAATAATAATAATACAACTTTATGCAAAAACATGTAAAAACCAAGATAAAATTTTAAAAAGCCAAGATTAAAAAATAAATAAAATATACATAGTTTTCTATAGTTTTCTATAGTTCAATGATCATGTCCGAATATAGTTTCAATGTTCATGTCCATTAGGGTGTCTTAAAAAAATTTTTTTTTTGAAAATTAAAATGAGGAAAAGTTCAATCGTTATCATTATGTATTAGTAGCTTATAGTAAAAACTTCAGCCTTTCAAATCAACTTTAAGGTAAAGAAGGTGGTTTTGTCAATTTCTTTATAATAAAATATTATATTGCGAATTTATTATTTTGTTCAACTTTTTATACGTTAGGAGAATTTAGCCTTAAACATTTTTTTGTTTATGTAAATGTTTTATTAAAATTATTAATATCGTCGGGGATAGTGCAAAACCGCGTAACTAGCATTAGATAATACCGCGTATCTACAGTACATTTTTTTTACTGAAAAAGTTTGAAATTAAATTTTTTTTTTATTTCAACAGATTTTGGTTTTATTTTAGTATAAAGAGTATTTATCCATGTTTTTTGTAATGTCAACAATAGATATTTGATGTTAAAATTATTAATATCCAAATATAGTAGCCAATGCTAGTTACGCGGATTTGCACTATCCCCGACGATATGATTATTAATTAATTATTTACATATTTTATTTATGATACATAACAAAAATTTAAAAAAAAAAAAAAGTATAATTATTAGTTTTAATTAGACGTTTAAAAAAGAAAAAAGATTTGTTTAGCTAATTCTCCTAACATTAATATTGCGCGCGGAAAGTTTTACATAATAGGAAAGTTTTTGTTTTATTTTAGCCTATTTTTCAACTGTTAAGAGACTTTTTCAAATAGTTTGTTAAGTAATATATAATAATTAGAATATTAAAATATTAAAATATATAGATAATTATAATAAAAAACAACACGTGTATGCTATGTGTATGATACGCATTTTTTTTTTTGCTTGGTAAAAATAAAAGCGCTTTTTTTAATAGCATGATTTGCTGTTGCGAAACAAACTACTGTCGGGGAGAGCAGGGTTGGTTGTCACGCGGGTTGGTTGTCACAAAGTTTATTACAGGAAATGTAGATAAGGTTTAGAACTTTAAAATCATACAATGGAAATGTTTTCACTGTAGTTTCAGCTTTTTTTTTGGGTGTAGAAAAAAAGTTATTCGTTTTTAAAGGTTTTTGATATGAAAAAGTTAAATTTCTCTCACTTAGAAATTTCCTTTGGAAATTATTTTATTGTGCTTTGAATGTACATTTTAAAAGTTTTTTATTCATTTGAGTAACTTAATCCACAAAAAATTCTCATGAAGTTCACGCTTTTAGGTAAATTTATCGGTATCTTGCAACTTACATAGATGAGGTTACTTGCCACAAAATATATGGGGATGGTTGTCACAATTGCCTCGACTCCGTGCTCTGCAAACTAAACTGCAAACAAAAAATTCAATCATACTACCTGAGAGTACTTGGCCTCTGCCTAAAGCAGGTCCAAGGTTAGCATCAAAAAGAGGTAGGAAAAAGCCTTCATCTATGATTCTTACTAACTCACCTTTTAAAACATGGCTTGCAAATTATAAAAAGAAGAAAACTAATTAAAAAAATATTAATAAGAATCGTTAATCATTTATGAATGGAAGTAAAAAAGAATTGATAAAGTCAAATTTTGCCAAAAAAAAACTTCTACAGTCTTAAATTCATCTTAAATGAAGAGCATCTATGCATCTATTGTTGTAAATCATTTGCTAACAGCAGATCAAGAGAACAGTGGATTCAATGTCAGGCTTGCCTAAAATGGGTTCATGAAGAATGCACACCAGGCTTACACCAATTTATTTGTGAATTGTGTTCTTCTAAGAATTGTGTTTTTAAAAATGGTGTTTTTATAAATGTAACAATTTATAAAAACACCATTTTTAAAAACACTTATATAGTCCTGAACTGAATGTGTTTATAGTGTCATATTTAAAAAAAAACATTTTTCGGAATATAGTATTTTCTTTTTTTCAGTATATAGCCTTTTTTTTTTTTTTCAGATTATTCAGGTTTATTTTTTGTATTATATAAACAAAATTTATTGGTACTAGTTTAAAATCAATTCGATAAATGACTTTACAGCAAAAATATTTCACTCAATGTCATAAAAATATTGTAATAGTTACCTAAAAATTGTTAAATTACTTTCGTTCAAAGTTTGGGATTGATTTGATGAAAAAAAACAACTGAGCAGTCTAAAATATAAAAATTGTGACAACCAACCCCACTCTCCTCTACTGTAAGCTATATTTTATACTATAAATTTATAAACATGTATAAATTTATAAACTGTACTGTTAGCTATATTTTCAGACAATGGCTTCAGGAAAAAAAAAGCCATAATACAAAACTAGAGCTAGCTGAAGATATAAGACAGACTGCAAGAAAGCGTAGACACTTTTATTTGTTAGGCTTTCGAGGATACTTTGAATGTAGCCATTAAAAGTATTTTCGAATACTATGAGCTATCAGATCAAATTATTGGGTTATGTGCTGATACCACAGCTAGCAACACAGGAAAAAACAACGTAAATAAGTTCTATTGTAAGAAATTTTATTGTTCATACTTTGGGGAGGCTTGTTCTCTAGCTAATGTGCAGACGTCACATATATGAGAGACATGTATCTCATGTCATGGAACTTGTTTTTAGTAGAACAAAAAGTCCAAGAAATATGTTTTACTTCAGAAGCTATGGCCGCAAAAACATAGAGAAGTTAATAAATTGGAAAGAATTGTCAAATTTGAATGGTCTAAGGATGCATTTAGACCAGTACTCTTTTGCAGTTGAAACTAAAAAACTTTTTATCACAGAAATTCAGAGAAACACTTCCCAAAAAGGATACTACAAGTATCTTTGCCAGCTATTGGCTTACTTCCTGGGTGCAGATACACCTAATATCTTCTTTAGGCAGCCGAGAGCTCGCCATGAGGCCAGGTTGAAGAGTGACTGTATTTACCTTCTTATTCTGCAGATGAGACAGAACTATCATCAATGGTTCAATATATCAATGATTCAAAAACAGTAAAGCCTGCTACTTTCAATAACATAAACACCGCTACAAATTACGTTGTGTTTTTCCATGGTCTATTCTTTCTCAAGAGTCTTATGACAACTCAAGCTCCTTTAAATGACCTAAAAGCTTTTGAGATAGTTTACCCGCTCCAATTTTTCTCAGGTTTTGTCACTGAGCAAAGTTATCTACTCTTTTTTCTCCTAGAAATTACTAAGGAAGAGATTTTCCTGTGGAGGGAGAAAGGTATTGCTGCTTGCGAAAGGGAGAGAGTCCCCCAAATCATTTATCAAGTTCTCTGTTTGTGCAAATCAATTTGTAGTGGTAAATTTTTGGGCAGAACATCACATAAAGTTGATCCAAGACTTTATTGGTCAGACACATAACGAGGATAGGCTTCAGGATACTCTTCAGGTAATTACTAAACATTATTAAACAGACCTGTAGCGTGTAAATTTTTAGGGAAGAGGTCGTTTTTGAAAAATTAGGCAATTTAGAATAACAAACACATATCTCATAGCTCATTTTTAATAACAAAAAAGGAAGTCAATTGCAACAACAATTTACACCTAACAACCCCTTACCCCACCCAATGTACGCGCATGCTATACAATAATGTCTGCAAAACAATTGAAAGTATTTCCGTATTATTTTATTTAATAAACTAAGCTATTAATTTCAAATACTTGGAGTTTTATTGCTTGGATTATTTAATTATTTTACAAAATAACCTACTTTTTTAATTTTATTTACTATTTTCTAGGTTGTCCATAAAAACAGACAGCAAGTAATAAAGTCTGTCTCTTCCTTTTTCTATTAGATATATTTTAAATCGAAACCAGTGTTTAGTGAGTGTTTTAAAATAAGAACTATATGTATACAGAACTTTAAAATATAATATTCAGGAAAAATTATATTATATAAAAATTTTCTAAAACAACCTTTTTTACCTTAGAGTTGATTTGGGAGGCTGAAATTTTCACTATAAGCAACTAATACATAATGATAACGATTGAACTTTTTCGCATTTCAATTTTCGAAAAAGTGAAATGCGGAAAAGTTCAATCGTTTTTATTGTCTGCAAGCAAGACAAAATTCTCTGATACATTATAGAAATCATTTACATAAATTAAAAATAAGAGCGGGCCTAGGATGGATCCAAAATGCTACATGAATCTCATTTTTTATTCTTCAAAAGATATTAAGCTGTATTCAGTCTTCCAAACTCAGTATAGTTTCTGAAGAATGAGTTACAAATGGTCTCACACTCTTATTTCTCTCAAATCTTATGGCCATTCTCTTCCTTCCATTCTAATTAAACAGGTTAACCCATTGTAAGACATTCAAATCACTCCAGCTGCCGTTGCTAAAGTCATATCTCGATTAAATTCTTCTACAGCTTGTGGTCCAGACAATATTCTTGTCATAATCTTACAAAATTGTTATCTAGAACTCTCTTCAATTTTCTCAAAACTATTTAATAATAAATTTAAACTATTTAATAACTATTTTATAATTTAATCCCATTTATAAAAAAAAAAGATTTTAACTAAATACCCTTTTATTACCAAGATTCTTCTTCTCAATCGAAACCATATTGAGAAATTTTTATTTGAGTATATATTTAATGAATATTTGTTGTCATCTTTTACTTTTGCTTTTTTTAATTATTTAATTAAAACTAATGTATTTATAAAACTGTTATAACTTTTCTTTTATACTTTCTTTTTTAACTCTACTAATATTAC
Organism: Hydra vulgaris; assembly: GCF_038396675.1. NCBI lineage: Eukaryota > Metazoa > Cnidaria > Hydrozoa > Anthoathecata > Hydridae > Hydra > Hydra vulgaris. The sequence goes on along the minus strand of NC_088927.1, from coordinate 48,550,167 downwards.
TATTATCATTAATTTACCTTTATAAATCTTATTAATATTGTTTATAATGTGATAGTGATAGTGATTCAATTGTAGTAATAGTTTTATGGTTATTGTCCTAATTATTGCAATTGTTATGTTTATTTTAATAATTTCTGTCATAGTTATAAACTTTACTATAATTATCTTTACCATAGTGTTTATCATTAGTTATAATTTTTAGTAAAGTTATCATGATATAGTTACTATTTGTAATGTTTTTTTTATTCACATTACTATTAATATTATTATTATTTTTATAATATTATTATTGCAATTAATAATATTATCTTTATTTGTTAGTGCTATATTTTCCTTTGTTTCTTCCTTTTTCTTTTTTTTTTTTTTAAATTTTATTTTAAATTCTTTTTATGTTTTATTTATAACTTTTTTTTTTTGCTTTGCTTTTTTTCTTAGGTGTCACTCCATTGACTAGTTTTTAACTATATGAGTGACATTTATGTGAGTTTATAAAATATTATTGTAAATTTTCATATTTTATGGTTAAATAAATGGATTAAAAAAATAAATGCTTGACTGAGTCTTGATTTCTTGCCTGCTGAAAAATAGCATATGTTGTTTCAATTTTCAAAAACTCTCGTGAACATTCTGACCCCTCCAATATTGTCCAATCAGTCTTCTTTCTGTTATTAGCAAGGTCTTTGAGTCTTTGATAAGCAAATTTCTCATATCCCACCTTGAACCAAATAACTTACTGTCAGACAATCAATACGATTTTTGATCCTCTCGCTCTACGGCTGACTTGCTAACTGATCCTCTCGCTCTACGGCTACTTTTAATCCTCTCGCTCTACGACTGACTTGCTAACTACTGTGACTGAAAGATTTTATTGTGCATTAGATGGAGGGCTATTTGCTCTTGACATATCTAAAGCTTTTGACAAAGTTTGACATGCTGGTCTTTTCCATAAGCTTATTGCATATGGTGTATCTGGGAAAGTTTTTGAGATATTCAAATTGTTTCTTTTTAACCGCTTTATCAATTTCATCCTCGAAGGCCAACACTCTTCTTTATTTCCAGTAACTGTTGGAATACCTCAAAGTTCTATCCTTGGTCCTATTTTGTTTCTTATCTACATTAATGATCTTCCTAACAATCTTACATCTAAATAAGCTCGATTTGCTGATGTTTTGACAAAAAGTCTTCTCTTTTCGATCGCTTAGAACAGGCAGCAGATCTTGAATTTGATCTCACTTTTGGAACAGATTAAGGATTATAGTGGCTTTTAAATTTCAACTCCAATAAAACTCACTTACCGCAAACAACTATCGCAGTACTGCCGACATTCCTATAATAATGAATGGCAAACCTCCCACTAAGTCCTCTTCTTTACGTCTTCTTGGATTATCGTTTACTACTGACCTTTCATGAAAACCATATATACAATTGATTGCTAAATTAGCAACTGCTAATGTTGCTTCTCTTTATTGTGCTTGCCATTTTCTCTATTCTCTACCTCTACAACTCTTATTTGCCCCTTTATGAAATACTGTTGTCATATTAGGGCTGGTTCTTCTAATGATACTCTTTCTCTTCAAGACAAGGTCCAAAAACGCATCGTAAACGTTGTTGGACCCACTCCATCTGCAAAACTTGAGCCTCTTTCTCATTGTCGTAAAGTTGCATCTCTTTCTCTTTTCTACAAATACTATCATTGTCGCTGCTTAAAGGAGCTATCATCTCTAGTTCCATCAACTAAAACACTTGTTTGACTCGTCATTCAGCAAAGTCTCATTCTTTTACTTTATCTGTCCCTGCATGCCCTAAAAACTTTTATTCATCTATTTTTTTCCCGCACTTCAACGGTTTGGAATTTTTCTCCATCTTAATGTTTTCCTGATTCATACAACCTTCAACTTTTTAAGTCTTCTGTCAATAGTTTCCTTGCTCTATCACTCTATTCTTTTTTTCTAGTGACTCCCAACTCAATAGTGGTTGCTTATAGTCTTGTTGGAAGTGAATCATTTAGTAATAATAAAAAAAACAGTTGGTTAAATTTGTTAAAGTTCCTAAATTATTGACAACAAATCTTGTCAGCATTAATAACACGAGGGAGAATTCGCTAGTTTAAAGGAACTTCGTACGTCTATTACGTACAGAATCTAATTCTGCATTATGTTGCTGATTTTTGTGAACGCTTTGTTGTTGTCTTTTCCAAACCAAAGAGGTCACACTGGAAAATTTCATGCATGCAGTTAAACCTCAGCTGAGATATAGAAATCTTATGGAAGCAAAATTTCATAGATGGATTTAAACGTCAGTCTACTGGAACTTCTTGGTTCATTGCATGGGTTTTGCTTGTGTCTCCCTTTTTTATGACAAGACAACTCATTCTATTATCTCCGAATAAGAATACAGCTCTAAAATTCAGTTTTATGGTTCTGAGGCCGGCTGGTAGTCAGGTTTCGCAAAGTCTGTGGTAGCTCTCAGAGAGGCTGATTCAACAGCTGTAAAATATCAGAGTAAAACAGTGCAATGTTGCGCATGAATGCTGCAAATGTGCTTCTTATATAACTTCTTGGAATCAGGATTATATAAAATCTTTTATTTCTTCTCCACGATTCCAAGTCAAATCTTACTCTAATCCATGGTTTTCCTCTCATTGTGCTGCTGCAATTTTTATTTGTAACTATTACTTCTATATATATTTCTACAACAATTCTTTATAAAATAGACGTTTGTTTACTATTGGTAGAAACCATTGTAAAAAGGTTTTGACTAACACCAAAGCCCGTTATTCTCAGGTTACAAAATCTCATCTTAAAATTTAAGTTCCAGAGACTTCTAGAAATCTTTAACAGTGTCTACGCTAGAGGAAAACCTGTTATTCCTTCTCTCTTGCATGTTTTAGATTTCGTTACCTCTCCTAAAGACAAAGCTAAATTGTTTGCTAAGAACTCCTCATCAATCTCATCGCTTGTTTCTATTAATCACACCCTACTTGATGTATTCGACAAACAGATTGCTTGACATTTATATCACTACAGCTTCTTTAATGTACACTGCAGGCCAAAAGTTTCCGGACACTTGGATTTTGTTTAATTTTTTAATCAAAACTTTAAAAATTTTAAAATAAAAATTCTTATATCATATTTATTTTATAAAAGATACATATAGTTACTATTTAAGAAAAAAAAAAAGAAAAAAATAAAAGAAAAAAAATACTAACAACACTATTATTATTAAACTGTCTTTTCGTCAAAAAATAACCCACGAGTTTTTATCACTTTTTTTGCGATCCGTGGCATCCTATTTATTAATTTATCTACTATTTCGGGTGTAATTGATAACCAGGATTCTTCTAATATCTGCCACAGGTGCTCTTTGGATGTTGGGCATTTTTGTCTGACCTTTCTGTCCAATTCTTCCCACAGTAACTCTATTGGGTTCAAATCTGGTGATTGGGCCGGCCAGGTCATGTTTTTGAGGACACCATTATCCTCTTGTTCCTTTATTTAGATCTTACATAATTTTGAGGTGTGTTTAGGGTCATTGTCCTGCATAAAAACAAAACTACGACCAATAGTTCTTAAGCCAGAAGGTATAGCATTGTTTTCTAGAATTGTTTTATATTGTTCTTTTTTCATAATACCCTCAATTTTAACTAGGTCACCAACACCAGCTAAAGAAAAACATCCCTATACCATAACTGACCCACCACCATGCTTGATTGTCGGCACTAAACACTCTGGGATCATTTTTTCTTTTGTTGTTCTTCTGATGTAAATTCTACGTCTTTGCCCAAACAGTTCAAATTTGGACTCGTCGGTCCATAGTACTTTTCCCCAGTCTCCTTCTGTCCAATTTTGGTGGTCTATAGCCCATTGTAACCTTTTCTTTTTATTTCCAATCCGTAGCAACGGTTTCTTGACCGCTATACGGCCAGAAAGTCCTGCTTGTCTAAGACGTCGTTTCGTAGTGGTTAATGAAATAGATTTTGAATGACTCCTATTAAAGCCTGAAGTTTTTTTCGGGGCCGTAAGTCTTCGATTCCTTTTACTCATCAATATTATACTATTATCTTCTGCTTTTGTTGTTTTCCGTGGTCTACCAGATCTTTTTTTGTCTTCAAAAATGCCTGTTTCTTTCCATCGTTTGATGGTATCTTGTACAGTACTTCTGGCAACTTTTAATTTTTTGCAAATTTTACGAACTGAATAACTTTCTTTATGTAATGTAATTATTTCAGAACGTTTTGCAACCGTTAAAGAAAGTTTCTTACCCATATTTTTAGTTAAATAGTCGAATTATAAAATTTTAAAATTTTTTTCAAGATTTTTTAATGTAACCATCATTAATACCAAATGAAAACAAAACAAAACTAAATATTCTTAATCATTTTAGTCGGCTATCATTATATTATAAATATTTACTTCATGTTTCAACAAATAAATAACTTTAACAAGACCAAACTCTTAAGAGTAATATAACGCTATATATCAAGTTAAAATAAACAATTAAAAAAAAAAAAACTTAATTAAGTTTGAGGTCAGTAATACCCAATTACTGACCTCAAACTTACATAAACACTTAAAATTAGTAAGTTTAAGTATTATAAATTAATTTTATTGGTTAATTTAATGATACAGGATAGATTTTAGTTTTTTATATAAAAATATCAAGTGTCCGGAAACTTTTGGCCTGCAGTGTATATATACATTTTTTTCTTCTTAAAATTGAATTATTGAATTGCGTCATGCATAAAGAAATTGAATAACTTATGTTTTAGATGCTCCAAAAAAAAAAAAAAGAAGCTATTTAATTAAAATATGTTATAAAAACTACTGCTCTTAAATCGATGGTTTTTTATGTTGAATTTTCATAAGGGGTTGTCCACAAATTACGTCACGCAATTTTTGACAGTTTTAGACTCTCTCCCCGAACCCTCGTCCCAACATCGTAACACTTTAGTAACAAGTTCCATACGAGTCGTCATAAAGCCACTTACATTACGAATTTTAGGCTTTTTTTTAGTTTGGTGGATCCAGACCATCTAGTTAAGGTGTGGGGAAGAGGAGGAAGAGGATTTAAAGAAGTATTTTTCGATTTTAATTAAGTTTCATATTGTTTTTAATTTCTTCTGTTTTAAATTTATAGAAATACAAAAAAAATATTTTTATTAAGTAAAAGGGGGAGGGGGCAATTGCCCCATCGTCCCCTCCCTATGGATCTGCCATCGATTTAGTCAATACTTAAATAAACTCGAAAAGCACCTTCAAATCTAAATTCTTTTTATCCAAATGTTTCTGTGTGCGCGATCCTACCAACAGCATTACTTACAAATAAATAAATAATAAAAAAAAGAAAGAGTAGAGTTAAACGGAAAATGGAAACAATGTTGTTGTTGTTGTTGTTTTCATCAAAGCTGGAACTATTACTAAGCAACGTTTTTCCTAGAAACAAAGGAACTTGCAAACCATATTTTTTAATTGTCTTTCGTATATTTGTTTAACTATATTTTCATATTAAATTATATTAAGATGGAAAATCATAGCCTTTTTAAAATTCCATTAACAGATCTCGAATATTTTGTTTAACAAATGTAGTTGGTGACATTGGAAACTGCTAAAAGACTGAAATCAGGGCAATCAAAAAAATGTCATGGAGTCTTAAACTTGCAAACATTTTTTGAATAAATCTTATATCTTATAATTATTTTATAAAAATTGACGATTTTTTAAGTTAACAAGTTACTAACTATTTTATATTTTTGTGTAGAGTAATTACAAAATCTTTATCATTTTTTAAAAATATTTTTAAAAGCCTTGTTTGTAAAGTCTAGAAAACTAAAGACCAACAAACGCCTCAAAAATCTTGTTAAAAGTCTTTAAATTTACTAAATTAAGTTGGAAAACTATAATTGTTGTTTTTTGAAGGCAAGTTATAAATACATTTTATTTAAAAAAATTGTTTTCCTAGCATTAGCATTTTTCTAGGACCTTTAAAACTTTTTAGTCTGCATTATTTTCAGTTCTTTTGTAGGTAAAAAAAATTCTTTTAATTATACATTTAATGATATTAATGTAAAAATTGTTATAAATGTGATAAAAAATTCTTTGAATTTGACAACTAATTTAATGCTTGTGTTTTAAAATTTTTTTAAATATTCTTCATTTGAATCTTTGTTTAAGCTTTTTCACTGGAAGAGTTAGTATCAAACTCTCTTTCTAATGAAGAGAGTTTGTTAGCAAAAAATCCCATTATTGCTATGAAAGTTTTAGATACTACTTGACAATCTTCTTTAAAACACATAAATGAACGTTTGTACTTTTATAATTTTGCACTTTTTATAATTACGTACATTTTATGATTTAGATTTTGTTTTTCTCAATTTTGTTTGTTTAAATATGTGTGTAAAAAAAAAAAATTGTGTGTTTATGTTTGTGTGCGTGTGTACATTCACACAAAGCCTGAGCAATGAAAATAAATAATCCGCTATTTTTTACATATTTTAGTATCGAGTTTGGAAACTCTAAGTAAAACATAACTTATACAAATATCTATGGATGGCACAAATGCAAATTAGGCTTTTTATACTAAGTTATAAAAATTTTGTTTTAGAAATGATGTCATTTCTAAAACCAAATTTACCAAATTACCAAACAAATTCCATCACGATCTTGTGACTTCCATTCAATTTTTTTATCATTCAAAACTGGGGAAAATATAACAGAATGAGGCATTAAAAAGACTTTAAAAGCTCAATGGTAAAATTTCAATGATTATCCTTCTAGACAAGCATACTTTACTGAAGTGACTAGATGTAATATATTCTCTCTTGTTTTCTGTGGTACATGATAGATTGAAGATCAAAAAATCTAAAAGCTATTAACACCTTGGAGAAAATTTGTAAAATATGTAGGTTTTAGGAATCTCTACTATAAAGTAAACAGCTTTAAAGTAGAGATTCCTAAAACCTTTAAGCAAATAAATTAACTAAATAGCTGCAAAAACTATTTAGTTAATTTATTTGCTACTAAATTTATAAAATTTGCTACCTATTAAATCCTTTAATTTTGGTCAAATTTTATTTCATTATTCATTTAATAAACATTTTGCATTTCTTTTTAATGATTTACTAGTACACTAAACCTATGATGTTATTTTTATATGACAACCTTTATCAATGTACGAGACACTTAACATTAAAGTTCATTAGAACAGATGTTTTAGATGCAAAACTGCAAACTGACTGCAAATTAAATTTTAGGAATGAAGCTATTTTAAAAAAATAAGATATTAGATGTGATGCAAGTACTGTTATGAAGGATAAAAAAGAAAGCAATAAAATTATTTAATTCTATGTTTGATAAAAAAGCAGTAAACCAATGATTAAAATGGCTGATTGAAAAAAAGTTTAAAGTTGCAGGTACTTGAAAGCCAAAGTTACTTATTTGACACGGACATAAAGTAATAGTAATAATGAAAGATTATTTTAGAAGCATTGCAAAAATTGTTAGTGGTGCCTAATAATTCATATACTATTAAAACAAAAGTTGTTCTGGAAAAGTAGAAAAAAATAAAATAAAAAATAAGATAAGACTATTGATTTATTGTTTAATAAAAGTAACTTTAAAATTTTACTGGTTGTATGATGTATCTGATGGTGTTCGCTTTTATTTGCCTTTCAATAAAATTTTTAACATTTTAGAAAAGGTAGTAGTTTTGTTCAAACTTTTATCATTCTTTCTCAAAATCAATATTTAGTAACTTTTTGTGGTTTTTTAATAAACTGACTGATGAATTTAGTATCTATTTTTCTTCTTGAAGATTTGATTTGGACTTGAAATTTTACTTTTACATTATTTTTATCTTTCGTTCCGAATGTTATTTTTCAGAGCAGCTTTTGAGTAAATAAGTATGTAAATATTTAATTTTTTTTTTTTACAATAATATAATAAATATAAGTGATAAATATAAATGATGCTTTATTTTTTTTACACACTATTTTTTCATGTGATTTATCATAATCCTTGCTTAGGCCAGATTTGCTTAAAATAACAAAAAATAGGTTAAGGTTTAGGATCATAACAATTGAAATAAAAATCAGAGAAAAATATCTTAAGATAATAAAGGGGTTATCCTGATCATTGTAAACCGGAATAGTAAAAATATTAAACAATAATGATAGTAATTTTATAATTATTTTATCTCAAAGTTTTATATTTATATAGCAAGTAGCTATTTTGAGCACTTCTTTGAAAAAAACGTTTTTTTATATTAATGTGTGTGTGTGTGTGTGTGTTTGTGTGTGTGTGTGTGTGTATGCTGAAAATAAAAGTTTTTTGAGCATGTAGAAACAATGACTAAAAGTATGTGATGTAACTGAATGAAAAATATTACAACTATGAGTTTTAAAAGTAGCTTATTTTAGCAGTTACCAGAATATAACTTGTAGAAGAGAAAAAGATATCTTGAACATGTTAAACTATTGATAACATTCTTCCTTCTGCCATAAGTGCTTTTTGTTGTGTTTATATAAAATTGTACTTACAGTTTATAGGAAAGCATTACGAAAATGCGCTTAGAAAATAGCTAGATTGACTAAAATATCTTGCTGCAACAACTGATTTGTGGACTTATGGACAACATATATTGCAGTACATCTCTTTTTTTTTTATTCATAGTTTTTGTCTTTATTTACACCAATTATTTGTATAAACAGTATAAAAAATAGTTTATTGTAAAAGTTTATTGAAAGTTGCACACTAACATTAAAATCAATACTTTATCAACAATATTGCATAACTAATTAAATTTTTTATCAGTTTACGGCAGCAATTTTATTGGTAACCACATAAAAATATTTCATATTAAAGTTATTTTTCTACATTAAGAGAAAAAGTCTGTTTTCCAAAGTTGTATCAATGTTACACCACTTTACCCTACAGGATAAAAATTTTTGTGGAAAAATTTGATAGAATGCGTTGAGTAAATACAAGAGAAAATTGTAAACAGATGATTCATTATTTACTGTTGAGTCCCACAAGTTGGAGTTAAAAAAAAAGAATAAGGTTGTTTTTATACCAATATATATTTTTATGCCTATATATTTGTGTTATTATCTTTGTAATTTACGTTCAGTTTTGCACATAGACTTTTTTTAAAAAAGTTAGTATAAATCCTTGTTTTTATGAAGATAATTCTTTTTTTTTACTTAAACATTTTACAAATTTCTAATTAAGGAAAAAATTTTAATCTACTGCAACACAAACTAATTTGTATACTTATTTGGGTCTTGCTCTATATGAGTATTTCAGTACCTTTTTTTTTTTTAATTCTTTACTAGTAAGATTAAAGTCTCCAGTGAAAACTTTATCACCAGTTATTGGGTTTACACTTATTAAATGTTATATATATAAATATATATATATATATATATATATATATATATATATATATATATATATATATATATATGTATATATATATATATATATATATAAATTGTATATATGTATGTATATATATATATATATATATATATATATATATATATATATATATATATATATATATATATATATATATATGTATATATATATATATATAAATTGTATATATGTATGTATATATATATATATATATATATATATATATATATATATATATATATATATATATATATATATATGTATAAAAATATATATATGTAAATATATATATATATATATACATATATATATATATATATATATATATATATATATATATATATATACATACATATATACAATTTATATGTAAATATATATATATGTATAAAAATATATATATGTAAATATATATATATATATACATATATATATATATATATATATATATATATATATATATATATATATATATATATATATATATATCTATATACATACATATATACAATTTATATATATATATATATATGTATTAGTATTATTATTAGTATTAGTTTCTGCTGTGACTGGTATTGCTACCAGTGAGTGTGATTTTATACACACTTTGACAGCTGAGTCTGGTGATGGTTTGACTCCCATCGATCAAGTCTTGCTTTAAATGAATTTATTGAAGTAGCTTTGACAACAGTTTCTGGCAGTGCATTCCAGTAATTTGCAGCTTGGTTAAGTAAAATGTTTTCTCTGTATTTATGTTTCGAAAAGTCTTTTGAATATTTTAGGATATGGCCACGAGTACAATTTGATTTAAAGGAATGATTATTTGTAAATTCGATTTTATCGTAACCATTGAAAATTTTATACAGTTGTATTATGTCCCCTCGTTGTCTTCTTTTAACAAGTGAGGGCATTCTAAGACAAGCTAGTCGATCTTCATAGCATTATTTACTGATTTGAGGTATTAATTTAGTGGCACGACGTTGTACTTTTTCTAAAATGACAATATCTTGTTTTTGATAAGGAGCCCATATGGGTACAGCAAACTCAAGAAGTGGTCGGATGAAAGAAAGATATAGAGATTTTAGCAGTTCTGCATCAAATTGAACAAACGATTTCTTTATAATGTGATTTGCTTTGCTTGCACTCGATAATACCTGATTTTTCCATTTCAAGTTATCTGAAAAAATCACTCCTAGGTCTCTTTCAGAATCCGATGTATTGAGTTTACAACTATTTATATAAAATGGATATCATTTATTTTTAAAGCCATAGTGCATAACTAAACACTTTTCAATATTAAAATTAAGTAACCAGTCTTGTGTCCAAGCATATGCAGAGTTCAAATCGCATTGTAGTTTATTATGTAACTCATCAGAAGAACTAATTGACATGATTTTGGTGTCATCAGCATACAATTTTGAAGTATTTTTTAGAGACTCAGGAAGATCATTTATATAGAGTATAAACAGTAGTGGACCCAATACTGAGCCTTGAGGAACTCCACTGTACACCTCGGCCCAAGTTGAAACATAATCTCCCATAACGACTCTCTGCCTTCTATTAGACAGGAAAGCTTGAAACCAATCAAGTGCCAGGCCACTAATACCATATGCTTTAAGTTTCGAGATAAGCCTTTAATGTGGAACAGTATCAAATGCTTTTGCAAAATCAAGTAAAACTAAATCAACAGGAATTCCTTGATCAACGTTTCTTGTAATATAATCTAGAGTTTCAAGTAAATTGGTCGTGCATGACCTGTTTTTAACAAACCCGTGCTGTTCATTAGCTATAATATTATTTTCGTGAAGATATTATTCTAACTTGTTTTTTATTATTCTTTGAAGTATTTTAAAACTAATACAAGGAAGTGATATAGATCTATAATTCCCAGAATCAGTTTTGTCACCTTTTTTATATAGTGCAGTTATATTTGCTGAACTAAATTGATTTGGTAGTTGACTTTTTTCTATTGACTCCATAAAAATTAGTGTGAGAGGAAGAGCAAAAGCAGTAGCACAGTTTTCTAAGATATATGGATGTAATTTGTCAACTCCATATGCTTTGTTTTGATCAAGATTTTTAAGCCTTTCAAGAACATCATCATAATGAATATCTTCAGGAATTAAGTTAAAGGTGGTATCATTTATTCTTGTTTTAAAAAATGGAATGCAATTTTTACTTTCTTTCACAAAAATGTTTTGGAAGTTTATATTCAGTAGATCAGCGATTTTTTTAGGATCGTGAGTTATTTCACCACTTGGTTGCCTCAGAGCTTTTATAGAGTCTTTTACATATTGTTGAGAATTCATATATCTATATAATAATTTTGGGTTCTTTTTAGCTTTATCAACAATCATTAACTCATACTTTCGTCTTGCTATGGAAATTTCAATTGAAACTCTTTTTGACAATTGTTTATAATTACTACAAAGATTTGAGTTTTTCCATTTACTTGAACAATTTATGTATCTTAAATTCTGCTTTTTTCTAATGAGTGAGATTAGGTCTTTGTTTAGCCACATTTTCCTAGATGATGAATTTACAAATGAGGTATTTATAGGTACATATAAGTTACATGCTTCTTCACTATAATAAATTAACTCATCATACATTTCTTGAACACTTTTGGTATGAAAACACTGAAGCCAATCAACATTTGTAAGGAAATCTCCAATACTATTATAATCAGCTTTTCTATATACAAATTTATTTTCCTCTGTATTTACATTCTTTGTTTTACTTTTAAAAATAAAATCAAAACATAGTATCAAATGACCTCTGGTTATGTTTCCTAAAACAAATTTTCTATCGATGGCACTTATATTTGCTGACTGAGTGGTGAATATTAAATCTAAAATGTTTACGGTAGATTTATTTGTTGTTTGATATGTTGGTAAATTTACATGCTGATATAAGTAATTGTCATTTATTATTCGATAAAAATCATGCTCAATGCCTGATGGTCTTTTAATAGAGTTTATAGATCCATTGGACCAACTTATCTCAGGAAAATTAAAATCTCCAACTATAATTAGATCTTTAAAATCTTTTAGGTCAACATATTCTCTTGCAGTTTTAAATACATTTTCAATATCCGTCATATCCATGAAATCACAAGGTCTATAAATGCATCCAAAGAGATATTTATCATGGCCAAACTGGACAACAGCCCAGACATGCTCTATTTGACTCAATGTAAATGCGTTGTCATTAAGTTCATATGAAATTATTTTGGAATCAATATAAATACATACACCTCCACCTCGACGACCATCACATCTGTCTTTTTTATATAAACAATAACCATCCAAATTGCAGAGAGAAGTAAGTTTGAACCATGTTTCAGTAATGCTAATTATTGTAGGATTGTAAGTTGCAACTACTAGTTTAAACTCATCAAATTTGTTGTCAAGAGATGTGGCATTTAGGTACATGCAATTTATTTTTTCAATATTACTCATAGATAACAGACGATTAGCCTTACTGCCTAAATTCGATTGGTTTCTTTTTAAATTTTTGGATCTGATTTCCACGGATACCATACCAAAAGGGGTCCGTCTCCTTAAGGGCATTATTAAGTTTATTTCGTTCTGTTCTGAGTATGAAATCCTGTTGACGTTCAGCATCTGTTAAATCTGGAGATATGTAGATATTTTTAAAACTTGGAAGCAATTTTAATTTTTTGGATGAAATTAGTATTTTGTTTTGTAGATTGGAATCAGCCAAGTTAACCAACAACGGATCTGGCTTGTCGGAAATTTTACTTCTTAATCGTCTCACATTTTCAAAATTTATGTCTTGAACTCTAATTTCTGTAAATATTTCCAACACTTTCGCTTTAATTTCAACTACTTTATCGTCTAAAGAAACTTTATCAGATTCTGACACTCCATAAATAATAATATTTTTAGCTCTCTTTTTACGTTCATTTAATTCATTTATTTTTATTTTGCTATTATTAGTTGATCGTTTGGTTTCTTAACTTGTTTCCCTGATTTTTGAACTTGAATCCAATCATTTGTGCTTGATTGTTTGACTAAAGAACTAGTTTGCGCAATGTCAAATTTCAATTGATTTTTTAATTCTACATTAACTACTTTTTCTGACTCTAAAAGTTGCAAGCGCTCATATTTTTGTTTTTCGTTCTTCTCTATATTATTTATTCTATCAGAAAGTGATAACAGAAACTGTGAAATTTTGCCACACCACTCATGCAATATTTCCGAGGTTGCTGAATGGTTTCCTTGTCCAAAGGCTGGCCAATTTTCTTCTGCCAAAAATTGACAGTCCATTATTTGATGTAGGAGGGCTACCACTCTTTACAGTGAATTACCTCCTGGTCGAGAATTATTTGTATATCTTATTAACACAAATAGAACTGTTAGTTTTTTGTGTTGTATGTAAATATATATGTATGTATATGTATATATGTAGCAGATACATATATATATATATATATTTATATTGTATATATATATATATATTTATATTGTATATATATATATATTTATATTGTATATATATATATATATATATATATATATATATATATATATATATATATATATATATTATATATATATATATATATATATATATATTGTATATATATATATATTGTATATATATATATATATATATATATATATATATATATATATTGTATATATATATATATTGTATATATATATATATATATTGTATATATATATATATATATATATATATATATATATATATATATATATATATATATTGTGTATATATATATATATAAGATATATATATATAAATGATATATATATATAAAAGATATATATATCTTATATAAATACATATATATATATATATATATATATATATATATATATATATATATGTAAATATATATATGTATGTAAATATATATGTATGTATATGTGTAGCAGATACATATATATATATATATATATATAATATATATATATATATATATATATATATATATATATATATATATATGTATATATATATATATATATATTTATATATATATATATATATATATATATATTTATATATATATATATATATATATGTAAACATATATATATATATATATACAGCTTTGGTCAAAAGTTTGGAAGATCCTTGCATTTTGGGCGTTTTAGCCATTTTCGGCAGTTATAGACTATGCCACAATGACTAATTTGCACTAATTAGTGTCAGTTGTTGAAATATAGAAGACAAGCTACAGAATGAGCGTTGTTTCCTATCTTACGCTTGAATACAAAGATATTTATAGCTTATACAATCAATTTACCATTGATTTCATTATCAGATGTTGTTCATTATGAGAAACACACAACCAATCATGTGTAAATCTATAAATTTCTTATACAGTGTCTGACTTGTTTACATTCTTAGATTGATTCACGTGCATGTGTAGACGTCTGCTAACACGCTTTACAGATTAGAAATTTCTATTTTTGAAATACGACTTTATTTTACGTCCATATTTTGGAATGATTTCAAACAGGTAGAAATTATAAATTATATTTTAGAAGGAGTAAAGGTTGATTTTTATGTTCAATTTACCTTGTTTTATGTAGTAGTTAATTAAATATTAGTAAATATTAGCAATTCACGATTTTGTTCTGGGTGTGTTTGCAGATATTCCGACCCATAATCTTCTAATGGCACGTGGAAAGGAGTTGTCAGTCACGAAACATGCGCAAATTATGGTGCTCCACCAGCAAAACTTCTCTAAAAAGAGAATTTCAGCCATTCTGGGGTGTCCTGATTGGCAGTCATCAAAGGGATTGTTAGAGCAACAGAGTTGGGTACACTGGATTCACGCAAAAGATCTGGAAGACCACGTGTAACTTCATTATCAGCTGATCGTCTCATCCCAAGGGCCTGTATTGCTCATCCCACGTGGTCCTCCTCAGTTATATCATCATCCATGTCGGACCCACCAAGTTCCCGAACAATCAGGAGGCCATTGGTAAACGATTTCAATCTCCGGTGCTATCGTGCTGCAAAAGAAGTCAAGTTGACCGCTAAAAACATTAAAGACTGATTGGCCTTCTGAAGGAAGTACCGGCACTGGGTGGCAGAAAACTGGAGGAATGTGATGTTTTCGGACGAAGCTACCTTAACTCAGTTTCAATCAAAGTCATGTCGTGTTAGGAGACCACCAAATCAGCGTTTCAATGCCAGATATGTAACACAAACAGTTAAGAAGTCACCTACGGTCATGGTTTGGGCAAGTTTTAGCGCTGCGGGCAGGGGAGGTATCTGGTTCATGCCAGGAAATACAATGATCAATGGTCAGGTCTACACTAGTATCCTACAAGAGAAACTTCCCCATCATATGGGAATACTCAATTGCACCACATTTCAGCATGATGGTGCTCCCTGCCATCAAACAAGGGCAGTGAGTAGTTGGCTTCGGGATTCTGGGATTGAGGTCTTAGGTTATGGCCTGGATCAAGTCCAGACCACAATCCCATTGAAAATATGTGGACCTTAATTAAACAAAAAGTTGCTGAGCAAGCACCGACGTCAGAAAAGGATCTAATAGAGGTTATAAAGCGTGTATGGGTGACAGAAGTGAGTCAGGAGTATTGTGAGAATTTGGTGACCTCGATGCCCAGGCATATAGAAGCTGTTCTGAAGAGTCGAGGACAATATACAAAATACTAATTGTGGATTTTTAATGACATACTGACTGTAGATTAATTTCGTATTGTTATGGTAGTTATATAAAATATATGTTGCTATGTTATTACAAAAATTTTTTCGTTTCCTTCAAAAATGCAAGGGTGTTCCAAACTTTTGGCCAAAGCTGTATATATGTATGTAAATATATATGTATGTATATGTATATATATAGCAGATACATATATATACATATATATATTATATATATATATATATATATATATATATATATATATATATATATATATATATATATATATATATATATATATATATATATATATATATCTAGCAGATATATTAAATGTAATTTTACATTTCTAGTTATAAAGTAAAATGACAGCAGCAGCTTCTTATGTTCAAAAAGATTTCAAAGATAAATTAGGAAATAACTTTCTTCAAGCAGGATTCTTGATTAAAGATAACAAAAACAAGCCCAGTTTTTCTAATTCAGCACAATTAGATTTTTCCAAGAAAAAATTGCCTTCTTTAGACACACAGCGAGTTTTATCAGTAATTGAAAACTTTATATTTCAACTTGAAGTAGTAACTCTCATTCCTTTTGTTATAGATAACTTAGATCGCTTTTCTGCAGTATTTGGAGATGCGTTAAATGGTTCTCTGCTAGAGTATTCTAGACTTCAACTTTTATATAACAAGCTTTTATCTAACACAGATAAGTCTGCTTCAGCAAATTCTGTTGAGAGGGAAACTTTCAACAGTTCTTTTGTTATTAAGGATACAGCATCAAAAGTTTCAGATGTCCTTAAAAGAATTTTAACTTTATTTCGATCAAATCCAACTGCAACATTAGTAGTAAAAAATAATTATAAAGAACGTAGTAATGAAGCCAATAACTTAATTTTAAGCGTAGCATCTATAAAAGATCATCTCAATATTAGATTAAAAACACAGATGAGTGAAGATGTTGAACAGAAAGTTGTTACACTAAATTTGATTGTTCGAGGGCATCAATGCCATGCTATGATACATAAACTTGAAATAGAATATAACATAGCAAAGAAATTGAAGGATGACCTGGTGAGTTTACTAAATTTAAAATTGATTGTACATTGAATGGTTATTCTTTTTATTTAATATAACTTAATTATAGTTCTTTGTTATGTTGTAAGATGGCTTTGGTTACAAGCTAGGCCTGTTAGTTTACAAACTCCTATAATATTGTATAAATTACATTATGTACTGTAACTTAAACCAGATTCGTTACGTCACATGCAAAATGTGTATTTTTATGTAGCAGAGACAAAACATTTTACCTAATGGTTGGTAACATTTTAGACTTAATGAAACATAACACTGCAACCTGTGGTATCTTCTAATTTTATGATCTTTCTCTTAATTATATATATATATATATACATATATATATATATATATATATATATATATATATATATATATATATATATATATATTTATATATACATATATATATATATATATATATATATATATATATATATATATATATATATATATATATATATATATATATATATATATCTTATAACATTTTGTTAATGTAATCAAATATACAAATAATATTGTTAAATACCGTAACTTATGAGTTACGGTATTTAACAATATTATTTGTATATATTTTTTTTAAATTAACCCATGCTTAAATAGGGGCTATTTTAGGCCGTTTTTGACAGTGCTGACTGTATTTGGGCGCTGATTTGGGTGCTGCCAAATTATAAATTGCGGACTTTTTTTTGTTTTTTTCGCGAAAAAATGCTGATTTTTGGCAATATTTCTGCTAAATTTCTCTGGGACAAGGGGTTCCACAGCCCAAATTTGCTATAGTTTATATATAATGCTATAGTTTGTTCAAACATGAAGATAAACAATGTAGGGTCAGATCATTATATTTCAACCAATTTCAAGAAAACTTTGTGGGGTACCATCTCTGATTTTCCTGATTTTTACATATCATTATCTAAATGATGTAAATAGGTTAAATGTGCAATTTCAGAGTTCCAAGTGCAACAGTTTAGAAATTATAGCCTTACAAACACTCTCAGGTAGCCCCCCTCGGTTCCTCGGTTCCTTAAAATTTGTGATTTTCATTAGCTTGTATCATGTTAGAAAAAAACTACAGCCTCCTAAACTTTGGAAAAATTCTGAAAAATGCTAAATAAAGGCAAAATGAAGTTAACCGTAGTATTTTTCTATTCATCAACAAGTCCTTACATGTTAGTTTTCTAATTAGCTACAATGGTCTACAACAAATTGGCAAAATATAAGCAGCTTGTTACATTTTAGAAATCAGTTTTATCTAAAAATATATAGTCCACTTTACTAAAAAGTCCCATTTTCAGCCATTTGGGGATGGCTCGTAAATTTTTCTAACACTTTGTATTGGTCTGATATTAACTGCAAATAGGGCCATTAGATCTAAGTATATAAAAATGTAAACATCACAAACTTGTCATGTTCACAACAAAAATGGCAGCATTTTTTATTAACCCTATTTTTCAATTATCAGGGCTGAATAGTGTCATTGGAAACCAGTGCCCCTCCAACCTGCTTTCTGGCCCATGTGAGGGATGTAACCCACTATCTGTAATTTGTTTTACAAAATTTTATATAATTGCTATAAAAACCATTTCTAGCCCAGCATTTTTGTTTATGTGAAAAGCATAGTTATCTTTTTTACAATATTCTCCCTTAATAATGGCAATACATAATAATGTAGTTGAAAACAATTATATATGATAATTCATTTCATCCTTTTTTTGATAAGATAAGAGTAAAATCCTCTAGTGTTTTTGAGCTCAGGGTCATGTAACGTGGCAATAATGTCACTAACTGGATACCAATGGATATCTGTGGTTGTTGGATACTTGAAATAATTGCCTGCTTTTTGTAAACAGCTAATACAAACTGTGTCACCTTTAAGATCAGTTATCTTTCCAGGAAAGAATTCACCAAAATAATTCACAAATACCCAATCATTAATATTGATATCAGTATTCATCGATTTTTGTGTATTAATGCAAGTATCTTCCAGCATGTGAAAAGAGTCAAATGTACTGCTCATTGATGTTACATAAGCTTTTAAACAGCATGATTGAGGTGAGAAATAATGGTATGAGCGAGTACCTTTGATGGCAGGAACATTCTCAAATCGTTTAGCAAGCACTTCATGTGTAATAGCAGCTGTTTCGGTTACAGAAATGTAGATAAATCTGAAAAAGAGTTAACATAAATCATAATTCTATTTCCAAATATGTATTTAGTAAGGTCTTGTTTTAAGGAATCCTTTTCTATACTATTTGATTTTTTATAACTAAACATTCATACGTTATTTTTATTATTTTTGTTTAAATGCCTATTATGATATAGGATACTAGACATCAATTATTTGAAAAAATATCATAACCTAAATGTACATACACTTTGACAATAGCATGATATATACCTGATGTTTTTAATTTTTTCTTTAGCAACTAAGAACATGTCCCTCGGTGTCAAAATTTGATTGCCAATTGGCCTTTGAAGGGATAGGTTATGAATAACTCTTTTCACTGTACCACCTATTCCGTCACATGCACTTTTTCCATGTGCAGTCCCAAAAAAATGCCAGTCTGCTTTTAGTCCATAGTCTTTTTCATGAAAACACAGGTTTTTCAAATTAAACCTAAAATACAATAAGAAAAAAACCTATTCAGTTAAAGATTATCAATTTTGTATCCAATTTCAAAAACATCATTTCAAGGGCTGAAAATAGTTTGTCTAGAATAGGTAATTGTTATCAAAATTTTTTTTAAATATTGTGATATGAAAATTTAACCTATTTTTATACTGGCTGCTTGCACCATCAGTGAAATAATTGATCTTCTGAACTTGTGGATATTCCTCTTTCAGAATTGGTATGATTTTGGAAACATAACTGAAAACTGCCTCAGTATTGTGAATTAGATTGTCAGATATAACACAATAACATTTGCTTTCTGGTGATTGGTTTCCATTTAAAGATTGCACATATATGACAAATGGATAGAGAGTTGCTTGATTTTTGGAAAAATAGGATGACTGAACTTCATCTTGTATAATAAATGAAAAATTTTCAGCAAAATCCATTTGCATAATACATTCATTTGACTTCATGTTTTCTTTGAGCTGGTTTAAAAAGAATGTCTGTGATTTGCTGACATAATGATGTTTTGTGAGGTTATATAACTTGTCTGTTAACTCTTCTAGAAACTCATCAGGACTTTTAACTATAGTTTCCAAGGAGCATCTATCAGTCTTCAACCATTGCTTATAAGTTATTTCATTTGCTGAATCCCCTAACAGTTCATTTAACTTTTTTCAATTCTCTTTTTTCCAGGACACTTATCACACTCATGAAACATACATGGTTTATTTTCTATTGAACATACAGCTAAGGCCATCAGATCTTTTGACTTTATTTCATTTTTTAATGATTTAACCATAAGATTTGGATTTTGATGGTCAATACAAACACAGACTGTGTGCGTGCCAGATTTTCCTGCAACAAAACAATGTTGTGGCCTTAAAAGAGCAAATGATGTCAGTCCCACCTTTACTACACCATTAGATTTTGATTCTTCTAACCATTTCTGGTAAAGTTCTGAAAGATTGCATAGTATGAGTCGTTTCTGAATGTGCTGTCTACCATCAACTGTCTTTATGCTAATGTAATCCTTTGCTCCTGGCAATAACCTGCTGTTACTATCATCCTCATAAAAGTTGACAATTTGATTTACAACTTCAGTAGTCAATTTTTTAGGATTTCTTATGTCTGTTAATCTCTCACCAAGGATTCCTTTAACATCCCGGAACTTTTGAGCATACTAATTTGAAGCTCACCTCGTTCAGATGCATTCAATGATTCATTTAGCAACTTAACTTTCTTTTTTATTTTATTGTCTATTTGTAGCATACTCATGCTGGATGATCTTTTAATAGGAGACACACCAAATTTAACAAGACAAGGATTTCGAGTATCAATTTGTGTGACAGAGTTATCAGGTGATATGTAATCTGGATCATGTCTCTTGTCAACTTCTTCAACATTCTTGATTTTTCTTACACAACCAAAACATATTTTTTTCCCAGGAATTAAATTAGAGTCCAGTTGATTATGCTCCAGAGTGACAGTTGTCAGGTTTCCTTTAACAATCTTTGAATGAATTGAGAACGGGTCACAACATGATTTATGGTATGTTGAATAGTAATTAATAAATTGTAACCTATGGTGAGTGCAAATTGTATGCAAATGAATATTTCTTATTCCAGTTCTTAAGGTCAGCAGGTATTTATCTTCATTTACTATTTCTGAAATTTCAGACTGACTGCAGTATGTATTTTTATGACAATCTAACTTTAGTTCAATACCAATAGAAAAAGTATTCATGTTTATCTAATAAATTTAATTAAGATGAAATATTATTGAACCTTCTTATGTATAATTTTCTATGAAGTTATATAGGAGAAGTAAGTTCAATAATGATTTGATTACATATATATATATATATATATATATATATATATATATATATATATATATATATATATATATATATATATATATATATATATACATATATATATATACATATATATATATATATATATATATATACATATATATATATATATATACATATATATATATATATATATATATATATATATATATATATATATATATGTATGTATGTATGTATGTATGTATGTATGTATGTATGTATGTATGTATGTATGTATGTATACATACATACATACATACATACATACATACATACATACATACATACATACATACATGCATACATAAGATCCAACAATTAAAAACACATACAAATAATGTAATGAAAAAAATGGAAACAAACTGCAATAGCAAAGTTTATTGAACAGAAAAATATCAAGGTAAGTTATTTTGAGTTATAAATGCTTATATATTTACATTTGCAAAAGGGTATATTATATAGAATCATTGCATTTTTAGATAAATAGTTAAAATTAACTAATAAAATTGAAACTCATACTTTGTTAAAAAACATATTTAAACAAAACATTAAATCAATATTGTAATGGCTTGATTAGTCTTGTTATACTTCATATTGCCAGTAATGTATTAACCCACTGTCCTACTATTGCCTTGAATTATTAGCAATTCAATCAACTATAAAAAAACCATCATAATAAAGATTAAATCGCAATTTTATGATTAACTAAATTTTTTTTTGAGTGTCACCTTTTAAAAATAATGCAGGCTCTATATAGTTATTACCCCTTTAGTTGTGCTCCTATCCGGTATAAAGTCCAGATCAGGGAGAAAGTAACCAACCATATCTCTTTTTTTTTAAGAAATGACTTATGATAGGCTACATCCCTCACATGGGCCAGAAAGCAGGTTGGAGGGGCACTGGTTTCCAATAACACTATTCAGCCCTGATAATTGAAAAATAGGGTTAATAAAAAATGCTGCCATTTTTGTTGTGAACATGACAAGTTTGTGATGTTTACATTTTTATATAGTTAGATCTAATGGCCTTATTTGCAGTTAATATCAGACCAATACAAAATGTTAGAAAAATTTACGAGCCATCCCCAAATGGCTGAAAATGGGACTTTTTAGTAAAGTGGACTATATATTTTTAGATAAAACTGATTTCTAAAATGTAACGAGCTGCTTATATTTTGCCAATTTGTTGTAGACCATTGTAGCTAATTAGAAAACTAACATGTTAGGACTTGTTGATGAATAGAAAAATACTACGGTTAACTTCATTTTGCCTTTATTTAGCATTTTTCAGAATTTTTCCAAAGTTTAGGAGGCTGTAGTTTTTTTTTAACATGATACAAGCTAATGAAAATCACAAATTTTAAGACAGAAATATCTAGAAAATAGTTCTAGAAAAAATGAGCCACTTGCTGAAAGTTAGAAAAAAGTTATAAGGCCTTAAAGTTGTCTATTTTTACCATTCGAGGAACCGAGGGGGGCTACCTGAGAGTGTTTGTAAGGCTATAATTTCTAAACTGTTGCACTTGGAACTCTGAAATTGCACATTTAACCTATTTACATCATTTAGATAATGATATGTAAAAATCAGGAAAATCAGAGATGGTACCCCACAAGCCATTGGTTGAAATATAATGATTTGACCCTGTAAAGGAAGATATATTGAAGAAATAAAAGCATAACTAAAGTAAAACAGTAATACTAGAAACAATAAAATAAAATTCAATCCATGTAATTAACCAAGTAATGTAAGTAACCAAAGTAAATGCAATTGCATAGTGGTATTGTGGTTTATCCACCTCCGGCTAATTGGCATATAGAGGTGAAGTTAACATTTTATTAGAACATAAGAAAAGTTAACATTATATATACATTTTTGTTTGTAGGTTTATAAAAGCTATCAAGTTAGTATAATAATTTTAATTTGAATTAGTAAACTTAATTAGTAATTTTAATTATAATAATAACTATTAAGAAGTATTACTCTTATCAAAAAAAAAAGTTATGTTATATTACTTTTTAATGTGTAGACGTAATGTAATGTTAAAAAAATCCATATTTGAGACGTATTTTAACTATGTCTCAAATCTAGATTTTTTTACGTTAGATTAGGTCTCAATTGGTTACACTTTGAAAAGTTAAAAAAAAAACAATAATTAAGACATTACGTTGCAAGTTGTAACCTTTTTTTTTTTTGTGACATAGTAACTAATTGAGAAAAAGATTTTTTACAATAAAATTAAAATAAAAGATGCTGATTAGCAGTACAGCAATGATAAACAAACATTTATTGCCTTATCATGTTTATTTACTTAATATTCATTTAAAGAGAATGTTTCCTTGTTACCAATTGTAACTGATTGAGATGTAACGTAACTTTAAAATATTATAGGGAAATATCCATGCAGCAATATAAATAAACTAAAAATAGTATGTAATAAAAAGAAAATAAAGAGTATGAACTTTTCATTAATTGTTATATAAAACAAAAAATCAAATTACATAATATTTCAAAAGAATTATTATTGAAATATGGAATTTGGGTTGAAAAATTCCACGAAATTTTCAACTCGGAAAGTTTTCTGAAAATTTCAGAAATTTTCAAAAAAAAAAAAGTTATAATTAATGGGTAAAATTTTATGTCTTATTTAGGCAGTTGTTATGGACAATTTTATCATAAAATATCGTGAAACAGGTCATACAAATTTTTGAAAAACACTTTTTTTGGTACTTTTTTGAGTTTCTTTATTATAACTATAAGTAGCAACTATGATCATTTGTTTTCAAGTTTTTCAAACTGTTTTATCCTGTTAATTATAAGCATATTTAAAGAAATAGATTAAAAAATACCATTTCTTAAAAATAAAAAAGGTCCTTAAAAACTAAAATTCATCCTACTGAATTCATATAAGAATTGCAACAATCTATAAACATTTCTATCACTTATTGAAAAATTCTTAAGCAATAATACTTTATGCCTAAAGGAAAAGCTATTGCTAATAAACAAGGCAGGCTGTAGCTATCATAGGAGTATAAATAAATGGTGAATGCAAGGAGCAAAGTTTTTAAGGGACAGCAAAACCCTAAAAAAAACCTGCATTGTGTTTTAAACATAATCCTGGGTAAATGTGCTTTAAAAGTTCTAGTGATGGTTACAAACCACTCAAATAAATCTTTTCTAGAATAGTAATTCATCCTCTTCCTGCTTGACAACACTTTAATTTACTTTGTAAGCAGAATTTGCCTTCTTATATCCTACTTAGAAACTCAATTTGACACAAAAATGATATTTATTATTTTAAACCATATTCAAAATATAAATTTTTTTTTTACAATTACATTATGTTTTGTATCATACTATTTTAAAATACAGATGTCTATTGTATAGGTGGGGAAGGAGGGGGTAGAAATCATATTATTAAAGCATCTTATTTTGCTTCAACTTTATTTAGCTATATTTTTCCAAGTTTAAGGGCATTTGTTAAGATAGGATCATCAGAGTTAATACCGTTAAGGTCTAAATAAAACAAATCACAGTTTTTGCAACGTAACCTCTACACAGCAATGCTTTAACATGCTTTCTTCTTTGGAAAAAGCTATATAAAGTTTATAAATGTCCATTTTAGAATTTGCTATCATCCCTTAAAAGTTTTCATTAAAGTTCACCCTTTAGGAGATTTTAGCAACCAATAATTCGTGCTTGTATTTTATTTTTTTTAAATTTTTATTTACACTAAACATTTTACTTCTTTTCTGTGAGTTTAAAATTTCTAATTTCAAAGGTTTTGAATGTTTTTATTTTCATAGTAATATTATAGAAGTGTTAATAAACAAGTTTTAAGAAGTAGAGGATTCTCCAAAAGTAAAAGTAGAGAAATTAGTAGAAAATTCTCTAAAAATCAACAGACGACCCCCCTTGTATTAAGCTCCTTAAAGTAAACATAGTATTTTATTAATAAAAAATTAACTATAAGTTAAATGCAATCAATATTTTTCAAACTGTAACTCTTTCATGTTATCTTTTTTAAAAGATGAGTTATATTTTGAACATTTTATACTTTTTTGAGAAACTTTTTTCTTGTTTAAAGCTTAAATCATTTTCTTAAATCATTTTCTTTTGAATTTTGAAAAGTTTTTGAAAGTTAAATTTCTTTTAAATAAATTTCAAGTATTTTTATAGTAAAAATTTGTAAATTACTTTTCTTGATTTTTTCTCACATGAATAATAATGAATCTTCCTTCTTTACTTTTTTTTTTTAATTTTTTTAAATTTGAAATTTTTGTGAAAAAGGCTAAAGAAAGGTATAAAAGTAGGTAGAAAAACTTATCTTTTTCTTCTTAAATCTTTCTTTGTAATTCTGAAACAGGTATTTTGAGAAACAAAGTTGTTTCATGAAGAAAAAGATTGAGCACAATACTACTACTCTGAGGTGCTGAAATGTTGTTGACTGTTTATTTCGCATCGAAATTCATTAACACCTTAACATTTTTTAAGCTCCTTGAATTTTATTTCAACTTTTTTAGTACTAAATTTAAAGTTCTTTTATATTCATTCTACTTTTAAAAGTGTGTTAAGAATTATTTTTGCTAAATAAACATTTACATAGAGTAAAGCAATTAGTTCATTTTTATTCTTGATTAAAAGTATAATGTATTTATTTCTTTTTTTCTTTTACAGATAAAACAAGTTAATGATAGAATCGATCAACTCAATATTCAAATTCAAAATGTTCAGAATGAATCCGATGCTATTAAAAATGCAATCTTGCTAGATGCTCAGAACATTCATTTTGTAAATGTTCAAGAAGCAAATACTACTCAATCAAAACTTCAAGAAGATATTGCTCAGATTAAGCAGCAACTTCAATCCAACCTCAAAGCTCACAGAGAGAGTGAGTTATTTTTAAGAAAGGTATTTATTTATTTTTTTTAAATTTGTATATATATTAAATTCACCTTACAATTTAACAGCTCCAAAAATGGCCTATACGGTCAAGAAAGTTTTTTTATTTTTTTAAACTGTTTTTTAATTTTATCTGAATCTCTCTTTCAATCCTAAATTCCAAAAACAAACCTTTTTTAAACAAGGTTGCTGCACAGAGAAATAGGTTAAGATAAATTGATTAATAAAAAAGTTTTCTTTTTCTTTTTCCATCAAAGATTTAAAATTGTTTTATTATTTTATTTTTATTTAAAAATTATTTTAGAGAAGATTGAGGGGACATTGTTGGGATCAAACTCACTTGGGTAGTAGAACACCTCTACTACCCAACTACCACTATACCACTATCTTTTATATTTTTTTCTTAAAAAAGAAATGTAAGACTTCCAAATATTGTATTTGTTATCCGATGTAATGTTTATGTTGATAAAGTATTTATTAAATTTAAGGGTTGATGGTAAAAAAACAAAAACAATAAAAAACCTGAAAACCAATATAAAATCTTTAGTTTGTGTTAATAACTACACCTGTAATATCTTAAAAGTGGTACATGTTATATAATATCTTTACATAATTTGAAAGTGGTACATTTTATATATTGCATTTATGTTCAACCAGCAAGGAAAAAAAAGTCTGTCTATTTATTACTTATTATTTTTAGTAATCTAAATAAACTTATAACAAATGTTGCCAGCTTTTCTGTTCATAAGTTAGACATTTAATACTTGTGTAACTAGCGTATTAATTACAGATGGAGTGCATAGGAATATGCACTCCATCTGTAATTGTCATGTTGCCTAAGGTTAGTCATCCATTTGTGGATTATTTCCTTTTCTTAATAATCAGTTTATGAAAAGTGCTTATATTGTTGCCATAGGCAAGCCTCCATTTCTAGGTTTTTTTCTTGACAGTCAGTTTGTTTTTTTGTTTTTTTGTTTATACTGATTCACTCCTAACAAGGCTGCAAGCAACCACTGTTAAGTTGGAAGTACTAGAAAAAAATAATATAGTTATATAGCAAGGAAATGGTTGACAGAAGACTTTAAAAGTTGTAGGTGTATGAATCAGGAAAACATGAAGATGGAAGAGAGTTCCAAGGGGTTGAAATGCGGGGGAAAAACTAGATGAATAAAAGTTTTTAGGGCATGCACGGACAGATACAGTAAATGAATAAGACTTTGCTGAATGATGAGTCAAGCGAGAATGAGTTTTAGTTGATGGAACTAGAAATAATAGCTCCTTTCAGCAGCAACCATGATAGGATTTGTAGAAAAGAGAAAGAGATGCAACTTTACGACAATGAGAAATAAGCTCAAGCTTTGCAGATAGAGTGGGTCCAACTACGTTTACACTGCGTTTTTGGACCTTGTCTTGAAGAGAAAGAGCATCATTAGAAGATCCAGCCCAAATATGCAACAGTATTCCATGCAGGGGCGAATAAGAGATTTGTAGACGTAGAGAATAGAATCAAGAGAGAGAAAACTGCAAGCATGATAAAGAGAAGCAACCTTAGCAGGTGTTAATTTAGCAATCAATTGTATATATGGTTTCCATGAAAGGTCAGTAGTAAATCATAATCTAAGAAGATGTAAGGAAGAGAACTCTGTGAGAGGGCTGCCATTTATTAATTCTGGGCCTGTGGTTATGGCTGGGGCTGACTAAATCTTGGCAAACCCTACAAATGAAATAAATGATAATTTCATTTTAGATTGAATTTCACATTATATTTATAAAAACATATAGATGAATATATATACGTACAAACCTTCCCAGGAGGTGGTTTTTCGTCTTTTAACTTTTTTTATTATATAACTGTTTTTATTTGTTTATTAGTAAATGCACATTTAGCTTATTTAGATAAGGCCTTTACTTCATACACGGAATGTCTGTGGTCCGAATCACACCACTACCCAACTTTTTTATTGTTTTTCTTTTCAACACTGCTGGTCATATATTTGCTTTGTAGCCATTCATCTTTTCTTTTTTTTGCATAGCATACCAAACTTTGGCAAAAGTTTTAGATATGTCAAGAGTAATAGCCGAAGCCTTGCCCCCTCTATCTAATTCATAATAAAATTTTTCAGTCATAGTAGTTAGCAAGTCAGCCGTAGAGTGAGAGAATTGAAAACCTTATTGATTGACTGACAGAAAGTTATTTTCATATAACTTTTTTCTATAATTAGCAAGGTTTTTGAGCCTTTTATAAACAAATTTCTCAATCCCATCTTGAGTCAAACTCAATGAATGAACGAAAATAATAAGTTTTAGCTTCAGACAGCTTTTTTTTTGTGTACTTTTTACATTGATTTCATGCAGTAATAAGTAGGTGCCTGTTCTTAAGAAAGTTATACTTTTAAAAAATATGAAAAAAATGATTACGATTAGATATAACAGCTACACAAGAAGGGGTGGGATGAGGCTTGACTTGGAGGCTGACAAGAAGGAACAAAAGCTTCAATTCCTGCCTGAATCCAGGAGGTTATGTAGGAGGTGTATCTATCAGCTGAGAGCGAAAAGACATTAGCCTAAGGACCATTGCCAAGAGAATCATAAAACAATCCTAGTCAGCTTTAGGGTAGTGGTAAGTAGTGCAATGATAGGGTGATTTTGAAGAAATAGTATCACCAATAAGAACAATATTGGCAGAGGGGTAAAGAGAAAGGTTATGGTCAATTTGATCAGAAATTACATTTAAAAGAGAACAAAATGATGATGAAGAACAAAAATAATGATTATTGAGTGAAGATGTGAAGCGGAAACATGTAAAAGAATGATCAAAGGATTCAAACCTGATTTTACAACAAATAGGTGAATTGATGTGTATTTATACTTCCAAGCCAAGCATGTGACTATTGGAATCTTTGTAAATCAAAGGTTAGTACCCATCAAAACTGAGATCTGAAGAAGGAATTGCAGAATTTAAGTTTGTCTCACTAAGAGCAAGCAAGTCTAGTGAATTTTGCAAGGGGTAAAATTCAACTAATGGAAGGTTGCTTTGTAGACCACTAATATTAGTAAAAGATATATTAAAATATATCTTTTACTAATATTAAATATAGGGTCTGATGGTGAGTTAGAGGGGGTTTAATCTTTACTTATATCAAGTCTTGCAGGTAATTTTTCTCAAAAAGCTACCAACAAATGATTCAAGTTTCGATAGATTCTTAAATCATTTGTTAAATCAATGTGCAAATAGATTACTTTCAAAATCAAAGAAAAAATTTCATGGGATAAAATTTAAGGTCTTAGGTTACCCTTTAGGGTACCCTTGAAAACTACAATCTTACCATCATTGTATGTCATTTTTTTCATTGAATTAAAAACCTAAATTTAGTTGTCAAAGATATTATCTAGACCTCTAGGTTTCTGAACCCATTCAGTTCGATATGTATTAATCAATTTTGGTTAACCTGGAAAGTTGAACTTATTGAGGCGGCTTGCATGGTTTGCTTGACCTATTGAGACAACTTGCATGTTTGGAATATAAAGTTAAATAAGATAATAAAGAAAATAAGATATATTTGATTTGATCAAGAACATTTCTAAGATGTTCAGAAATGTTTTTTTTTTTTGTTTCCAAATGTTTTAACAGTGTTTGGCTGAATATGATCATTGTTGCTTACAGGTGATCCACAAAACATTTCAAATTATTTTTTTAGTTAAAGCCGCAGGTGCATGAAATTTATTTGAAAATTGTAGTACGAAACCTTTATTTGATATTTAAATATTTTTAGCATATAGGGTTAAGTTTTCATCTTTGTTTTTCACCTTCATTTTTAAGAACACTCTGAGCACTGTATGAGTTAGTAAATTGCTAGTAAATTTTACTAACAACTAAATTAAGTTTCACCCACAGCACCCACAGTGAACAAAGCACCCACATAGCTACATAGTACCCACAGTGAACAAAGCACCCGCATAGCCACATAGCACCCACAGTGAATAAAAAGTGTCTTATAAATTTATATTCTAGACACCTCCTAATTTTCCAGACATTGCTTCTGCACCATTATATTCTTGACCTCTACATTTTTAGATATCAAGAGCAAGGTCATCAATTGCAGAAACTATATTTTAGGCAAGACTAAGACCAGTTTTATCTGATTTACATTTAATAAATCTCAGAAATTGTTATCACAATCAATGTATCTAAAAAAAAGAGGTAGCTGTTAAACATTAGAACAATCAGTGGTTTTGTCACACAGTATAGAAAAATAAGCAGACATTTTTTTTTTGTTAACCAGAACTTCTTAGAATGCTTTTTCGCAGCATTTGATAAGTTGATTTTAAGAAGTTTTATATATGTTGTATTTTAAGGAGCAGAACAATTATGTCACTCAAAAACTTTATCACCAGCTTCAATACGAAAATGTTTAAGTTTTACAAAGTTACCTATACCAATGTTGTCTTTATATGTTTCTCCAATTTCTGGATGATATTTATTGTCATCATGATAACCTCAAAAAACTAACCAGAAATATTCAAGAATAATCAAAAGTATAACATATTTAAATTTATACTTTAGAGCAGTATAGTTTTTATTTTCATTTTGTATTGGAATAAAATATCTTATTTTCTTAAAAAGAGATTGTTCTTGTTTAAAACAGGAAACTTTTTATTTAATACTTTAAAATTACTATAAAGCTTTTCTTTATTATTAGGTATATGGTTGGCTTTAATGGCATTTATAAATGTTTCAATTATTCAAATGAAGCTCAATTTATTTTCAATAAATTTAATTTTATTTGAATAATTAAAGCATTATTCAAATAATTATAAGCTTTATACGGAATAAGGCTTATACAGATAATTAAGGCTTTATTGGAATATTTAAAGATTCATTTTTATGCATAAATGAAACTGAGTGAACCCTTTTGATCAAACATTCCTGCAAATTTTATTTTCTGCCTACTGTAAATTTGGGTCAAATAAATCCTGAAACAATTTTGGATTTTTTTAGCTTTATTTACAGTAAACAGAACAAAACCATTCTGAAAATATTTGAATAAAATAATTCAAAAGTTTACTTTAAAATTCCTTAAATATGCATCAAATTAATTTTTTGAGCATAGTGTAGGAGAGTGTAGGAGAGGTTATTTTGTTTTGTTTTGCTTAAATTCCTTATAATTAAATTATAAGTTTAATTTATTTTTCAAGTTAACACAAAGATTTATTTATAAATTATTAAAATATTATGGGTGAATCCTGGGCATTCACCCAGAATATTTATGATGATTATTTTGATCCCTCTAGATCTGCCTCTGCAAAAAAAAAAAAAAAGGTTTATAGTATTGCCAATTAGCCATATTTTCAAGTCAATCAAAAATCAGCTATCAGGTGACTTTTTTAGTGGCATCCAGGAATGCAGAGTCCTAAAATGACTCTGGGTTTGAAAGTCACAAAATTCCATTACTAGATTACTTTTTCCTAGTTTTCGATATCCAGGAGCTCTAAAAATATATAAAAGCTTATGGACCACTAATGGGAAAAAAAATTAAGACTTTTAGGTAAAAGGAACAATTATTTTTTGAAACTGGAGTACTTAGGCATAATGGTGGCAAGGACTCCGGGCTTAAAAACAATAAATTCAAAGTCATTAAATTTTATCAATTTTTTTTCTTACAGCAGATCATAAGTCAACCAATATGTTTAGAGTTTAAGATCTGTAGTATCCATAGTGCAGACTTGGTAAAAAAATAGAGATATAAAGCTGAAGTCCTTTTGGAACTCCGCATCCCGCTGATATCTTAAGCAACATCTAATTTTCTAACCAATTTTGTAATTAGAACTACAATAGTCTAAAAAATGTCTAGATAGATGTCTAAAAGGAACAAAAGCAGTTAATTTTAAGGTAGTAAAAGTAACAAAAATAGTTAGTTTTAACCTGACCCCCAAGTCAGATGCACTGTTAGTAACTAACATATCATTTTCTCCAAAATTATTGTCAAGTATTCATATCGTAAACAAGTCAGGTGTGTAAATGTGATAAACTAGCTTAAAAAACTTCATCACTTTTCAAACTCATCACCTCTCAAGACTATAATTATCTTTTTTAACGGAAATACAAGATTGATATATATAATAATGGAGAAGGATTTTGTTTAGAAGATTTAATTAAAGACTTCTTAAGACTATAATTGTTTTTTTTAGCGGAAATACAAGATTGAGACAGAAGTTGAGAACTGGATTCAAAAGTATGATAGTGACATGACAGAGCGACAGGTTTACTTATAGCTTTTTTGTTTAGAAGTTTTTTTACTAGTATTAATAATTATTTTTTAAACTTTTTAATTACATATACAATTAATACAAGTTACTTTAGATAATGATTGATTTATGAGTGTATGTAAATATAGATTTATTATGTTAAGTATGTGGAAAGTATGTGGATATAGATATAATGGTGTGAAGATAAATATAGGTTTATGATGGTGTGTATATGAAAATAAATGGTGTGTAGGTGAATAAAAGTTGTCAAAGAAAAAAAAGTTTCAAGAGGAGAATATAAAGTTTTATGAAGATGTCTTGGTAAAAAGTATTTTGAGAATAAGTCAGTTAGTTTTTTAATTAGATAATCAAAATAAAGCTAACAGAAATCAATTTTTTTTAATTTTTTTATTTATTTTTTGCATTCGTTTTTCAGGGAGAACTACTATTTTCCCTTTATTTTTTATTTTTGAAATTTATCACTTGAATTATTCTTTTGTACCCATACCCTTTAATTACTTTTCGTATCAACATGCATAACTTTTATCATAAAAATTTCTTGTCACAATCATTTTCAATAGCTTTTTATTTAATGTAAATTGAAAACAGAAAACTGAAATGAAAATAGAAAACTGTTAATTACACCCTATGTATTTGGTTTCAGATAAAAATCAATTTTTTTTTTCTGATTATCACTTGACCTTTGTATCTTCATAGTTTCTGCATACTGATACCAAATTGTATATGGAATTTCAAAAACACAATTGAACATTCCTCAAAAAAGAAAACCAATTGTTTATAATTTATAAATTCAAGTTTAATACCATTTTTTAACCTTGGAAACTAGGTTTCTAAATTTAAAATTTCATTTATTGATTATTTCTGATTAATAGTTGAACAATAAAATTGTCTGCTGAAGTATTGAAAACAAGAAAAACAAAAGCCAGAAAAAACTTGTTGCAGCAATATTTATTATTGATCTTGTCATCATGATGATGACAAGAGAAATAGTTTTCTTTCAAGAGATTTTGTAGAGAGGTTTGGTTACTATCTTGGTTGTTTTATTATCTCAGTACAAGAAATTTTTTAAAGGTAAATATTTGGCTTCGGAAAGTTTTTTTAGGAAGAAGTTAGTATTGATTATTTCCCAGTTAAAGAGCATCTTTGACTGTTTGAAATCATTTTTAACCCCTTAATACTATTATAACTGTTTTTGATATATTAAACCTTTTATATTAAACTAAATTAATTACATTGATTGTTTATTGAAATAACACTGATTGAATAAATTAACTTGAAATATCAGGGAGGTTTGAAGTCATTTTTAACCCCCTGATATTATTATAACTGATCTTGTTATATTAAACCCTTAATGTTAAATTTATTAATTACATTGATCGTGTATTGAAAAAACACTGATTGATTAAATTTGTTCTAAGCAGCAATTAGAAAATATATTTAGTGTTTTCCACAAATTGTTCTTATAAAAATCAATTTTTTGTAACCAGAAAGGTATTTGAAATTTAGAATTGAATTAAACACTTGGTTATTATTTTTAGGAGGCAGAAAAGTATAAAAGTTTAAAATCCGTAATTTGTAAATAATCCATTGACTTTTTTAGTGACCTGCCATGGACATTCTTTTAGTTTAGTTTTGCATTCTACTGATGAGTTTTGCTTAGCAGTAACGGTTTTTTTTTTTGATTGATGATTTGAAAAATATATTTTTCTCTCTCTCTCTTATGGTACAGGCTCTCTCATGGTACAGGCTCTCTCTCATGGTACAGGCTCTCTCTCATGGTACAGGCTGTATGCTATATGGTACATTTGATACTAAGATTCTGCAACATAAATCATGATGTATGACGCGGAGCTAAAAGTATTTTGAAAAGTGTATTATGGTACATTATGTGGTGCTAAAGAGATTCTACAATACAAGTTGTGGTACATGATGCGGAGTTAGAGAGGTTCAGCAACATAAACCATGGTAGAAAGTGCAGTGCTAGAGTTTTTGTATCAATGAGATTTTTAATAAAATTGGGTCTAATTTAAAATTGCAAAAGTATTTTCAATGAGAGTATATATATGTTTTCAAATGGCGCATCATTATGAAAGACTTTTATTTTCAAATGGCGGATCATTATGAAAGACATAAGATAAATGTTAAAATGGACATGTAAATAGTGGTTGTTGTGTATGAGTTTATTGAGTATTCTGTGAAACAACTTTAAGTATTTTTAAGAGAAGTTGAGTGAAAATGTTTCAGTTCAAATTTTGATAGGAGAATTAGGTTCAAAAATTACCTCAAAAAAAAAACTGTACGCAAAGAAAAAAGAAAAATGATTTAACAATGAAGTTTGTGGTGGCCTCAAAGCTGCTTAGTATTATTCAGCATACCAGTAGCAACTTTTTACAGGCATTTCCAACTTTTTACATTTTATTTCCATGGCATAGGTACGGTAGTACAGTGCTAGTGGTTCAAACGCTTGACTATTAGCATAAACGATTATTAGCATTATTTCATTACTCAGAGGCACTTCTTGCACACAAAAAATATAAGCAAAGTATTTAATCACACTGCAAAAGGAGTTCAATAAAGTTTACAAAATACTTCATGTTATTAGTAAAATTTTGATGATATTGGCTTCTTGGGTGATCAAGACAAGTAACTCATAGTTTGCAAACTTGGTACTAAACAACCATTAAAAATCAGCATGTTTTTAAATTAAAAAAAACAAAGTACAAGGGTTGTTGCTTAAGTGGTTCAAACGATGTTGTATACGCAACATCTCAATCTAGATAAACGGAACCATTGGCTTACCGGCGTGTATGTTCCCGCCATTAAAAAATATCGTGTATTTAGTTTAATTTTTAGTTTAACCAATTTATTATCTAATTATTATAATTATTTAATTATTTCAATCTTAGTAATAGTCATCAAATTATAAGTATTCGTATTTGAGTCATAAATTTTTGGACAAAGCTTCAATAAGTCAAAATAGTGAATGGTATCAGTGTGAAAATTCATTGCAAGTTTTGTCAAACATACCAAAGTAATATGTGAAAGATATAAAGGTTTACCAAAAAGTGCCGCTAAAAATACAACTTAACCTGACCTACAAAACCTCTTAACGGCTCAACATCATCTAAAGAAAAAACTTTTTTCTTTATTCAATGTAGTGTTGAACGATATTTTTGTAAATTTTAGTTATTGTCATGTATATTTTCCATATCATTATTTCTTTTTTATTATTATTTTTTTGTTTTCTCATCTATTTATTTATTTTATTATTTATTGTATTTTATTATTTATTGTATTTTATTATTTATTTATTGTATTGCTGGTTGCATAACTGTTTTGCTTTGTAACGTGCATTGCAAAACTTTGCATTTTAAAACATACATAAAATCAAAACGTAAATTTTAAATTTCATGCATTGTTTTAATGCTGTTTTTTAATTAGGAAGAATATGATAAACTCAGTAATGAATATGCTGAAGAAAAAAAACAATTGCAGGATCTTGAAGAGCGCTTCAGTATAGTAAAATTACAATATGACAGCATTATGCATAAGCGTCATCTCATTGAGGAGCATCGCATTGAAACTGAAATAAAATTAAGAACAATGGTAAAAGCTGCTATTTTGATTCAAGCATTCTGGAAAGGCTATCGATGCCGAAAGTTATTAAAAGCCAAAAACAAGAAAACAAAGAAAAAGAAAAGAAAAGGAAAACAAAAAGGGTTAAAAAAAATAAAATGAAATTGTTTTTTGACATTTTTTATCAAAATGATGAAGTAACGATAAAGGTTTATTAGACTATTTAAAATATTCTTAAAATGTTTAATATTTATTCAGTTTTATTATGATTTTAAAATGTTCAAATCGAAAGAATATTAAATATATATAATATTAGTAATATATAAATTTACTATTTAGTAGTATTGTATGGAAACACGAGTTATAAATAATTTAGAATAGAAAATTTTTAATCAAATAAAAATAAAAAATTTAAATTATGTTTTTATATATGGTATATACAGTATGAGTATGCTGAAGAAAAAAAACAGTATTATAACTTTTTTATACATTAAATATTTTATTATAAATTTAATCCTTTAATGTATAAAATGTGTTTATAACATATTTTAAACATTAAAATACATACAGTATTATAATATATTTTAATACAATTTATATATTACTACATACATTGAATACATATATCAATAAATACACTATTTAAAAATTTTAAAACATTAATCATATTTTGTTTATACGGGGTGCGTCAGTTATTTGAGAACATATTTTTATCTTTTTTATAAATGATAAAAAGTCAAACAGAAAACATTTTAATCAAAATCAATTATATAAATAATATAAGATAAAGTATTGTTTAATAATTTCATTCAATGAAATCCCCCTCTACTTCAATAACAGCTTCGATTCGAGACCTAAACTGACTGCAAGCGTGTTTGAGATGGCCCTCATCTATGTCGTCCATTACTCGGACAATGGATTCTTTCAGAGAATCTTTGGTGTTATGAGGATGTTTATTAACATCTCTCTCAACGACGCCCCACACATAATAATCCAATGGATTCAGGTCTGGACAGTTTGGAGGCCACAAGTTTGGAGTGATGTGATCATAAAAATAGTCCGCCAACCATTCCTGAGTGTTTTGAGCCTTATGTGCTGGTGCAGAGTCTTGTTGAAAAATATAGGGCCTTCCATTTCTTACTCTATCGATCTAAGACTTAACAACAGCACCCAAGACTTCAATGTAAGCAGCAGAAGTGACTCTTAGTCCTTGCGGAAAGAAGTGTGGTGGCATCACATGTCCTTTGTTGCTAACAACCCCCAAAACCATAGCAGTTAAAGGAAATTTTGTGTGCATGACTGTTGGAACTTTGCGAGGGTCATCACACAGCCATCTGTCATTTCTTCTGTTTACTTTTTGATCTTGATCAAAGTTTTTCTCATCTGAAAAAAACCAAAGCATGCCTTGCTCAACAGGATGTTTCAGTTTGTTTAACAGCCTCTTGGACCTTATCAAACAAGTCACTTTGGTGGTCTCGGACATAAACTGACCTCTCCTCATCACATAAGACTTGTAGCGAAAATTTTCATGAACAGTCCTTCGAATTGTGGCTTCTGAAACATCCAGTTCTTTTGCGATGGACCTCATTGACTTTGGAAGGCTCTCGTCAACGATATTCTGAACTTGATGAATAAATTCAGGTGTTCTAGTCGTGTCTGACCGTTGCTCGTGCTTTTTACGTTTAGCAGCTTGATTACAATCACCGTCATTTTCTTCTAACTCCTTGCGAACTTTAAGAACAAAAGATCTTTAAGAAATTGACTTTAAGAAATTGTGCAATTTGTAACTTTACGACTTTAAGAAATTGTGCAATTTGTAAAGCGATATGCTCTGCCTTTAATGCTAAAATTGCAGCATGTCTTTTCATTTCTTGTGTTAGTTTATTATCTGTCATTTTTAATTATCTGCAAAAAATAAAAAAAGTTAATGTAACTTAAAGAAATGATGACTACGCGATGTTCTCAAATAGCTGACGCACCCTGTATTTTTAGTTGCAACATGTTTTGTTAAAACATAATTTAGGGGTGTTTTGTTGGAGCATGTTCTGTTAAAACAAAATTTAGGGGGTCATTAATATTTAACAAGAATTTCTTATCAAAAAAATTATTATATTGAAATAAATATAAAATTTTTTTGCTATAATATTAATAATAAAAAAACTATTTATAAAGATAATGTCACTCCAGATTTTTCATCAAAGGAGTGACACCAAACATTAATTTCATAAATAAAATAACAGTAATACCGATATTAACAAATAATAATAATAACTAAATCAATAATAATAATAATAACAATAATAATAGTTATAATGATATGCCATTTTCCACCAAGTTTTTAAGCAAGTTAAGCACTAGTCAAATAGTTTAGAGAGTGTGACTGTTGTTTCGATCACAAAATGTAGACCACAAGATAATGACTGTTGTCTCGATCACAAGATGTAGAAAAGTTTAAGTGAAAAACAAATTTAGCTACTTAAGCAGGAGCGATTCTAACAGATATCTAACGGTGAATTTATCTGAAGATACAGTCTTTCTATCTTTAGAAAGTGAAACCATTATATTCAAGAGATGACTTAAAAGATTGCAAATAGCTTTACCTTATCCTATTAAGATCAAACCCATGTATGAGAGATAAACTTGCTTAAAAAAACAACCTTGAATCAACTTAAAATATTACACTTGCACAACTTAAAATAGGATGTTGTGCCAATGTTAGTTTTTAATTGTTCAGGACTTCGCGTTTGTAACCAAAATTACGTAATAATTATAAAAAAGTAATTGCGTCTGTAATAAATAATGTCGTAAGTTGCAAAGATTTAAAAAAAAAAAAATGTTGGTGATCACCGACTTGATGCGACTGCTCTAAAATCACCGACTTAAAGCGACTGCTTTTAAAAATACAAAAAATAAATAAAAAAAGGGCTATAGAAAAATTTTTCATTTAATCAAAGGTTGGTAAACAAGGTGCAGCAGCTTACTAACAATTCTTGAAAAATTTCATAAGTTAAAGAAATGTATATAAAAGCCGCCTGTTAATTGCGGTACTAATGAGTCGATAAAAAAGGCCGACAAACAAAATTAAAAGAACTAAATAAATAGTCATTTTCTTTTTGATATATTAGTCTCCAAAACAAAAGAGGGAAGAAAAAAATTTATTGTTATAATACAATATTTGGAAATTATAGAAAAAGCTGATAGTTGGAGCAAAACATCTTCAAAATTTAAAAATAAAATAGATGTTTAAAAACAAATTTAATAGCAAAATAGATGTTCGTCCAAGGATCGAATATAACAAACTTCAACTACAAAATTTCTTTTTACAGCATTGAAGATTTGTCAAGTAGAGAAGATATCTGCACTGAAAATAATGAAACGCATTTAAGTGAAAAACTAAATGAAGCTTTTAGTGGCGTAACAACAGACTTGATGGCCCCTGGACAAAATATTTTTATTCTATAAATTAAGCAAAATTTTGTTTTATAATTTTTGCTTCAAAATATACGGAAAATTTTGCTTTCAGCAAATTGATTTACACGTGATTTTTTATTTGCAAAATCTCCAATTACCTTTTCTTAGTCCAAAAGTGTAGCTTCCTTATTTTCTATTGTTAGTAAAGCCAATCCAGAAGGTTGATCTTGAGAAATTGTTAACTGAAGGTAGGTTTTAAAGATCTTAAGTTTTGAAAATGTGCATTCAGACGATGTAACAGTCACAGGAAGTGTTACAAAGAGAACACTACAGTTGCTAATTCTGGCATTGAAGCAATTATTTTTACAAACAAATTTAGTTGCTGCTAGTTTCATTTTAGTATGCGACAAACTCTTGAGATTATGAGGATGCAAAAATTTAAACGAATCAATAATCTGTTTGTGGCCCCGTACGCATGGCTGCAGTTATATTGCAGTGTCGATAATAGGAAAAAAATATTCAATTTAAAAAAAGTTTTTTATCTTGAATCCTGTGATCTTGTCGTCAGTCATCGTAAAATAATCTAGCATTTCTCTTGAGAAAGTGTTAGTGGTGTTCCAGTTTCCTGCTAGTGCCTTTGAAATTAAAATTATGCTCTCCCACGAATTACGTTTAAATTGAAGTTCTGTATGGTTCACCGAGAGTGAAATAGTTGCACGTGAAAGATCTACTTGCCTGTTCTGGAGCTCGACAAAACCTTTATTAATTGGACAAAGTAATCTTTCCCAAACAACAATTAATTCAATGAACTCAAACATTCCAATAGCATTCCAAAGACCGATGGCTTTGTCCCTCTCCATCTTGTTTTAGACCTTCAAGGCAACTCGTGTAAGTACATTTAGAATGTCAACCTATTTTTCAGCACGGGCTGAATCTACTCGAATAGACCACCTTCCCAGTTAGCAAAAGTTTGTTTTTCCGATCTAAATCCAACCTTAATCCAATGTAAAGCAATTAACGTTGATCCAATGTATATGGATCAACGTTGACCAAATATGTATTACCCCACATTGATCTAATGTATATGGATTAACGTTGATCCAATGTTTATAACCCAACGTTAGTCCAATGTATATGGATTAATGTTGGATTATATACATTGGATCAACATTGATCCATACATTGGAATAACGTTAGATTCTATACAGTGGAACAACGTTGTTTTTGCATCGAGAAAAAGATGATATACAAACATCTATTTGTATAATTTATAAGAATTATTTTTCATCCAAGTATTTCAGTTGATTATGGAAATTTTGCTAATATATTTTTTCCTTTCTTATATAACAAAATATCAAGCCACAGTCAATTCAAACATGAATAATGCGTCTTTAACCAGATGCATTTAACGTATTAATAGTTGTTACAATAAATATAATCAAATGTTGATTTTTTTTTTTTTTTTTTAAATACTGTTATTTAGGTGCCCCAAGAAGACCTAACGGTCTTGTCACAGAGCACCGCGGATGTGCATTTAACCAGAAAGTTCACGCCTCTTTCCTTACCGTGACGCGAAAATATGTCCAAGGCTCGTTTTGAACCTGGATCTCTTGCTTATAAAGCAAGCGCTATAACCACTGCGCCACGGCCGCCTAAAATTTTTTTTCATTTATCAAAATAGATGAAATAATTTATCAAAATGGATGAAATAATGGGTGTATAAGTACAAACATTTATTATGCGCATGAAAACATGATATGCGAAATAATTATACATGCGCATAAAAACATGACACGCGATGTGTATATATATGTATACTAAAACATAAATAAAATAAATTTAATTCCAAGAAAAGTTTAATCTAACGTTGTGCAAATGTAAAATACAACGTTTCGCCAACGTAAAGTACAATGTTTTGCCAATGTAAAATACAATGTTGAATCAAGGTCAAATGTTACGCAATGCCCACTTAAATTACAATGTTTGGCCAACGTTGCTTTTTGGTTGTTGACGATGTCGCATTTGTAACCATAATGATATAAAAACAACATTGGCGGTCAATGTTGGGCCAACTCAGTGCGCAACATTGTTTTAACTTTTTATCGACATATGTGTGCTAGCTGGGATTGTTGGAAAAAGTCTTTTTAACTTTAATGTCATTATATGCTATAATGAGAAAGCCAGATCTGACCATCTTTTCAATCCTGATCCAAAATAATTAAAAATCTTATTTGTTGTTCCAAAGAAAGTTATGGCCAGGACATTGGCTTATTCATTGATAACCAAGTTTAAATTATGAGAAGAGCAATGTATGCATGGTATGTATGGCCTACATGGTCCACGCTGCAGAATAGTTTCTATCAAATTAAAACTATTTATTGTTTAAGGAAAGATAACACATTCTGTTGAAAATTGAGCTGACAAAACAAATGAGCTCATTTGTATATCTTTTTGATCCACGTTACATATTTCTTTTTTTTTATTTCTATTTATAGTATTAATGTTATTTGTTATTTGCGCAAATATGATTGTATTAACAATTTTCCCTTACAATAGGCGATTCAAACTCTGGTAGAGAAACATTTTGTTTAGCGAATTGTTTTCTTGAATGGGTAGAGATGGAGTTAGTGAAATAAACTTCTCTTTTTTGTTTTTTTTCTTACCATTTTGCAGCCCCTGATAAATAAAGCCCTTTCATCTAAAACAAAAAGAGGAAAAGTTGTTAAACTATTTACATGAGAGTTTACAACATGTACAACTACGGCGTATGCAATTTAAATTTTACTATACTAAATTGGCACAAGGCATTATTCTTCTTAAAATGATAAATTAAGTTATTTACTTAATGCAAGAACACTATTAAACAATTTTTTCAAACAAATTAAAAAACATTATCAAAGAATCAAAGAACAATTTGTTTACTTGTAATTATATTTTACATATAATTTCATTACTTTGTAAATAAACTTACTAAAAGTTTGAAGTTTAATGTTTTTATACACTAGCTTATTTAATAAACTGTTTTAATTTTGAATAAAAGTTATATTCAAAATTCGAACAATTTTGTTATAAAATAAGCAGTTCATAGCAATGCAGTTAAATCAATTTTTCTTTTTTTCTTTTTTTATTTATTAAAACTCTTCCGTAAGTACCGTGTCAGGTCGAGTAAAATTTTTCGGTTAAAAAATCTAAGGGCCCCTTCGTTGCTTGAGACCCCTGGCATTTGTCCACTCTGTTCTTATGATTGTTACGCTACTGGAAGCTTTAGAAAAAGGTTTTCCAACAGCCAGAAATTCCGACAGCTAGAAATTCACTTTTAAGATTATACAAACCTTCGAGCTGTTTAAAAAATGAATTATTTTTAAAAGGCTATAATTTGAAAAAGGTGCAACAAGGGGTAATTTCAGAAAACTTACAGAAAGCTCTTAACTTTTTAATGATCATTAAACCAACTAACATAGCTTTAGAAATGACTCTTTACGCTCAGCTGCAGGAATATTTTGGAATAATATACAAAAGTTAGTTAAGTAATAAAACTTCACGTAGTTTAAGTTTTCTGCGGACATATTTTATATTCTGCGGACATATTTTATATTCTGCAGACATATTTTATATTCTGCGAGCATATTTTATATTCTGCGGACACATTTTATATTCTGCGGACATATTTTCAATAGATAAAATAATTTATTTTATGTACAATTTATTTAAATGCAATATACTGTATTAGAGATGCAAAAAATATACCTGGGATTTCAATTCCAAATTTTCTTACTAGAAATTTTCTGTGTTTTTCAAACCCTTCTTTTAATTGTATAAATCGTTTTAGTAAGCGTTTTTTTTTTATCTTTGCACCGTTAAAAACATCATTGCAACGTGAAAAAAACTTAACTTGGCATCAGTTTGCAGCATACATCATTCACTTTTGGAAAAAAAAATCAATATTGCAAAACAGCTTCTTAGTATATGTGATATACGGAGTAACTTAAGTTACTCCGTATATCACATACTAAGTTATGGAGTATACTTAAGTTAAATTAATATCAACCTAATATCATTTAAAATACTTATACAAATATAATCATAATGATGATCATTAGTTTAAAAGATGACATCCAAGAAAATTGACTAGTATCTAATGACATCTAAGATAGTGATGATGATCATTGTTATCATCAATTATATTATTGACAAATATTGAACTAAAATGTAACTTTATTTAACCAACTAAAAAGTATTAATATTAGGGTAACTTGATATTGTTTCGCCCATCACTCAATCCCACCCACTATCTTTGATTGTTTATAAGTCAGTGAACACATCACTACATCAACAAAAAGACATTCATTTAAAGCAGCAAACCAGTCTTAACCAAAATCAAAATTTTATTTTGTTATCCATAATTTATTCTGTTCGTATAATAAAGTTTATTTTGTCTGAAAAGGTAGATTATTCTCAAAATTGATTTCTACCCAAAACTGATCTACCCAAAGTAACTCAATCTCGCCCACAGAATGAATATGTTCTCGCCCAATGCATTCAACCTAGCCCGGGTGGGCGATAATAGATTAGGCATGTTATATAAACTAGTTTTGCAGAGATTTACCTGAAATTACTTGGAATTATCCACAAACTTTTTTTACTTATTATTTCCAGGTCCTAGACATTAACCGCG
This sequence comes from Hydra vulgaris, assembly GCF_038396675.1. Classification (NCBI taxonomy): domain Eukaryota; kingdom Metazoa; phylum Cnidaria; class Hydrozoa; order Anthoathecata; family Hydridae; genus Hydra; species Hydra vulgaris. The sequence continues at coordinate 48,505,699 of NC_088927.1, read as the reverse complement.
AACGTTACCCGCGCCTAAGATTAGGGTTTGGTGAAAAATATTAACATATGGTTTTTAACATATGTAAATAACTTTAGCTTTTGTAAATTTTGAACATTTTATCAAATCAAAATGAGATTTTGTACTATAATATTATTTATCTAGGTCTTGCCTTAAAAATGAAATCACTACGATTACACAGGGAGTCTGTTGGAAAGACTGGTTTCACAACAGAGATATCAAAAATTTATAAGACAACTCATCTTTATAATGATGCAACTCCTTCAACTTTTGATTGTAGTGCACATGATATGGCAAAGTTAAGGGTAGGTTTTGGAAAGTCACAGTTCTTAAATTATGCCGGGAAACTTGCCAGAAAGCATAAACTGAACTTCGTTGTGTGGAATTTATCCACTCTATTCTCAGGTTATTCTAAGTGATTCTAAGTGGCATATTTGCCAAACTATCTACATTCAGTTGAGGATATTTTAGCTAATTCAATCATCAATGACATTTCAATAACTAATGGTACTGATGTGTCATTGATTATCATAAATGAGAATGAAAATCTAAAAATACATGAAAATGCATTAGAAAGAAGTCTTATCAAAGTGAACGGTGTAATAGTTCCAACTTCATCACAATCTTTACAAATAATGGAAACTGAAATAGATCCTGCTCAGTTCACAAGTTACAATTATCTGTTTGAAAATGGCTTTGATCTTACTTACAATAACTGGTTTGTGATCTGGTGTGCACTGAAAAGTTTAGTTGTAAGCAGCATTTCCAAAAATATGCCTCAACATCAAAACCAAGCATTAGCAAGAGAAACGGAAACTACTGAAGTTAATCGTCGTACGGTTAATATCAACAAATTGTGTTTCTTTTAATACTAATATAAAATAAAATTTATAAATATCATCTTAACAAACAACTTTGATAATCATATTTTATGTACTTTTTGATATTAAATTCTGATTGAAGCATAAACTTTACTAATTTGCATTTAAATAGTATTAATAATTGTTTTCTAAGAACTTCAATCATCGGTTTTTCGAGAAACTAGTTTTTCAGAAATCGATATCAAATCAAAATATAGAAGTTTAATTGCATTTTATACAGACTTTAATGCTATGCTGGATTCTGGAATGGTTGCTGATCTTCTAGAACAATTACAAAACTGAAGAAGATGGTGCAAATCACTCTTTGCAACCTAGTTACACTTTTATTTTAGAAACAGAAATTTTTGTTTCTGGTGATCAGTCTGCATCTAGGATCCAGTTGCAAAAAAGGTGATGATTGTTATATCAATTTTACTGAGCTAAAAGAGAATGAGATCGTAGATAGACTCATAACACCAAAATTGAATTCTGTTGCAATTTCAAGTCCAAAAAATTATTTTGAACTTATTTGAATATTAGAACATCTATTGTATGTATGTTTTTATTAAAATGCTGTGTAGTTTATGGAGATATTGATGTCTTGGCATATCCTGAGGCCACTACAAGAATAAAGGTAGCAAGCAGGGAAGGTCAACATAAACTCTTTGTTTTAACTTCTCAAGAAGCATATTCAGCAAAACTGAAGTATCACCAGGACAAAATCCAACAGAAAAGAAAAAAAGCGTAATAGAAAACAACTGCGACTTATCAATGCTGATAAGCAACTCAAGGAAAAAGAAAAAATAAACTATATTGGTTGAAAAAAGAAAACCAGACCGTGTAAAAAGATTAAAACAACAATAAAAAAGAAATCCATTTCAGTTAATCGTGCGAATCATGTTGAGCGAAGTTATTGTTTGTGTAGATAAAAGTGAAAGAAACTGGGTTAAGTGCTATGAATGCTATAATTAGTAATTCAATTCATTTCAGAGAATGGAAGAAGTTTCACAAAACATTTTGTTTGTACTTGTGAGAACGATTCTGACTAATACGTACTCAATCATTCAAAACCCTTTTCATATCAGTTGTTATTTATTTCTATAGTTGATTTATGTATTATTTTAATATAATATATCTTTAAATATATTACTAAATATTACCTTTTAAATAATATTTTTATAAACTACGATTTGAGGAGTCAAAAACTGCAAAACGCAAAACAAGTCACAAAAATAAAAATATGTCACAAAAAAAAAATGTTGAGTTAATTCTACTTCCAGATTCACTGAAATCTATCATATGTATAAATGTTAGACCAACAGGATGGTAAATATGCTATGTATTTTCTCCCACCTGCCGATATAATCAAAAAAAGCACTAGCTGTCGATAATTTAGCTACCAAATTTTAGCCATACAATTTATCTAAAATATTCGAGTCGTTTCCGTCAGTAGGAGTTTTAGGTCATTTGAAGATATAGAAATCAGCAATTTGGATTAAAATTGCTTTGCATTTTTATATCATTGCATCAGTCTTTCATTGATTTGAAATCATTTGACGGGTCTTGTTTTGCCAATTAAATTATATGTTCTATGGCAAATAATGAGGTTTATAGCAGCATTTAGTTACTTTCACCAAAAAGTAACTAGAAAAATCTTCTTTTTTTAATAGAAAAACAAGGTACAGCAGTTCAACTGTTTAGTCCATTGAGATTTAATGCAATTAAATCTACCTTAAAAAACGCAAGTATTCTAAAATAAAAGGTCATGGTATAGCAAAAACAAAGTTATCTTATGCTGGGAAATCAAATGTTGTTGTCCGAGTAAACACTCCAATACGTTTGAAATACTTTCAAAATTTAAACTGTATCAAAATTTCCTTTTACATACTGAAGAAGGTTTTGTTTTTGATACTGCTGTTCAATCTCTTTTCAATAAAGAGATTAATAATACCTGAATGGTGATAAAAAACGGCTATTTTTATAGCCAAACAAGCTTTTAAAATCATTAGGTATAAAATAAATGTTAGTATAAAAAAATATATTTTCACTTTGTGTGGATATGTGGAGGTGTAGACAAATACTTTTTTATGTGAGATTTATTTTTCTTTTCTTTTATGATTAACAATTAATTTTTAATTTTTGATAGAATATAAATTAGTATATACTAAACTAAATCTTAAGGAATTGGTTGCATACATTTTTTAAATTCTTTTTCTTCTAAACTGGTTAAATGTTCTGATATATCATAACATGTTTTTAATAAGATTTGCGGCTATGAAAATAACTGTTTTTATAATGCTCCATTTCAATTGAAGTTACTCATTGTGGTTTAATGATCTTTTCTTGATTCATCAAATGTTACTTTTTGAAACAAAGAGGAAAAGAAATTCAAAAAACACAATAAAAGCTCCAATTCAATGTAAACACAAACTAAAATTAAGTTAGTTAAATAAATTTACTTTGAAAGTTTAAAGAAATTCACAATATGTTAATAATAATAATTTTTAATAATAATTTTTATTATTATACAAACATCAACTCACAAATACAATATAAATAGGTTTTTGAAAAATATGAAATTACAAAGAATTGTAATTTAATATTTTTCAAAAACCTGTTATTAACTTGTTTACAAGTCTTACTTGGTTTTAATATATATTTACAATGAGCCTTCAAGACGTCTTATCAAATCTTTTTTTGAACTAATAATACTTTTTTCACGAGCTTTCAGTTCATTGTTTAGCTGGTAAATAATTGTGTGTGAATAAGTTGAGTCTTGATTTTTTGCTATGTGTTTATTTAAAGAACTTTTAAATCTTTTGCTACATACATCACAGGCTTCAATATAAATGAAATAATTTCAGTCAGATATTTTTTTTGGACACAGTCTAGAATTGGAACAGACTCAATGCAAACTTGACACAATAGCTCAGATTGTAATAAAATAAACGTAAACAGTGACAGCGTTCTTCATCTGAAACAGGTTTACGAAGTCAAAAATGAGAATGATATATTGACGGTATTGGAAAATGATAGGGCAAGTAAAAATTTTGTAGATAACTAGACTGCATCAGTTGATAACATTTTCCTCTTTAATCTTGTTTTATAGGTCTATTGCTGCAAGTTTTTAATTCTTGTTTAATGGATGAATGTTTAGATTCTTTTCCTTGCATAGAAAGAATCCCATAACCAACTTCATAAACCTTGAAAATTTTTTCCCGCATGGAAAAGAACCGCAACCAATAGTCCAAACTGTTGCAGTTAAGAGAGAAAAAAGTGCAAATAATAAAAGATATCGTTGACAAACAGCAGTAACATTTTTAATATAACTTTTTTATATCAAAAATGTTACTGCAACAACATTTACCCAGTGGACATGGGGACGTCTTATAGACGTCCAAAAGACGTTTTTTTTGGACGAATGGACGTCCATTATAGACGTTGATTAGACGTCCGGTGGACGTACCAAATGTAACACAAGACGTCCGTCCGAAACGGTCTTTATATGGACCTAAATTATGATGTCAAATGGACGTCCAATCGACGTCAAACTAACATAAGGACGTCATATGTAAGTCCCATTTAAACTTTATTTGGTCGTTCAATTGACCTACGTATTGATTGGAAATTCCACGGTTGTTTAATATTTTTAATTAAATACACTGTAGTACATGCTATTGTGTTTAACTTCAACTACGATACTATATACTACGATAGACTTAATACTAATACAAAGTACGTACTCACATATGTAAGCACGTATGTGAGGATTAGGGTAAAATACTGTTTTGAATAATATTCGAAGTACTATAACTTTTTTTAAACTAATTACCAAACGAAAACAATATTAACACGTAAATATAGCAAAATAAATGTATTCTAAAATAACAATAAATTATACAAAATAAATAAGTAATTTCAGATTTTTGAAATTTTGCTGACTATATATACATTGGAAATTTATCAAGTTTTGTTTTGATTTCAACGTTAATTTTTCGTGTACAATTTCGCGTATATTGCATACCTCGCACCTCGTGAATCAATGATCACTACTATTGCTGATTGATATTTTTATCAAATTGATAGATAATATAGATAAATAATTTAAATAAATTGATATATTGAGCGCTACTATTACTATCGGTGATCGTACTATTCGTAGCTTTGTATTGATCAACTAATCCTATAAAAAAAATTAAACTTTAAAAATAATCATCATAAAGTTTTCAAAATCAAATACTGTTGATCGGACAGAAAATAGAAAAAAGTATACCGTAACTATGTATATTGAGTTCTTGATTGCCTGATTAAATTTAATTCCATAAGTCGATATCTGTAAAAAAAATTTATAAACTTTACATAATAAATTTAAGAAACTAAACCTAAGAAAATCATAAAGAACAAATTTCGGTTGAGATGAAAAATCATACATTTTTATTACTACAAAAATTAGCGAACTTATTTTTATGAAACATATTTAAAGTGATACTGCTGTTTTACCTTTATTTACGAATGCTCTTTCTGAGTTTGATGATTGGTTATTCTAGACGATTAAGTGAAATAACATCCATTATTTGGGAAACATTACCATGTTACAACATTTATGATAACTAACGCCTTTATGGTAGAGAATTCACATTTTATTAAACAATCAGACAAAAAATGTATATGTATAAAAATAATTAAATAAAACTTATGTTGAAATGCTAATAATTTCAAATGCATTAAAGTCAATCATTTTATTAAATCAAATTCCATCAAAGATTTTTTTCCAGGAATATTTTTCTTTAGCAACAATTAAATATTTTTGGAATTGTAAGACATTGGCGTAACTATTTATAAACTATACACCCTATATGATCAACAAAAAGAAACAAATTGATTTATTCACATATCCGAAAAACTTAAATTTTATCACAAAATTTAAAAACATAACCATACAAATCACAAACAATAAAAATTATTAAATAATCCTTTAATTAAATGAAGTCATGTTCGGGTGTGTTTGGGACAACCACTTTTTTAACAGCTCTTTTTAATAAATCACCAATAAGGTAATCAACAGAGCTTTTAGTAAAATCGTCTTTCGCTGGATCAACTATTGCTCCTATAAAAAAATGTATAATTTTTTTGTAAATAAAATTACTTATTTGCAACATTATTTAAGTAATTCCTTTCTTTATATTAAACAACACCTTACAATATAAACATTTTAAATTATTTTTCAAATATAATACTTTTAGCTCTTATAAAAACTAAAAAAGTCAACTGGAACAATAGGCCAAACATTTGCAGCATAAATAAAAAAAAGCAAGATGTTTTAGAACAATTAAGAATAAGAACTAAAAAAATTAATTGTAATAAATCCACCACACGAGGCTTGTCCAGGTAAAAAAAAATAAAAATAAAAAACCCTATACTAAATATAATTTTTACCTATAAGACATTTGTTATGATTTTTTTTAACAAAAGTACGTTTGCCTTTGAGGCCGTCTTTGCTGAACTGTTGCTGCAGAGATCTTGTAAGCATCGCATCTAAACCACTCTTGACTGAATTTCTCACACTCCTGCCACCAATTGACCTTGACTGCAATTTATATTAAAAAAAGTATATATTGTATATATTATATATTGTTTTAGTCAAAAAAAAATTTATTAAAAAATGTTATTTTTTTCATATTTAGACAATAGTGATCAACCAATTGCAATATAATATTCAATGGTACTGGAAAGAATGTGACATCTTACACAGGGTTCATGGCAGTTTTGAAAATCTATTTTCCACGAGTTTTCCCTGATGATTCCCTAATTTTCCCATATTTTTAAGAATTTTTTCCCTGAGTTTGTGCGGTGGAAAGTATATATTATTCCCTGTTTATTTTGAAGAATATATTACTTTCACAACTGAATCCTTGTTCCCAAAACATATAGTTACTACAGTAATCCATTTATCTAAACATATAGCTACTATATATTATAAATGTTATAAAACTACTGTAGTGAGCAACTTTCAATATTAAAAAAAAATTAATAAAACTGGATACTTCAAAGTAACTTCACTCTAAATATTAAAATAAAAAATATTCCCTGAGTTTTCCCTGATTTAAAAGATTTTTAAGAAAAATTCCATGACTTTTCCGGGTATTCCCTGTTTTTTTAAATTTTAGAAACTTTTCTCTGGTTTTCCCTGAGTGCCATGAACTTGTTATAGTGCAAAAACTCCTAAAACTGTTCAAGTTTTTTTTTTTACTTTCATTTTCATATAACCTTTTTCTTCTAATTTAGATTCTTCTTCATCAAAGTCAAAAAAAGAATTTAATTTTTTTATTTCTTTGGAGCATTTGGGTGTAGATGTATATAACTCTCTAAAAGTTTTTCTAAGATCAATGCTTCATTATCCTTGATTGACCTTGTTTCCATCAAAGACACATACTAGAACTCTGATAGATCACAAACAAATAATAAATGAAAAAAATTTAATTTAAATCATAAAACAAAAAAATTAAACCTACATTTATTAGACATTTCTTTAAAACCCCCATTTTTAAGTTTAAAGGAACTTCGAGAGATATTTGAAGTAGTAGGCACAGATTTAAAAGGTTTTTTTTTTTGTTTTTACAGATTTCCGTAGTGGAGTACTTTGACTTCTTAAATCAAAATCAACAGGAAAACATTTTTCAAGCCCTCCTGAATGTTTCTTTTTTGAAACAGGACTTGTAACATGCTCTTGCAAAGGATGTTGATGTATTCTTGGCAGGAAAAAAATTGTTAAAATCTTATTTTAAAAGATTGAAATTATTTTGTACATACAATATTTTTAATACTAAATGCACAATTAGATTATTATCATAGAAAGCAAATATGAGAGTATAAAACTATTTTCTCAATAAAACCAGATTCTTATTACTAATTGACTACGACTAAACAACAAGACTTTAGCAAGACTACTCACCTATTATCTTCCTCTGAATCAGAAGATTCTGTAGTTGATCTCATCATTTGATCTGCTTCATTTTTTGTACCAGATTCTAGTATTGTTTTGATAACTTTCAAACATTTCCAGTCGCTTCCTGGTATAGACCAATCAGCTATATATGCACCGAGAGGTTTACCTTTTAGAGGTCAGTATATACAATCCTTGATTGGATTAACCCAAATACAAGGACACATAGTTCTTGTTTGTCTTTCATTTTCAATGATAATATGCACTGACCAATATCTATGGTTAAAAAATCAGTCAGAATCCATATATACAGCAAAAAGAGTCAAAAGAAAAGATTCAGTTAATGAAACATATTGTTCAAAACATGGATAAAATAAAAATTATAAATTCCTTAGAAAGAAAAAATATAAAAATTAACACTTTTTAGATTTTTAATAACAAATTTTAATGAACAAATAAATTGAATATTTTTTATATTGAATTTATTTATTTTATAAATAAAAATATGCCAAATATATTTAGAAAAAAAACTTTAAAAAAATGAGCAAAGAAACTTTTCATTTTTTACTACAGGTTAAAATAGTTATAAGAAGACTTTTTATTATTTAAAACTGCAAAGTATTTATGACTAAAATCCAGTAACATTACTGAGCAATGGTATGATTATGTTTTCATTTTTATATGGGAAACAACAACATTTTCTCAATAGTTTGTTTACTTTATTTACACATTTCAAAGGCTTAATGTTTCCTTTAATCATATAAATATAAAGTTGTTTAGAGTCTATAAAAAAAATCAGAAAATCTTTCTAAAACGTCTCCACCATAATAATCACATTGAAAATTTTCATCTTTAAGTTTATTAAGAATAAAAAAAACTCCTCCTCGCACTAAAAATAAACTGTCCTTAGCTTTAGTGGATATTTTAGTACTAATAAAATTTATTTTCTTTAAAAATTTCAATTTCACTAAACCTTTTTGTCAACTGTGCCACTGGGTTGCTTTTGCTTCTAACAAGCTGCTTTAATTTTTGAAGAAAATTTTCGAACTGAAATGCTGATATTGCATCAAGTAGTTGTTCAAAAAATTCAATATTATCAGCAATGTATAGGAGCACATTTGTGTGTACATTGTACACACAAAATGATTTCCCATAATGTTCCGGAGAATTGGTTACAGAATAATTCAAGCCCTTTTGAAAAATTTAAATAATGAATATGAGAATCTTTATTTTCCTCTCACAAAAATCTAACTGCTAAAGAGAGACTTATTAGGATTACATATGCCCTTTAACACCACAATGCCATAATATAAAAGAAAGCTTCGCAACTCAGGCGCTTTCCATCTATCCAGCTCAACTAAAGACCGAGGTTGTCGTATAAATTCGCTTGGTAGTTTTCCTCGTAACAATAACAAATTTTGTGACACTTGCATTATTTGTGTAGAGGACAGTTGTCCATTAAATATATCTTTATAATGGCCTTTGAAATAATTTAAAATTCTGTGTGTAATCCCTAAGCATATCATGTGCATATAAGCAAAAACATTTATCATGTTAACATTAAACAGAAGTAAGACAGGTATGTCTGATGGCATTTGCCTGATAAATCAGATAAACTATAACTAAAGGATTGAAATGTATCATTGGTTCTCATAAATATATTTCATTGGTTCTCATAAATATACCTCTGCATAACTATAGCACACACGATTTTTGAAAACAAAACCCTTCTTTGTACATCTCTCGCAAGCATAATATCCGGTATGCTAAACTATTCCTTTTAATAAAGCCCTGACTGGTGCATCACAGGTTATAGCAAAAAGATAAACAAAATAAGTATTATTGTTAATTAAAAGAGGGTTGGATGTAAGTAAAATAATCATTTACAAAATCTTTCAAAAATTCCTCCATTGGTGTTGTAAATTTTATTCCATAATAAATATACTGGCTGTCCCCTTATGGTCTGGTTTTAATTTGCTTTTTGGTGACCAATAGATATTAGATTTCATGACCAATAGATATTAGTATGTCTAAAATATCTTTAACACATAGTCTTGTACACCCATGTTTTATAGCCCAATTTTTTAGATGTTTTTGAAGAATTGTGTCAGTCACAATACTACCATAACCAAATTCTGAGTCAGAACAGCTACTTTGATAGTGTTTGCCATTTTAAATACTAGTATGGTCAATCTGAACAGTTCTATCATCATAAATAAACTCCAGTGGTGAATTTGAATATTGATCATCATTGTATGAAGTAAATGCAGATAAAACATGACTATTATTTGGAGATTGTTGTATTGGTAGTTCTAACTTTTCACATTGTTGTTTGAATAGATCTAGAACTGCACTCCTATTCTTTCTCCAGCGTTTGATTTTTAAAAAATAGAATGAGAAAATAACTAGCAGACGTTTGTTTAAAAGAATCCTTTCCTTAACTTTTAGGCTCAGTTTTAAAATAATACGTTGTTTCATGAGTTAAAAAGATATGAAGTGACTACGTTCTCTAAGGAGGAAACATAGTTACTTAAAATTTTTTATAGTCTAGTTGACTAGAGTTTAGAAAAAACAATGACAATAATAATATAAATTATAAAGTAAAAGATAGATTAGCTTTATAAGGATGCAACTTATTGGTTATAAATGTGATATTCATATAAATTATATATTCATATAAATTATATATTCATATATATTATAATCAATATAATCACATAAATGTGATATTATACATTGACGTTTAATGAATTATTTATTAGAGCACATTTATAACCAATAATTTGCATCCATTAATAAAAAGATACAACATTTAATATATAATAATGTTATTACTTTTATTTTTAATATAATAACAACGCTATAAAATTATAAAGCAAAATTCAATGAACTTCTTTTAATTAAAGATAGTTTATCGATTTTTTGAATTAAAAACTTAAGTTTGTTACTGTTATCATTTTATATTTTCATTATTACTATTATTTTATATAAGTATATCTTTAAATTAAAATCATATTTATAAAAAAATTATGAAACATAAACTCACCTTTCGTTGTCAACAATATTTTTTGCAGACACAAAGCGTTTCATACTTTTAAATTTCGTTGCAGAAAATATATTTCATAAAATAGCTTAAATAAAACGATTTTGAAAGCAAATGACACATTTGGAAGAATAATCAGTTCTTTTGGCACATTTAGAAGAATAATCAGTTTTTTTGCTAACTAATCACAACGTTTATTAAATGCACGTTGCTAAAGTGGCGGTAAATACCTTGGCGCAATTCCGCGTTAGAGCTGAACACACATACGTATATTAGATGACTACTGGACGTCTATTGGACGTCCGGTTCTACTAATGGACGTCTATTGGACGTCTAGTTCTACTAATGGACGGACGGACCTGGTTTGGACGTCCGTTAAACGTCCAAACGACGTTCGATGCCCACTGGGTACAATGTTAATCCCACTTCTAACATCACGAAGTGCTTTAAATATCTGCGCTAGAACTAGTCTTACAAGTTTTTTTTGTTCTGATTTATCATGTTTTAAAATATCAACTAAGCGATATACATATTGGGCAATCGATATCGCTTGGGCACCAATAATCCTGACAGATGGAGTCTTTAATCTTTGAAATGAATATATATTAAAATTAAATAAATGTTTAAATAATTTAATAAAAAAATTCTATTAAAAAATCTAATTTAAAAAATTATTATAATTTTAACTGCTTTTACTATTTACAAACCGATTCTCTTCTGCAAGGTCTTCATACATTTTCCCTATAAAATTTAAACCAATGTCAACAATAGAATCAGAAGAATGCTTTGCTGGTGCTTTTAAGATATTACACACTCCACAAATCTGCTTTGTCTTGTTGCTTAGAAATATAATACATTTAGCCAATGTGTCTAATTGTTTATTTCTAAATGAAGGGGGTCTGGTTTTATTCGGCCTGAAAATATACCCATTCTTGAATCCCTTAATTGACGCAATCCATTCTCAGCCATAAAATTCAAAGACTTAAGATGTTTGCCTTTTTCTGACAATCTTTTTCTGAGAATCTTGTAACTTATGAAAATCTTGTAACTTAACAAGATCATTTTTAACAAGTGTTATCCAAAATCTTCCAATTTGCATCAGAATTTGAATAGCCAATAGATCCATCTAAAAAAGTAAATTCACTTTTACAAACATTGCAGAACGGGGATGGGTATGTAGCACTTGTTGGGAGTAACTCCATTTCCTCACTATGCTGATTCTATATGTGTGCACATACATCATCTTTTTCACCAGCTGTTAACATATGAAGGGGAAAGTGGAATTCACGACTACGAATACAACTGCAATAGTCCCATTCACTATTAATTGATCCATCTTTTCCACGATGAACATATTCAAGAACACTTTTTGTTTCTTCAAAAATCAAAAAGTACATGTTTTTTGATACATATTTGAGAATTTCAGCGTGTTTTTAATACTTAAAAATATAAGTTGTAAATTCAAAACTTTTACTGTCTTTAAAATAAAAGTTAGTTTTTATACTTTTTCGTTGAAGGAATCTTCGAATACCACTTTTGATTTCAAATTGATACAATACGATAAAAAATTTGAAAACAGCGTTTAAAAGCACATATGATCATGTGTTTTTCAATTTGAAATGTTTTTCTACCTCTTTTCTGAAAACTTAATATAAAAACCACATCAAATTACGTTATATATCTGCATTAATAAAATCTTTAAAGCAACCTTGATGACTTGGTGTCAAAAAAATAGTTGCATAAAGTAACCATATTTTTACAATATTTTTGCCAAATTAGAATAAAAGCGAGCAAAATTTTGCGGGAAGCATGTTCTTTTGGATAATGGAGTGGGAGATTTTTAACGCAAATTTACCACCGTGCAATTAAAAGTTTTTTTATCCTAAAATAGACAAAATAGTATTAATTTCTATTGATGCGCAATTATGAGTAATTCAGTTTTTCGTCATTTTCTCAAAATCAATTTACTCGAGCTTTGCGCATTTTGCAAATGGGCTTCTCATTTACTAGACACTATAGGATAACCTTTGCTCGATACTATATTGAATTATTTGTTCAAAAATCTATTTTGCTACCTCATAATGCCTCACATTTAATACCTCAATATGTTTCATTATACGTCATATTTTGTCATATACGTCATAGTATGTCATATTCTGAAGTTCTTGAATAAAGTAGCTTTAAAGTAATTAAAATTAACGCAATGAATTGAGTTTGATGTCCGCACTGGGCAGAGAAGATCCGTGGTTTTTGGTATTTGTATGCTCCAAATGCACTAAGTAGAGCGTTCGGAGCCTATAAATTAACTAACGAGATTTAATCTCTCACACTTGTATATAATGTCGCCTAATGGGCAAGATTGAGTTCCAGTTGGCGAGCTTCAGTGGTTTTGTACAGCTTTTAATGTTAAGATCAAACACTCTTATAAAAGTTAGAATAGTTTATAAGTTTTGTAGCTTAAAGACTAAGCAATCTAATGATGTATAATGCAGTGTCTTTAAACGGCCTGTCAGTAGCAATTTTAGTGCGGATGTGGGCGAGATTTGATTAAATTACCCTTTATTATTATTATTGTTGTTGTTATTAATATTATTATTATTATTATTATTATTGTTATTATTATTATCATCATTATTATTATTATTTATAATATAAAATAATTTATAATATTAATGTTTAAAATGTTATAGTTAAATAGAATTTAAAATATAAAAATAAAATGATATTAATAAAGTTATTTTAAAGTTAATGAATATATTTTAATTATTTACATAAATCAAATTAATTTTCTAAAATCAAGAGATTCAAAGCTACACTATCAAAAATGTAAATCCTCACTTTTCTAGCAACGTGTCGTAATTAATGGACGGGGTCACCTATTCATAAAATCACGATTGAAAAATTTTTAATTATTAGACCCGGTTTATTTGTGTAACAAAAGTTTTTTTTGTGCAATCAAATTTTTTTCGAGCAGTATAAAAGATCATATTTTTCCACAGTTGTCATAGAAGAAGACACGGGTTTGGAAGTGGAGGGGCGCAAACGTCAATTTCTAAAAAAAGTCCTCGATTTCTAGAATCTTCTAAAAAAAAAAAAATTTCTTTTAGAAAAAAAAGGTGCCTCCCCCCCCCCCTTGTATTGTTGGGCCCTGTTTGTGAGCGCAATCTCAATCTGGGTACGATACTGCACATTTTTACAAGATTAATATTCTACTCGATGCTATCAATCACAAAAATTCACACGATTCGAAATATCTACTATCCAGTTTCAAATGACGACTGGAAAATAATAAACAATTGGAATATTGGCATCATTAGCGAAATCATTAGTGACACTTGCGACGATGGCGTCAGTTGTGACGTTTTCAGTTGCATTAGTTATAAATATCTCGAGTTTTAAAAATGGAAGTAAAATATAGGAATAAAATAAACGTCAATTGAATAAAAAACAAGTTAATTAAATTTTATAATTTTTCATCTATTTGTTTTTAACTTACTTTTAATAAAATTTTAGAATACATAATTTACATAAAATATAATTTTCTGCTAATAAATGATTGATTATTATGGAAAATAAATTTTACAAAAGTCTTTATCAAATAAGTTAAAAAAAAAAACAAGTTAAAAAAAAATGGTACGCCATTTAAAAAAATGGATTAAGTTTTTATTTTCTTTAGCTGATTTTTTTTTTTTTTTTTTTTTGAAAAATAACTTCACAAAAGGGGTTATTGATTTGTTTTCCTTAAATAATCAACAAAGCAAAAAACAAAACAAAAAAACAACAACGACAAAAAAAAAAGTTCAATCTGCCGTGGCAAAAGAAAGTAGGTTACAGTTTTCCGTGAAATGGGTTATATGGGTTGTGATAAGTTTCATTATAGGAGGTGTGTACATTTTCAAATAAAATGCTTCGCCTTATTTGTTTTTGGAATATAACATTTACAATAGATACGAAATGATTTTTTAATTCCTTTTAAATTTTTAAAACTTGTTTTCACTTTTACCACAATTTTTTTAAACATACTTCCTTTTGCCAAATTACGGCAGTAATGTGAATGCTTACTCAAATCTGCGTATTTAAATAAATCTATATTTTTTTGTTTGTGCATTTGTTTATTAGTTTATGTAAGTTAGTTATTTGTTATTTTTAATTTATGTAACTTAATGATTATTATTTACAATTCATTTAGGTTGTTAATTTACGTGAGTCATTTGATGACTTCAAGTACTCCAATGAACTTTGTTAAAATAAATGATTTTTTGGTTTTCATTTTAAAGTGACCAGCGTTGCTCGTTGCTATAAATAATTATTTCAACCGTAACTATATAACCAATGAGCCAAATAGAATAACGTACTATTAACCGTTTTGTTTTCCTAAATGTACAAAATAAATGAGATGTGGTTTGGGAACTTGGTCAGTATAAAACGCATTTTGTTTAATTTTAAAACGGCAACCAATAGTTTTTCACTTTTGCATTATTTGTTTTTAGGTTTTTATTTAAAAGAAAATATTTTAGAGGTTTAATTATTAATTTTGCCATGGGGATTTGTTCATTCCCTCAGGGGAGTACGTCCTTTCGGTTTCTTCTAACCAGTAATCGTCTTGTTCTTTTATGTCAATAAGCACATTTCGTTCTAATATAATGTATATAACAACTATCAGCGTTACAACAATTAAAAAAATTGACGTTAAAGGAATATTTAGGGTGACTATTGGAACTAAAAATCCAGCCGGTACAAATGCTGCTTCAAAAACCGAAAGTCGCACGGCCTCTGTTAAAGATTGAATCTCAGTAGGCACCAGTTTTGCAAACATTGATCTAGTTGATGTTATAATTAGTGGTACTCCAGAAATAGAGAGACACGTGATTAAAAATAAAAAACCAGTTGTTATATTACTATCTGTACTTACCAAATCTAATACAGATAATATTAATAAAGCCAACATGGTAAGAAAAGCTCCATACACCAAAAGTAAAAAGTCATTTAAGTGATCTGCTAAAAAAAACACAGAACCGGATACTAGTACTGACAAAAACTTATTTACCATGCTTAGAAACGCTAATTCTACTTTTCCCCATTTCAAATAGTTAGTAGCAAGTACAGGTAAGCAAGTGACAATAATGCAGTAAACAAATGCCTCTATAAATGTAATTAGCATTAGTAAAACTGTAGGTCTATACCGCAATATTTTCCAGACGGACTTTGCTGACTTTTTTACGGTACTGTTTAGACGATCTCGAACACTATCAACTTCTGGTGTATCTATTTTTTCCTGACTTGTGCTCACAAACTTTGGAAAGTTAAATGGTTGGTTTACTTTTGTTTCGTTTGTATCATCAAGCTTCGTAGCATTCTTTTGGTCAATGACATAAAATGTCTCATCACTTCCAAAACTTGCACACGGTTCTTCAAATGATTTTTTTGAATTCGTTTTAGCACATTTGTTTAATTTTTCATTAATTGAGATTATATGAGGGAGATTTTTTCCAGATCGCTCAGGGGATTGCACAGTGGAACTGTAAAAAGAAAAAAACTACATTTTAGTTATTTGCACACAAAACTGACAATCAAAAAACGAAAATAGACAATCAAAACCAAAAACAAACCATCAAAGACAGACAATCAAAAACAAAAATTGACCATTGAAAACAAAATTAGACAATCAAAAACAAAAATAGACAATCAAAAACCATAATTGTAAAATCAAGAACTAAATAAAGAACAAGAGTAAAAAAATAAATAAAAAACGGATGGACTAGAAGCAAACCATTAAAAAGAAAAGAACCTTACCTACTGAGAGAGACGTACGAGGATCTTCTCATCCTTTGCTCTAGTTTGTAATCAAATTCTTTAGAAATATCGCTTACAAGTAGAGGTGCTAACAGCCCAGATATAATAAATAGTATACACATCATAATTCCAGGCATATTTGCAAAATTAATGTGCCACTCTCCCAAATTAAAGTCTACATAAAGAAAAGAAAATACAAGTCCAATACTAGTAAAAGTGCCTACACTATATATAAGAGATAACGCTGATACTTTTTTAGTTAATTTTGATGGAGAATAACACCTGGATATTTCTCCCATTGCAATTACTCCAAAAGCCGGGGTGGTTCCCGCCAAAAGCTGGCCAATAAGCGGAAGTGCAGGAGAAAACGGAAGTGCGTATAGAAGATTTCCAACAAAACCTAAAATATTGACCACAAATATTGCTTGTCTAATGTTTCGAGTTTGATCTAAGTATGGACTAATTAAAAGTGGAAACAAAACACCCGTAATACCAATAAATGATACAGACATGCCATATAATAAATCTGGGTTAGAAGCACGCATTACATCCTTAAAATAAAGATACTGTGACGAGTATCGTATCGAATGAACCATTCCATGAATATAATGGGTAATGCACCAATAAATAAAAAGTCGTTGTCTTTTTTCGCGCCAAATAAATAGATCAATTGGTCCACGATCTTCTATCAGATCCTCCATATTGTAATTTAATGCAAGACTGTATTTTTTCCTAAAATGAAACAAAGAAAATCAAATTACTTAATATATGTATGTGTGCGTGCATTATTTTAATTTCTTTTAGACTTTTCATATATAAATATTACTATAAAAGAATCAATGAATAAAAAAAAATTATTAATAAATACACAAAATAAAATTAATAAAAAAAATTGTTTTGTGCTGCTTTACCATTTGTCATTAATCTTATAATGCTATTACATCATAAAATATCATAATCGTTGTTCAATAATTTAAAAAGACTACATATTAGGTGATTTTTAATAAAAAGATTTTCAAATCCTAATATAAGTAAATGAAAAGGAGACAATTTTGAACTAAAAAAATTAAATATTCAAAAGTCTATTTTTCAAACAAATAAAGATGTAAAAATAAGATGAAGTTTTCAATTTGATTATCAACCCCCCTCCCCCCCACCTTACAAAAATAAATAGACGAAGTGAATACTTTTTTAATTAAAAAAAAATTTAAAACGTCTTAGAAGTTAAAATAATAAAGAAACACACACACACACACACACACACACACACACACACACACACACACACACACACACACACACACATATATATTTATGCACACACATAATAATAATAGTCAAAGCCCTATATGTTTTTAAGTAGTTGTTTATATTTGTTTTAAAAAGTCTATATTTGTTTCATTAATTATTAAATTAAGTATGATAGTGTCACATGGAGTATATATTTATATTTATATATATATATATATATATATATATATATATATATATATATATATATATATATATATATATATATATATATATATATATATATATATATATATATATATATATATAGATAGATATATATAGATATATATAGATAGATAGATAGATAGATACCACAAAGAGCACCTAAATCAGAATAAATTAGTTGTTTCGAGACTTGCTCATTGATATGAACAGCACGACTACAAGATTGGATATATAGATTTTCAATCAAAAATCTGAATATTTATTTGCAATCATTACTAATAATATATTTAAAAAAAAATATGTGGGGAGTCTAAGATTTATTTTAAAAGTACTTTTATAATTAAATTTACTAAATAAACTTGATAAATACTTACTGCGCATAACGGCAAAAGTTCCTTTTTTTATTATTCTAAATAAGTTTTCATAATGTTATAAATGCTCGATTTTTTTAAATCAATTTGGTACATCAATAAAAATTCCACAGAAAAAAGTTGCGATATTACGCGTACGAGTTATTAGACATCTAATGACATTTAATCAAACATATTAATGAAAATGTCATAGTAAAGAAATATTGCTCTTTTACGTGATAAAAAGACGTGTGATACATGCTTAATTTCTTGTGTATTTAAATTAAATGAGTTTTTAAACAAGATTAAATTTATTTATCGTTTTTGATATTATCTCAAATTTGTCAGATAAATGTTTACAAAGTTCCGATAGCAAGTAATAAATACAAAAAAAAAGTTGACAAGAAAGCTTGCCTTAAATATCACCCCACCCACTCACTATTCAATTAAGACAATTTTTTAACTGAAAAAACTTATTTAATTAAGCTTTTTTTGTGTATCAGTTTTTTGTTATCCAATAAAGTAATTTATAGATCCAAAATATAAATTTAAATTTTAACTAAAAATTTACATTTCTCTTTGTCTCGAAGTCAAAAATCAATTCCTAAAAGTAAATTCATGGTTTAGAAAGCAAATGCATATTCTCTGCCGATACGAACGTCGACTTATTATTGTTGAATAAAGAAATTTTTTTCTTTCTTGGACATTAAGCAAAACATAAATTATTTATTTTCTTAATCTTAGAATTCTCTTGTTGAACTAAATTTAACAGTTTTTAACAGACGTACAGGCTACATTTGAAAATTTGACGGGGCTTTTTGACGACATCTTTCATGAGAACATTTAAACATACAAAAATGTATACCTTGTTTTATTTTTTTGTTATTTTACTATGAGTAATTCGGAATTATAGTTCTTATTTATTAAAGTCAGCTTATAGCAAATAAAAGTTCCGCTTAAAGTAAATAGACAGCTAACGATAGATAGTAGTAGTCTTAGTTATTTATGACAACTATAATAATAGTGGAGAAAAAAAAAATTCAAAGTTTTGCACTGAGACTTATTTCTCAAAGTAGTAACCTCATTTTGCACTGAGTTTATTGGAACCCTAGGTTGATAAGTAAACAATTCTCAGATTAGTTCAGAAACACTCTTGGAAAGTCTTAACTATGGCTGGCTAAAGTAGACCAACAAGGATTGCTTAGAACGTAGAAGCATCGGGTAAGAAAAAGTTTTTATTGCTCTTTCAAATAGAGGCTAGGGACAGGAGTTTAACAATTGGATTTTTTTCTTTCAGATTTACAAAATTCTATAAAAATATGTAACAATGATAACAGTGTACTTTAGCAATAAAGACTTGTTTGTAGTTGGTCTTTTTATTATACGTTATTTGTTGTTATTTATTGTTTAGTCAAAAAACCTTGCGGCGCTGAATAAGATTTAATAAAGTACCAAAATATAAAATTTGCATTAGGTTTTTATTAAAAACAATTGGAAAATACATTTCTTATAAAAATCATTATTATAATAAAGTTAAAGAATCAAGTGAACAAGAATCAAGTAAATTATTAAAGCTTGCGCAGACGTTAACAAATTATTAAAACATGCGCAGACGTTAACAAAATATTACTGCTTGCGCAGACGTTAACAAACTCACAACAAAATATAAGTGTGAAAAAATGAATATTTACACCGAGAAAAAAAATTCACTCTTTATTACTTGTTACAAATTTAGTAGCCATTACAAACATTTATAAAAAGGAAATGTTTATCAATTTAACATCAATTTATACCCTTTTAATATAAATTATTCCAAAATCAAATAACAAATTGTTTTTAACCTAGCATTTGAGAAAATCTACATAAAATCAAAAAATTATAATGGAAAAAGCAGTTATATAAGTAACACTGATGTAATCGTCCTTTGATAAGCAAAAAATATTTACAAAATCAAAATAAAAAAAGTCGATTTTTAGTTATTGCATTTTTTTTTCATTTTAAACGGAACACGTTTTTTATCAATGTTACTGTAAATATGAACGTTAAATGAGTGACGTCATATTTGACATAAATATATGTTTAATTGGGCAGATCATGATTATTTTGCAATGATTAGTCCGTTTCATAGAATATGGTAACGCAATTTTTTTTTAATGCAATACTGATATTGCCGGGTAATTTCATCCTCAACGTAAATCCTATGGAATTTTCAACATTTGGTATTAATCACTGTTGCCAAAAAACAATCATTGTTGCCATAACCATGTTTTTTCATAACTTAAAGTTTAACGCAATAGCGATCACACCTGATGCTATAACCCTGACGATCGCTTATAACCTCTGATAATCCCTAATGCGTGGGCAGTGGGCACAGTACGTTTTTTAAACGTCCTTTAAACGTTTTTATTAGGTTTAAACCTAATAAAAACGTCCAAAAAACGTTTTAAAAACGTACTGTGCCCACTGCCCACGCATTAGGGATTATCAGAGGTTATAAGCGATCGTCAGGGTTATATATATATATATATATATATATATATATATATATATATATATATATATATATATATATATATATATATATATATATATATATATATATATATATATATATATTATACATATAACAATGGCTCAACATTATTGATTAGGTGTACGTTTAACATTTTTGTTAGGCTGTTTTTTTAATGTAAATCAGTAAAACCATGCTATCGTTATTTAAATGAATAAAAAATTAGATATACTACGAGTGCTCGATGTTCTTCAGAGAAAGCAGTGAATTAAAAAAAAGTAAACCAATTTTTTTGTTTTAATAATTCTTGTTGTCTTCAGTCATCATTCATTTTTTTTTATCTCTATTACAGGATAGCATAACTATATTTATTTTTCCACGGTGAATACTTTTCAAAAAAAAAATTTTTTTATAATAATTTTATGTCAAATACAATAAGGTATCTATTTAAAATAAATGCAGACGTCACAAAACTTGTTAATATAAACAATAAACCATGTAACAAACAAGTACACTTGAAAAAGACATGGTATACTAGATGAATATATATTAGGACTTAGTCTTACAAGCTTAATTTTTTTTTTTTTTTTTTTTGTATTTAACTTTTGTCGTTATAAACGAATTATGAAATAATAATACAATCAAAAGACAAATTTTTTAACAAAATTTAAAACTTGAATTACTATAACAAATTTAAGTTTAACCTGCCAAAAGTTTAGGTTTAATCTGCCAACAATTTAGGTTTAATCTACCCATAATTTATATTTTTCTAGTTTGTATTATTATTTACAAAGAAAAAAGCAATTATTATCAAAAGAATATGAACTTTCTTGATGAACTAAAAAAAACAAAAAAAAAAGCGAACAATAAAACCGCTTTGAATTGATTTAATTTTAAAAATAAAGTATTTATGTAATTTTGGCAGGGTGTCAGCCAGGGTGATGGATTCTATTTACAACCCGTTCTAACCCGCTGAGAGTAAAAGTATGTAATGTTGTATTATTTGACTTTCTGCAACCAATGCACACACGCTTGCGCTTAAAAAAGAATGCATTCTTGCAATTCAATATAAAATATTAAGTTTTGTATAAACTAATTAATTTCAAAATTATATAAAGTATTATATTTGAATATCACTTTATAAAATATATATATATAAATATTATGTGTTTTATAATATAAAAAATAATACTATGCATAATAGTGAACACTAAACTTTTTTCTTTTAATTAAAATTTTTGAACGCATTTTTTCAAAAAAAAATTTTTTTGAAAATTTTTTTTCCGGCGAACTAACTCATAGTAGTTCTTATAAAACAGTTGGTTTTTTAAGAGTTTAAAGTATTTCTTTTTTAAGTGTGTAAAATTCTTTATTTGTAACACTGAAAGAAAAAAAAAATGAAAATGAAAGAAGAATTAAAAAAAAAAAATACATTTATTAAAGAGAAAAATAAAAGCGATTACAAAAACTTGGTTTCTCTGTTGTTCTTTATTTAAATGTTGTACAGAATTAGTCGTTTCGCAATTAGTTCAATAATATGTTTTCAAGTTTAGTTAAATTTATAAGAAAAAGATCGCGGAAATCTCGTAGAAAACCTGAAGGTCTTTTCGTCGAAAACACAATGTTTTTCAACTGCATTAGTCGCGTTTATTTATATATTTAGTGTTAAATATATATTTTCGTGGAAAGTAAAAATGAATAACGTAAAACATACATAACATTCATAATTATAAATATTAGGAAGTGATATATATATATATATATATATATATATATATATATATATATATATATATATATATATATATATATATATATATATATATATATATATACATATATAAAATAACTGTTGAGTATAAAAATATCTTGTGTGAGAGAGAGACCAAGTTTTTGGAATTTTTTTTTTTTACTGTTGAACAAGTGTTTTTGTTTGTTTTTTTCATTTTAATTTACAGTTTTATTCAATAAAAAATTTTCATTTTTAACTTTTTTTTTTTTTTCAAGGTTGTTGGCGATCAGAATTCTTTTTCAACAACAGCGCTATTTTTATTGGAGTTTGTTAAAAAAACACATATCTCGGCTGGGTATGTTGAACCAAATGAACTTTTAAAAAAACGTGTTTATAAAGCAAACTTTTTATTTGATAATTTCAAAGATTTCTTTGAAAATAAAGGAGATCTGAGCAACGAGTTCAATGAAATAATGACAAAAAAAGATCACAGTTGATGTTTGATTTCAAAAAATATTGTTTCGCTTATACTTTACGTTCCAAGGAGTTCTTTGATTTTTTTCTTGATTTCTTTTGATTAACTTTTGCGTCACAGTTCAAATGATGAAGTCGACTCTACGTATTCGCAGTCGCATTTTTTTTTAAGCGCACAAAAATATTTGTTTTGCACACGAATACATTAATATAAATATACATGCGCGTTCGATAAGAAGTTAGAAAGTTAACTGATAGCTAAGGCCTAAATAGTTTTACTGACAAATTAAAGTTAATAAAAAACGTGATAAATAAAAAATATATATATAAAAAGAACCTTCTTTATTCTTTTTTTACTTTTCTTTTTATCGTTTTCTACTTCTCTTAATGATTACTTTTCATTTAGCTTTAAAATAACCAAAACTAAAATTAAAAACCCAAACGAAAAAAGGCATTAAAAAAATAATTCCTCAGGAAAAGGAAAAAAATTCTTCAGATTCACAAAAATATTTTCATTTCTCTTACGATCGAATTTAAAATAAACTAGCACATAAAGTATACGTGTGGTTTTAAAAATTTGCTTATAGTATGCATATGATTTTAAAACTTGCTAATAGCAGCGGACATCCTAGCGATTTTGACGCTTTCAATAATTACCGCTACTCTGCAATAATTGAAAGCGTCAAAAATTTTCTTCACTAATATTACTTTTTTTTTTTAGTCAATATTGATTTCATTTGATTAGTTGTAACATTTAAACAAACCATTTTTAAAATAAACTTAAAATATAAAGATAATAATGACAATTTGAAATAGTTAAGTTTTGAAAACATTTAACATTGTAAACATTAAGCAAACCATTTCTATAATAACTGGATATATTATATATATATATATATATATATATATATATATATATATATATATATATATATATATATATATATTAGTAACTAATATATATAATATATACAGTTACAAATATATACAATAATATATTGTATATATTAGTAACTAATATATATATATATATATATATATATATATATATATATATATATATATATATATATATATATATATATATATATATATATATATATGCACACGCGCGCGCGCACACACACATACATTAATGTATTAGTAACTAATATATTACTTGTTATGATGGAAATGGGTTTTTTAATCTCTCAAAACTTTTTATAACTTTAACAATAATATAGTCAATAATATGAACCTACTAAATAAAGTATAAAAAACAAATTAAAAAGTTAGATCATTAAAAGTTTGATAACACAAAACCTAAGTTTAATTACCCGAAACAGTTAAAATAAAACAAAAAAAAACCTTATCTAAAAATAATTGCTTATACAAGTGTACAATAAAGGAGGGTGCAAGCTGAACCTAGCAGCTTACACCCTTTTAATAACGCATTTTTATCAGTACAATTGATTTAAAATGTGTTTTAAGAAGCAAACTAAGTTTTAAAACTTTACCTGTTTTACTTTGTTTTAAAACCTGTTTTATTTTAAATACAATTTAGTTCTTCAGACTTTTTGAAAACAAATATCCGGATCTGTTTAACACCTGAATGTCATAAAACCAATAGAATGCGTTCAAAATAATAAGGTGCGTGCAGACCAATAGAACCAGACCACCTAAGTAGCATTAGTTTAATTTAATAGAAAATTTGGTTCATCTAGATTATAAAATCTATTAAAAAAATGCTGATTAATATATAAAAGACAATTTTCTTTTAAATAACTCGCAAAGAAACCTTTCAGTTTATATAGAAATTTCCTGATATATTACATAACAATCTTCTAAATTATTGAAAACTACGAACGGAAAGCGGAACAAAATAATTAAACAGAAGTAAACAAAATTAATTGCAGCGCAATCTAATTTTAATGTATGTATATATATATATATATATATATATATATATATATATATATATATATATATATATATATATATATATATATATATATATATATATATATATATATATATATATATATATGTATATGTATACACTCAAACACTCAAACACACACACACACACATATATATAATTATTTATTACGTCATTAGGTTAGGCGGTTTGTTTTTTTGAGATTTGAGAGACTTTAAAGGCAGCATTTTTGTTTTGGTTTAAGATTTAACCAACACATAGTTAATGAATAGAGTTTTACAAATATTAACTAAATAAAAAAAATTGGCAAAATATTGCACGATATAAATTGTTCAAAACAAAGTTAAGAAAGTAGATATAAAATACCGCATACACTAATATATACATGCATATATGTAATACATAAACGAAAACATAAAATTTAAGTAATAAAAGTTTACAACCATCAAAGTAAAAAAAGAAAACATAATCAAAAAGAGTATAAATTCTTACAATCCACACACACACACACACACACACACACACACACACACACACACACACACACACACACACACACACACATATATATATATATATATATATATATATTATATATATATATATATATATATATATATATATATATATATATATATATATATATATATATAAATTAGTAAAATAGACTTTTCTAACTTTTTTCTTCTACCTGAAGTTTCATCATTGCTGGATCATCAGGAAGAGTTCTTTTCCAGATGAAATCTTCCTGATGATCCAGCAATGGTGAAACTTCAAGTAGAAGAAAAAAGTTAGAAAAGTGTTTTTTACTAATTTATTATTGCTCTGTTCTTTAAGAACATTGAGCACTCTATTTTTGAAATACACTAACATAATTTACATATATATTACATATTTATATATATATATATATATATATATATATATATATATATATATATAATTTTAATAAACATAGGTTGTATTTTTAAAACTATAAACAATTCCTATTAATTTTAGAATTACAGTTTGTAAAAAACTCATTAACTATTCTATCAGTGAATTTGTTTTATCTGAGAAAGCGATTGAACAAAGCCAAATGACTTTTTAGTCAAATACATAAGCAAGCAAGAAATAAATGACAACTCAGAGAAAAAATTAACATTTGCGTGTTTATGAAACTGAAAAACCACGACACAAAGCTAAATGTGTTTTTAAAATTATGACATTTGTGTCGAACTTCTTTGTAAGCGCAAACATTTCCTGGATTGATAAAAAAAAATTGAATTTTTTAAATTACAAACCAGCAACAAACTTCTTTTTTCTTATTTTGTTGAACTTGTTCTTACTTAATTTCAAAGGTGATGTATAACATAAAAATAAAAATATACCATTTAATAAAGATGTTTTATTTTAAACGAAAAAAAATTTAATACTAAAAAATAAAAGTAAGTTATATATTTCTATGATTTTCTTTTTCATTTACTAATAATAGTTGATGCAAACTCCCCACCTTACCTAGGCCTTTCCACCTGACTCAGACATCTCCATGTTAACAATTAACAAACACACAAATAAATACTGATGAAAAATGAAAATACTGATGAAAATACTGATGAAAAATTATTTATTTAAACAGTTTTTTTAACATTATTTTGACTTGTAGAAGCGTACTTGCTCAAAGCTTTAATAAAAGCTTCATCTACGGATTCTTTTATGGATTCCGATTAAGTTAATATTCCGTCCAACAATATGCAACTTTCAACAAATAAAAAACAACTCACGCGTGGCGAAATACTTTTGTTTGATGTTAATTATACCAAGCTTTTACAAAGGGCCATTAAATAAATTTTAATAATAAATTAAATTAACATTTTCATTGACAAAATTCTACTGAAGCTTATCTAGTTATAAAGTAATGATTTTTGTTTTACTTGTTTATTTTATTACGTTTTTTTATTTGCGAAGAAGCAATTCAGTTAAAAGTGGAACATTGCATGATGAAGTGTCATAAATTCCTTTCTATACTAAATTTTCAAAAAAAATTTTCACCAATAATGTTGGATTTAAAAACAGACAAATGAATGAGTAACAAATGTCACAACAGCAAAGGAAATATATATATATATATATATATATATATATATATATATATATATATATATATATATATATATATATATATATATATATATATATATATATATATATAACTTATCATATTACAATTAAAGAAATCTTTTTTGCTACATAATTTGTATTGCTACAAAAATGCAACTGCAATATTTCATTATAAACTTGAGCCGTAAGAACGATTTTTTTTTCTTCAGAAAACTTTCTTATTAAATAGCAAATTATAAACGCATTACAGAGAATTAGGTAGGGTATTATTACGAAAGGTTATTAAAGTGTATAGAAATAGAACTTGTTAACTTTTATGGTGGTGTTTTTATTACGTGTATAGAGCAAAATTGTCAAAAAAAACAACCTAAAAACAAGGTATTAACTCATTGAAGAACTGTACATAAAACGTTTATGCGTATAAAGTTTTTTATATGATGCAAAATAATTTGCAATATTAAATATATAAATGGCAATATATGGTATATAAATAATTATAAAAATGATTATAGCGATATAAATAACTTAATTTGGGTAGTACCAATTAACATGCAAGTATTTCTATCCTCTTTAATCTTGCGCAAATATATCTTCTGTAAATTTTTAAAGGTTTATGTTACGCAATCTATATTTTGCATATTCAGCGTTTTTTGATTTACATATTTAATGTTAGAAAATCAATTTTTTTTTTAAATACAGATGAATAGATAAGACTAAAGAAGTTTGTAATAGATTTTAAAGACGCATAATGTTCAATAACGTTTGTAATAACTTAATGCTTTTTTTAAGTAAATAAGTAAATGAGTGTTCAAACAAATCTGTTTATTTTCTTTTATTTGCTAAACTAATGATAAGATCATTGTAAAACACTTGGTAAGTGCGCACCTCGCAACACTTAATATACTTACCTAATACCACTTAAAAAATACAAAACTCTGTTTTTTAATAATAATAAGCCCATGCTTATTCAACTCGCATCAAAAATTAATAATATTTATAAGCCATAACAAGGCCCCTCTTTTACAAAAAGGTAAAAAAGGTTTAGAATTTCTTTTACAGATTCTTTATGTGTAAAATAGTTGTTAAGTATCAGTTATATAGAAATGGAATCAGCTGATAAAGATGATCGTACAATTTTGGCAAAGCTCTGAACCTATTTAAACAATCCGTAAATAGTTAATAATATTGTAAATCAACTCAAATAAAAATTACAAAGCAGTGAATATACTGATTTTAGTAATCAAAGATATTTTAAGCGACTTGTTGTAGTTATCATAACGCAAAGTGATATTAAAACTTGACGTTTACATAGATCGTATTACAACTCAATACCAAAACAAGCTTATTCTACTGTATTTTGAAGATCAATCATAAAACTTTGATAATGAAATAATGCAATAAAAACAAAACCCCCAAAAAAATGCTTTAAAAATGATAAAAGAAATGAGGAAATGAGGTCAGAAAAATAACATTATTACTGCAAAATTATGAAAGAACATAATTAATACTATAAAATGCCACGTCAGATCTCTGTAACAGGTACTACTTATTGCTACTTTTTCGTATAGTGTAAATTAGTCCTAGTTGTTATCAAATGATTGCATGTCCAAACTCAAGATTCAGTACACTGAAAAAACTATGAGCTTACCCAACTTGCAAACATACAAAAATAAAAACACAAAAATAAAAACTAAAAAAAATGAAATATTATAGTTAAATGACAATCATACTTACAAAAGTGACAAACAGTGAAAACCATGTTAAAAAGTCAACATACAGTGAAAACCATGTTATAGAGTCAACAAACAGTGAAAACCATGTTACAAAGTCAACAAACAGAGGCAATTCTAGAAATAAAATTA
Organism: Hydra vulgaris; assembly: GCF_038396675.1. NCBI lineage: Eukaryota > Metazoa > Cnidaria > Hydrozoa > Anthoathecata > Hydridae > Hydra > Hydra vulgaris. Next base: position 48,476,654 of record NC_088927.1, on the reverse strand, counting down.
GGGGGAGGGGGAAATTCCTCTGACTAGCCCATTATATTCCTCGAAAAACCGACTATATTTTGGAAATCGCCTCTTGAGGGGGAAGGGGAATTTATCACATCCCACACACACACACCACCTTTTTACCATAGAATCACTTTTGAATCAAAACCATGTTTCGTTTTCTAAAAACAATAAAAAACATGCTACAAGTCCACAAACAGTGAAAACCATGTTAGAAGTCCACAAAAAAGAGTAGTGTAGTGTTATAGCGCTCGCTTCATAAGCGAGAGGTTCCGAGTTCGATCCCCACCACTTTCCTGGTAGTATCGTGCTCAACTTATTCTCCGCGCAATAACCTTGTTTGTCAAGGTTCGTGTTTCGGAGTCATAGAGTTGAGAGATTATTTATAATCACAATTAATTAAAGGTTTTATAACCACAATTAAGTAGCCTCCTTGTCTGTAGTGACCTCGGAGAAATAAAGTTGCATTCAAAAAAAACAAAAACAAAAAAACAGTGAAAACTGCTTGAATATGATTACCAGTTACATGTTGAACTTAAGAAAATACGAAAATAACGAGGTTGAACTTTTTTCATCGTAATTCCGCCGGTTCGGGTCAATTTATTAAATTTTTTAGCTCTAGATGCTTTAACAACAATGATTGAATAATTAAAAACCTGAAAGCAAAATATTTTACGAATACCCCTCTACGTAATTGCATTAAAAATCAACATAAAATGTTCTTTTCAGGATATTTCTTTGTAAAACTTTTGACATGATTTATAACTCTTTTAAAATCACGCAACTGATGTTGCGCAATTTATCATGCAACTGATACAGTTCTAAATTTCTTTTTGTAAGTTTTTTTGTAAGTTTTCAAACTGATTACAATTATTCTGTCTAACTAAAGATAATTGAATAATTTAGATTAAGAAACAATTTTGAAATCCAAGTAATATAAAAACAAATTACAATGAACTATAATAAGCATTTTGCATATAAAACATAGTTTAATAGATTAAATAATATAATATATAATATATAAAAATAATACATAAAAAATAGATATAATATATTTTTTATATATCATATAAATACATATATATAAAAAGTGAATAAGTCATTATTCACAAACATATTTAAATAGCACGTATATATAAGTGAATAAGTCATTATTAGCTTTCGCATTGTTTATAAAAAACATAGTTAGTTGTTGAAAAAACCTTAGATAAAAGTTTGTCATGCAAAATTAAATGAAAAAAATTGGTTTTTTAAAATATCTATCCCTTTTGGAAGCCAATAATTCTATATTGTTTTCTGCTGGAACATCGGGATTATTCAAATAGCTGGAGAACGGAGATAATATAAATTTCTGATTTTTCCTTAATTGATTTTTATGTTGGTGTTTTACTTTTCTAAACACTATACAATCTTCCTTCTGAATTAAATGATCGGTGCAAAATCATGCGTCAATTAATAAAATGATCAATCAATAAAATGGTCAGTGGAAAATCCGGCATCTATTAATAAAATGATCTATCAATAAAATGATCGGTGCGAAATCATGCATCAATTAAAAAAATGATCAATCAATAAAATGATTAATGCAAAATCATGCACAATTTTTAGATTTTTCAGACCAGTTTTTTTATTTGGATTGCAAATCTCTATTAACTTCCTTTTCTGAACTTTTTTTTATCTGGCATTCTGGAATGACTTCATTCATTATTGTTTGTTCTCACACTACTACAACCAAGAGCAAAACAATTCTTTGGATTTTTTTTGTGGTGTTGTTCCAATTTAAATAACTTTTCTGAGTGTGAAATATAATATTTTGTTTTTTCTATACTGGCTGCAAAATACGTATGCGCAAAATAAAAGTTTAAACTCACCTATGGTTGATAAGTAAAAACTTTTAAATTTATCAAATGCTATACTGTTATATATCATTAGAAAACCCGTCAATACAGGATTTTAAAGGTGAAAAAAGTTATCAAAAGTAAACAATTCTACAAAAAGGTATTAGGTTTTTTGCAGCAAATTTTGTATATATCGATTATACAGTGGTCTAAATTTAGTTTTTCTTCACTTAAATTATATACAAGTTTATATTGATCTCTAGATATTAGATTAGATTCTAGATTTATTATCTAGTTTATAGGAGGTAGGAGGGGTACCAAACTACCATTTTGGCCTTAGAAAATAGTTATGTAAAATAAAAAATAGAAATAATTTTTTATATAATTGGTATTTCTTTTACACAAAAAGTTGTCATAATTTTATTATTTATAACTTTATATAATATTGGTGTATTAGTTGAATATTTTTAGCTAAATTTTTTTACTTAATTTATTGACCATATTCTACTATTATTGTTATGATGTGTAGGGGTTGTATGATAAGATTAGGTTGGTATTTTGCAATCCATATCTTCATTGAGCCCCTGTCTGTTTATTATATATATATTAGTAACTAAATGGTTTTTTTTTGTGAAAGGGAATTGTAGTTCTCTCAAAATGGTATATGTTTGTGTGTAATATTTATTTTATGCTAGCAAAGAAAATGTAAGCAGTTTAGCAATTATAATTGCTTCTTTGTGTATTAAAACTTCTATAAAACAATACGATATATTCTCTTCTAGTTTATATATTTACGTCTTTATAATAAAATATTTGTAAATTACGATTTTATAAAAATGGTGCTCTGTGATAAGGCATTATGACTTTTTGCTCCAGCTATTTATTTTATTGTATTACTTGAAACATAAACTTTGGGCGTTAGGGCGATGGTTTCTTGAAACACTTTTTCGACATTGGTCTATCATCATATATGTATATGAAAATTGTATTTATAGTAAAAAGCGAAATAAGCTACTTAATGATAATAGTTTATATAAACAGCAAAACGAAATGGAATAAAAAAAAACAAATTAATAAATAGAAAATAAAAAAAATTACTTACAGACCACTGTCTGAAAAAAGTTTTTTAAACTTTCTTAAGTAACCTTTAAGTCAAGTCTATTTATGTAAAAGTTAAAAAGAGAAAACAAAACAATAAAGTTCAATTAAATCACGTGAAAGGTCAAAGGTACAAACATTAATTTTCTTCATTATACTAATTTTTTTAAACTTTTCTAACATTTTAAACGTTTAAAAGAACCTTGTTGTCAAAAAGTTGCGATAAGTATTTGTCTAAAACACTAAACATCTATTTCAGAATAGCGCCATGTTAAATCTTTCATTGCAACCGGTCAAAAGCTTTGATTTAAATAGTTAAAAACTTGAGTGAAACTTAGTAACTACAGCTTTTTTTAGTAAATTTTTAGAAAAACATAACTGCTAATAAGAATTGTATTTCAAAACGAATAAAATTAATCGAAGAATAAACGTTTCATTAATAAAACCTTTTTTAAGTAAACTTAAAAATTGTATAAAAAAACAGTACTGCATAAGTATGGTTATGGTCATATAGTGGCACAATCAAACAAGCATGCAGTTAAACGATTTGTGCAACATCTTAAACAGAAGATAAAATCAAACTCCACTAATTGTTCTTAAATGCATTTACGTTACAACCAAATATTTTGAATAAAAGGTAATATAGAAATTATCCTCCGTTTTAAGAAATTTACCCACACTCAACGAACTCGCTCCACTTTAAATACCGTTGAAAGACTTTTTAATACAATTTTAAGTTTATTGAATATTTATAAAGTTAATGATTGCTATGTGTTTAAATTCGGCACATATTGATATTATGCACGTTTAGCAGATAGTATTTAATTTTTAGCACTTTTAGCAGATGGTATTTAGTTTTATTCACTTTTAGCATATAGTATTTAGTTTTATGCACTTTTAGCATTGAGTATTTAGTTTTATGCACTTTTAGCATTGAGTATTTAGTATTATAATGATTTTAATGATTTAGATACTTGTTACTGTTATGATTTTTTTAATAAAATGTTGTAGTTTTTTTTTATAAATTGTCGTAGTTTTTTTATATATACTGTGGTAGTTTTTCAAATTATGCAATCTAACAAATTTAATTTTATTAATAGTTTTGTTTGTTATTTGAGTTATTAATATGATTTTAAAAAACATAAATGGTCATGCAACATTTAGTTTTTATTGAACAATATAAAATGGATACCTCCTCTACTTCCTATAATTTAGTAGACGGAAGAGGGCGCAGGGATCGACATTTCAACATAACTCAATATAGTCCAAATTTGTACATACAATATTTTAGAATTAACCCATCGATATGCATAAGTTTGATATAGTGGTTTATTCTCCTTAGCCTAATTGTTATTCAGCCTACTTGTCCTTCAGATTCAACTGATGTTATAAAATTTCATAACTAGTAACCTCGGACTGAGATTAGGCGTTTAATAACAATGTAAACATAAACTGTGATTTATGAAATTAATAGTTAGAAACATAGAATAGAGAAGATCGAACAATATCAGTAAGTCAAAATTACACGTCAAATGATAGCGGTTAGTCAGATAACTTTCTTATATCTTTCAAATGTGGAAAACTGGCATTTAAGAGCAGACAAATAAATTACCAGTACCTCATTCTAAGCAGACTGAGGTTTATAACCGTAAAACTACTCAGGTAATCTGTGAAATATGCATGAAAAATTGCAGGGCGCACCTTTAGACAAATTACTATTAATAATGGAAATCAATTATTAATTTATAATTAATAATTGATTTCGATAATATTTTTTTTTGAATACCTGCTTCTTGATCAAATTATCCATCAGTTCTTGATGCTCTAAATTAAAGAATAGTGCAACCAAATTAGATTTATCACTTGTAACATTACTTGGACTGAGGTTTTCCATAAAAAAATTTTATTTAAAGTTTGGTGTAGTACTGATAACCAAATTAGTAATTTATCTAAAGGTGCACCCTGCAATTTTTCATGCATATTTCACAGATTACCTGAGTAGTTTTACGGTTATAAACCTCAGTCTGCTTAGAATGAGGTACTGGTAATTTATTTGTCTGCTCTTAAATGCCAGTTTTCCACATTTGAAAGATATAAGAAAGTTAACTGTCAATTTTATAAACCACAGTTTATGTATACATTGTTATTAAACGCCTAATCACAGTCCGAGGTTAGTAGTTATGAAATTTTTTGTGCGGCCGTGGCGCAGTGGTTAGAGCGCTTGCTTTATTAGCAGGAGATCCAGTTTCGAGACGAGCTTTGGACATATTTTTGCGTCACGGTAAGGAAGGAGGCGTAAACTTCCTGGTTAAATGCACTTTCGCGGTGCTCTGTGACAAGACCGTTAGGTCTTCTTGGGGCACCTAAAAAAAAAAATTATTAAATTCCAAAAACAAGATCTTCCACACGCACGTATATTGATTTGTTATTTTCCACACGTACATATATCGACACTAGCTGATAATTACAAAAATGATGAAGTAGGCTAACATGTTTCAAGAAAAATTTTACATTGTAAATTACTAACAGTATTCACTGGTAATACAGTACAGTTAAAAGAAAGATTGGGTCTTATCGCCAAGTCCCTATATAAATTCCATATATTTAAAGAATAATATATTTTGTACACTATATAAAAAAAAAAAATATGGAAAAATCAAATTTATTTTTTAAAGAAAAAAATTGTTTCCCGGATTTGTTCTTAACCAAGAAAATCCGTTGTAATTACTATTCAAAGATTTTTCAAAAAATGATGTATTCTAAGGTTAGAGACGGTGGGCTGTATTAGCAGCAAAAGATAACATTATAATGCCATACTTTCATGCTATGTCTATATTATGAGTATTTTTTTATGAGTAGTGCGTCCAAAAGAAGAAGTACTTGGATATTCTTACACTTCTCTAACTTTTCTATTTGATAAATTGTTGCAACAATTCGTAAAAAATGTTCAGACGTTACCCATCCATTTTTGGAGAACCTAACTAGTGCTCCTTTCTTTAAGCAATCGTTCATCCTCATCCGTTTAAATATTATCATAGGAGATATGAATTCACTTTTCTGTGTATTGCATAAACACTGCAAAATACCAAAGGTATTTCGCAGTGTTTATGCAATACACAGAAGGGTAAATTCAAAAGTTGTTAAATCTCTTTCACCACATGTAAATGCACCAACTTGATGTTTACCTTTCTGAGCAATTATTTTGGATGGTTTGTAAACAATCAACAATCCTGTTTTGTCAACATGATATATCTGGTTAGCAGTAAACTAATCTAATATGCAATTTGTTTTTCTCTAATGAAGCGATGGAGTAATTGAACTTTTTTTTTAATTTTTAAATCTTTCTGCCCACTCATAAGCATGTCTTTTTAGATCAGTTGCAGTAAGCCCCAAAAAACTTAGTTCTAAAATGAGGATTTGTGCATCTAACTCCTCCATATTTTCAGTAATATTTTTAGGTCTTCCAAATTTGACATTCTTATTTAGTTCTTGAAAACAACGCCTTAACGTTTGTTTGAGGATATTGTCTATGAACATCATTAAACCTAATAGTTCCTTTCAATAAATTGTACTAATGTAACCATAGCTCATTTAAGTGGTCAACTTACATGGTACGACTTTATAAAAATTTTTAATCTTCTCATATTGTATGTGTTTTTGATTCCCGTAAAAAAGCGCACTCTAAAACATTTGGATTTTTAGAATACTTTTGAATGAAAGATTCAGTTTTTTTAGTTGTTGAATTTCTTGAATGGCCAGTCAGTCCGCATTTCTCTACGGTATCTTTCAAACTCGACTACTTCTGACTTTATTTTATTTCTCTTCTTCGTAAAGCTCACTTACTTCTGATCCAAGGAGGTTAGTTACAGTGCTTTTAAGTAAGCTGAACTTGTTTTATACTGACCTTGGTATGTAGACTCAATATGGCAATTAGCCCGAACCACAATATCAAAACTCTTTACATATTTATATAGGAGTTATACTTATAGAAGTTTTAAATAACGAATAGAATTATATTCATTAAAAAATAATTAGAAAGACAAACTGAAACTTTAGTTTTAAAGGATGAGGAAGTTTTTGTGTTTCTTAAATGATCGGTCTGTTTTTATTTCTGTATTATATTTTTGTAACTCAATTACTTCCAACTTTTATTTTATATTTTTCTGTTCTTCCTAAGCATACTTATCTAGATCTGTTGCAGCGGTTTATATACTCTTTAGTGGACTAAATTTGTATTCAAATTTTGGCCTCTCTATATGGCTATTATACGAAGGAGGGTAAACTAAAATAAAAGATCCGTACTAAAAATTTGATGTCCAAAACAATGATATATATATCTTTATATATATATATGTATATATATATATATATATATATATATATATATATATATATATATATATATATATATATATATATATATATATATATATATATATATATATATATATATATATATATATATATATATATATATATATATATATATATATATATATATATATATATATATATATATATATATATATATATACATTTTGTTTGTGTGAAGCATTTTATAAAGAATAATAAGTAGCAGTATATAAAGTCTTCTGTATAAAGATTCTGAATAGGATAAATCAATTACAGAAACAGCTGCCATAAATATTTATATCTGTTGTGAGGATTTTGTGGTATACTTATTGATTTCAATATGCTGAATGGGACAAAGCAATTACAAGCAAGCAAATTGAATAGGATAAAGTAATAACAAAGTTAGCTGCCATAAAATATACATTTTAGTTCAAAAAATTTTGTAGTATATTCTTTGCTTTAAATATGCCTTTAAAGATCCTATGGTACTTTGATAAAAGTATAAAGACAGTTAAAAAGAAAATTTACTATATAAAAAGATTCTGCTGTCGCGCAGCAAAGAGCATAAAGTAAGTAAACTACTTATATTTCATAAACAGAAATATAAGTTTGTTTAGCATTTTAAAATAACAAGATATTGTTTTTGAGGTCAATCATTGAACAGTGGTCAAAAATAACATATATGATTTAGAATCTTTCATAAAAGCTTTTCTGAATCAAACTACAATAAAGCTTCCCTGCAACTGTATAAATTGTTTTTAAAGCATGAAAAAAAAAAAATTCAAAATTACTTGTATTAATTTATACTACTTCCAACCAAATTTGTTTTTGCATTTTCAGTTTATTTCTTTATGTTTGTGTCACGATGGTTACAACTTTCTGTACCTTTACATGAATACTACAAAAAAAAAAGGCAAATTGATTACTGAATGCCTATTGGTGAAAATAGTGTAGATATTTTTAAATAATTTGTAATTATTAGGGTGCTTCAAGAAGTCCTTACGGTCTTATCACAGAGCATCGCGGAAAAGCATTTAACTAGGAAGTTCACGTTTCCTTTCTTAACAATATTACTTATCTGGCCAGAGCCTTCAAAACTTGGACCTCTTTATTCTGAGCCAGAGCTCTAACCACGTAGTAAAAGTAGTGAAAAATGGTACAGAAATTATTTAGTGTACTTTAAAATATTTGTAAGTACGTAGAAATACTTAAAGTTTACTTTTTCAAATACCTGCTTCTAGGTCGAATTATCCTTCCGTTCTTTATGCTTCAAATTACAGACTAAAGATTTTTTTTGTTGTTGACATTTTTGCTTCCAACAAGGCTGCAAGTAACCACTATTAGAATTGAAAGTTACGGGAAGAGAAAAGATGAAGTCTAACGCAAGATATCGATTGACAAACGACTTAAAAGGTTGCAATTTATATGAATTAGAAAAGCAAGAAAAAAGAAGAAATTCCAAAGGACTGATGCTCAAGTAAAAAAACCAGAGGAATAAGAATTTTCGGAGCACTTAGGAAAATTTACAGTAAAAAGATGAGCTTAATTGAATAACAAGTAACACGAAAATGAATTTTAGTAGGTAGCACAAGAGACGAGAAAGCACAAGAGCTCTTTAGAGCAGTGCCCATTATAAAGTTTTTAGATAGAAAAAGAGAAGGAACATTAAGACTATGTGATAATGACTGGAGGTTTGCTGCAAGAGTTGGTCCAACTATGTTTACAATGCATTTTTGCACCTTGTCTTAAAGAGAAAGGGCATCATTGGAAGATCCGCCCCAGATATGGCAACAGTATTCCATATATTTGAGGATAATTCCACGGATTTGAGGTTTATAGAAATAAAAAATAGAATCCTCAGTAAGAAAGTGACGAGCACAATAAAGAGATTCAACCTTAGCAGATGCTAATTTTGCAATCAATTTGATATATGGTTTCCAAGAAAGATTGTAAGAGTTTATCCTAGAAGATGAAGGGTAGATAACTTATTGAGTACATTACCGTTCTTAAATATAGGAAGATAAAAATAATAGCTAAAAGTAATTGAGTTTTATCTGAGTTAAAGTTTGCCAGTCGTGTGAGCCCCATGCTATAGCATAAATGAGATTCTTTTCAAGCCCTTACGCCCCCTCTAAGCAATCAGAGAGTGCTTACTTCGTATTTAGAGAAGAATAAATAGTAGTATCATCAACCAATAATGCCATCTTAGATGTGAGAATTTCTGGCTGATCATTAATGTAAATTTAAAAAAGTGTGGGGCCAAGGATAGAACCTTGAGGAACCTCTGAAGTGACTTGATATGAAGAAGGGTACTGTCCATTGAGGACAAATTTTATACTACAATTGGTAAGGAAGAATTCAATAATCTTAAAGATGTTACCTGATACACTGTAAGAAGAGAACTTATGGAGAAGATCAGCATGACAGCTTTAGAAATTTCAAGAGAGCTATAGAAATATTAAAAAAAGCTTTAAAAATGTCAAGAGAGATATACTTAGCCTCCCCAAATTGGTCTAATGCGTGATAAAACCTATCAGTTATTACCGTAAACAAATCAGTAGTAGAACGAAAAGATCGAAATCCATGTTAATGAATAAAAAAGTTATTAGATTCAAGATGAGAGATTAAGTGTTTTTAATTATAGACTCAAAAATCTTGCTTACGATTGTAAGAAAACCAATGGGACGGTATTTAAACAAGTCAGATTGCTCTCCGGAATTTTTGAAAATAGGGATAACAGGTGCCGCTTTCCAGCAGGCTGGAAAACAAGGCTCTGAAAAAGAAAGCAACAAGTGGAATCAAGAGATAATATCGATTATGTAATCTGAGAATATTGGGCTTTGGCGATAGGCAACACTTTTTTATAATGATTTCTTGGAGTAGTAAACAGACGTCTATTTTTTGGAGCATTCCTTTGACGATAGATATGGAAGCAATGGTTACGATTGGAAATTGCAGCAGTACAATGAGAGAAAAACCACGGAGAAGAGAAGGCTTGAATTGAAACTTTTGAGACGCAATAAAGGATTCCATGCCAGCCTGAATCCAAGAGTTTACTTAAGAAGTACATTTGTCAGCAGGAAGACGCAAGATTTCTACCCAAGGGCCATCACGGCAAAGAATCCCACTCAGCTAATTGTAAGAGGTACGATGATTAGAGGATTCTAATGATGAAAAAGAATATGATAATAGTGTTAGAGAGGTCAAACCGTGATCAGAAGCACCTAAGGGTGAGTGTGGAGAAACTGAGCACTGACTAGGATCAGAAACAAGACATAAGTCAAGTAGAGAAAGTAAAATATTCGGATTGTCCGTAAAGCGAGTTAGAAAGTTGACTGTTTGTGTTGGAGATAGAGAAAGACAAAAGTTGTGGGCCTTAACGCCTAAAGAGTTACTAACGCTAGAGTCAAGCCATTCAGAGTGATGAGCATTAAAGTCACCAACAACAACGGTATTGGCTGAAAGATAAAGAGTAAAGGGCTTGGTCAATTTGATCAGAAATAACATCAAAAAGAATGCAGTCTTGAAATGAAGGAGAGCAATATAAATCAAAGAGAAAGCCAATAGAGTAAAGTGGTGCTAAACAAAAACACATAAAAGAATAGTCTGTAGATTCAATCCTAGTTTCCCGATAAATGGGTAAATTCTTACGAATAAAGATTCTCCGGCCAAGCATCTGCCTACAAATTAAAGGAAGATAACCATCAACAGTCTTTAAGAATTACAGGAAGATAATCATTAAAATCACAAGATAAGACAGCTTAACTCAAATTGTTCTCACAAAGAGCAAGTAAATCAGGTGAAGTTTGCAAGAGAAAAGACTCAACAGAAGAAAACTTACTTCGAAGACGACGAATATTAGTGAATGATAGATTTAGAGATCTTGCTGAGACGATTGTTTTTTATGTGTTTTATATTTCTTTTAAATTTAGTCATTTTTAAATTTGTTAAAGACTCAAAGTATCGATAGTACTCAGTGCATTATTTAATAGTCCAAGCAATTGTCTCATTGCTATTAATAAACCCTAAGCCGTAACAAAGGGCTTCAAATGTAGCCTCGATAATGTACACCAAAAGTAATAACAGAGACACCATCCATGTGCAACAGGGCACTGTTAGTACTCTGAATTTTTACAGTTGTTGATGGAATCAGTTGCTCTACGAGCTAAGACAGAGTTCGAGAAACCTGACTACCAGCCAGTCTTAGAACCATAAAACTGAGTTTTAAAGCCGTACCCTCATTACGAGATAATAAAATGAATTACCTAGTCAAAAAAACAAAGACACAAGCAAAACTGATATATTGAGTCAAGAAGATCCAGCTTCAACATCCTAAACTGGAAACAATGTATTGTAAATACATCTACGCCAGCCTAATAAATGAAGAAGGGGTGCGAGGCTAGTAAATGGATAGAGTCTATTTAACCCTTTCACAGAAAACATGCGCGCAAATCTTGCAGAATCTGAGTTAGTTCTCCATTTTCCATTTTTGTTGATTGAACAATAAAAATTGAAAATGGAGAACTACTTAATAGTGATATGCTGAATGGAAACATCTGAAAAATGTATTGGTAATAAAAATTCGATTTCCGAAATTTATGATATGAACATTGTTTTAATTATTATTATATCATTATAATCATTATATTATATTATATCATTATAATCAATAATTTTGACATTAACAATCTTATCTTCGAAGATACTTCAGACTCAATTATTTTCAACAAGGAAATTATAGAAAAGAATAAAGAAACTAAAAAGAGACAATCTACAGTATAGATGTCGAATCAGAACTTTGCTTAAAGCAAACAAATGGAAACTGATTGGAATAAAGAAGTACATCTTCAAGCTTTGCAAAATATGCGAAGAACCGTTATTTCCTTCTCAAAATGGTTTAAGTCTTCCTTGGATTTTGGAAAAAAAAAAGAAAAAAAAATGTACATGGAACACTCATTGCAATAAATGTGAAGGTGTGTTGGGATTGTGGATTTAAGAAGAAAAATCAATACAATTGAAGAAAAAATTATTTTAAAAAATCGTTTGATGTGTAAAAAATAAAAGGTGCAACAATTTGGAGATTAACTAAGAAGAAATAATTTTCAAACTAAAGGTATAGCCGAAATTAAATCTGAAAGTTGGAATTGATCTGAAAAAAAATTTTTAATTATTTTTGCACACAAACTAAATGTAAGTAGCGTAGTTATTGAAAGGGCGCATAAGTCCGGAAAAGTCCTGGACAAAGTAAACCTCGATCAAATATAATAAAGCTCCTGAACTACAAAGATAATTTTTTCTAACTTTAATATATATATATATATATATATATATATATATATATATATATATATATATATATATATATATATATATATACATATATATATATATATATATATATATATATATATATATATATATATATATATATATATATATATATATATATATATATATATATATATATATATATATATATATATATATATATATATACAGTATAGGACAAAACGAGTGCAACCAAATAATGCTAATTTAGTTTCTTTATATAAAAGTGCCGCATTTTTTCAATTTAGAGAAATAACTATGTAACTGTTTAGAGACAAAGTTCTTCAAGTTTTATTCATCACAAAGTTCATTATTTGTACACGAAAATTAATAAATTAATCAAAAGTATTAAAAAAAGTTGATTTCCTTCTGGACAAAACAAGTGCAACTCGACAAAATGTTGACCAAGCTGTATTTCGCTACCAATATTTCATGGCGAATCCTTTGTTGTCGATCACAGCCTTGCATCTTCGAGGCATAGATTCGATCAGGTGATCAATGAAACTTTGTGAAATTGCTGCCCAGGCCTTTTGGATTTGTTCAAACAAATGATCCTTATTACGAACACCTTCACTATTAATTCTGCAGTTGACGATCTCCCACAGGTTCTCGATAGGGTTGAGATCCGGAGATTGAGGCGGCCAATCCATCACCGTTAGGTGGTTGTCTTGAAACCAGTGCTTGACTACTTTTGCAGTGTGTTTCGGATCGTTGTCTTACTGAAAAACCCATTTTATTGGCATATTCCATTCAGCATGAGGTAACATAATATCTTTCAGGATATTTTTATACATGAAACGGTCCATTATTCCATCGTTTCGATGTATTGGACCTAGACCATTAGCAGAAAAACACCCCCAGACCATTACATTGCCTCCACCATGCTTCACGGTCTTATGGCAGTAACGTAAATCGAGGCATTTTCCGGCCGGTCGACGTACACGGCAGGAGTCTTTTCTTCTGGTTTTTTAGTGAAATTAGCGGTTTCTTTGCAGGGCATCGAGAAAACAATCCGGCTTCAACAGCACGTCATCTGATTGTTCGGTTCGATACAGGCAGCTCTAATTTCTTTTGTATCTCGACTGATGATATCCAGGGATCCTTCTTGACGGATCTGACGATCATAGAATCTTCTCTAGAAGTGGTGGAACGCGGTCTTCCACCTTTGTTATCTGCTGCCAACTTCCCCTTAGAACGATATTTGGAACATAGTCTTGATACGGTCCATTTTTTCACGCGATATTTATCACAAATACTTTTTTGTGACATTCCACTTGCGTAACCGCACATAATTTTCTTTCTTAGTTCCAATCCAAGACTGTCGGGAGCCATTTTTGCACTTGAAGTCATAAAAATAATAAAAAAAAACAATCACGCTTCTCAAGGCTTACCGTGTTACATTTACCTTGTGATGATACAATAATGCTCTGTGGAACACAACGTCTTGGTTGGATGTGGACTGTATTGATGTAATGAAACAGTTATTGTATTTCACTTCTTGTATTGGCGTTCTTCGATAAAACACTTTGATAAAACTCACTTTGATAAACTGTCTTGATAATACTGACTGATTGACTTCCATATACTGACTGAATTACATGTCGATTTACATGTCTCTTATATAGTAAAATGAACATGTGTGAACCTGTTCCAGAAGATTGTAGATGCTTCTTTTCGATGCTTCTGGAAGCTTCTAGATGCGTCTGGATGCTTCTGAATGTTTCTGGATATTTCTGGATGCTACTGGATGCTTCAAGATGCTTCTTCTGGAAACTTCTGGAAGCTTCTGCATGCTTCTGGAAACTTCTGGAAACTTCTGGATACTTCCTTTAATTATTAAAAAACTTCCGTGACGTTGACACGGACCAGACTTAAGAAAATGAAACAAACCAAAAAAGTTGCACTTGTTTTGTCCGCTGCAAAATGGTACTTGTCAACGAAATTCTGCCTGTGTGCTGTCACCTGTCAGCTGATTGCTCATGTCATGGCATGCTATGACTCCAGACTCCTGAACTGTTTGCTGTGGTAGTATAGTTCGTTTCGTTTTTAAGACATTTAAAATTAACACTTTTTAGCATTGTTCGATGTTGGCTGCAAATGTTTTGTCCAATACTGTATATATATATATATATATATATATATATATATATATATATATATATATATATATATATATATATATATATATATATATATATATATATATATATATATATATATATATATATATATATATATATATATATATATATATATAACGTCTCGAATAATGAAAACTAATTTTTAAATTAAATAAATTTATGTTTTATTGTAAAATGATGATATAATATCATTTCATACCACTAGCCAAGGAGAAAAAAGTTTTTTGAGCGCCAAAAAAGACAACGAGGAGCACGTAAAGAAGGCCTTTTAAAGTATAAATAGTACAATTTTCTATATCTACTATTATCACTCAACTATTATATTACTTTGGCCTTTATTACTTTTGCTAAGCTTTTGGTTAATAAAATGAAAAATATACTTTTCAACAAATTAACAACAAAAAATAATACTTTTCTTTGTTGTTGAGCTGTAATTTTATTTCCAAAAAAATGTCACAAGCTTGACATTTTTTAGAACTCAAAGAATCGTCAGACTGACAGTCTAAATATATGGAAGTCGTTTTGGATTCTAATATAATCGGAATTTTGATTACCTCCACTAGTTGTCGCTTTCTTTGCCAAACGTATTTGAGCCTTGAATTGAGTTAGCTTCCTGACTTTTTTCTTATCCAAAACCTTTCTAGCTTGTATTTTGTTCTTCTTATTTTCTGCCTTATATTTGCTTGTTTGTAAGTTCTATCAAAGCTTCTTCAGAATTCATAATGTCACTTTCCATTATACGCATGTTATTATTAGGAACATTTAGCTTTGACTCTGTTAAGGATGCTTTCGGAATGCCGGCATGTAAAGCATTTAAAATGAATGTCTTTAAATGCTCACAGGCAGTTGCGTAGCATTTTAGAATAGGCCTTTATTTTAATATGCTTGAAGAAGTTTGCGTACTTAAAGTTATATGCTTTTGTATACCTGAAGGAGCTTTTTGAATAGTGGTGACTGGTATAGGCAGTGTTGGTAAGACTTGAGTACTTGGCGCAAAATTGATTTAATGTCTAATTTTTCACTAGTGATTTTTTCCCTACACAACGGTAGAATACCTATTGCTTTGAAGCCGGAATGCACATTGTCGTAGAAGTAGCTGTGTTCAATAAGCTGTTTGTGCGACCCAGTGTAGCTCGGTTTTATGAGACTTTTAAAACCGTTTTGAATGAAATGTTTGTTTAGAATTCGGCGCTATTTACTTTTTGCTATCCTGAATACGTCAAAATTAAAACTTTTTTTTCTCATTAAAAACAAAAAAAAGCTTTTCTAAATGTATAATTGATGCTGAATCCAAATCTGGTTACAGTTTTGTTCTAGCATGTATAGTTTTTAATTGTTTACATTTTTGTGTATTATGAAAATGTACGTATTTATATGAAAATTGAGTGTTTAATAAATCACATTTTATGCAAACCATTTATTTGGGAAAACTAACTTATACATTAGAATAGCCTACCTTAATGTATATGCTACTTTTCTCAAATAAACCTTAATGTAATAGATTGGCGGAAAAGTTCTCGCGTATTGGCCTGTAACTTTTTTCTCGACATATTTTTTTATTTTTTATTTTAACCATCTGATAGCCCTATATCTTGCACATCTATTGATATATAACTTATCTTTAGTTGTCTCGAGATGGAACTTAGTCGAGAAGAAAAACGTTTGATGCTCAATTTCAATTCAAGTTAAATTTGAACACTTCTGAAGCTGCCTAAAACATTTGTGAGGCCTATGGAGACGGAACAATGCTAATTCGTACAGCACAAGACTAGTTCAAGATATTCCGTGAAGAAGGAGACCGATTAACCGATATGCCAAGGTCTGGGCATCAAAACAAAGTCAATCACCAAGCAGTCATCAACAGAATTGAAGAAGATCCATCAATGAGTTGTCGAATGTTGGCCAACGAGTTTGATTGTCACCACTCAACAATTGAGGACATTTTGCACAAGGCCGGAAAGAAATGCTTGAAGTCCAAGTGGGTTCCGTATGAGTTTACCAATGCTCAAAAGAAGAAACGCTTTGATGCTTGTAATCGATTGTTTGAACGTTACAGCAATGACCAGCTAGACTTAGAACAAATTGTGACTTGTGGTAAGAAATAGGTGGTCTTTGACAATCCACACCGGAGCAATGAATGGCGATCGCCGGGTCAACCGTCTTCTTCCACTCCAGTCAAGGATTTTTGAAAAGAGAAGTGAATGCTGATCACTTTTTGGCATCGTCAAGCATCTTTCACTGGGAGTTGCTTGAGAAAGGGCAATCAATGACTGTCGCTCTCTATTGCCAGATCTTGGATCAACTCAAACAAAAGTTGCGAAATCGTCGGATTCCGGTCGTTTTTTTGCCTCACACAGCACAGATCACAAAGAATTGGTTGGAAGACGTCGGTTGGGAGATTTTGGAGCACCCGCCGTACAGTCCGGACTTGGTACCGAGTGACTATCACTTATTCCAATCAATGAAGCATTTTTTGAGAGGCAAGAAGTTTCGAAATGTTGATGAAATTGAGGAAAATCTAAAAAATTTCTTTGATTCGAAGCACAGAGAGTACCATTCTGGAATCTACATGTTGCTGGATATGTGGTTGGATTGCATCGATTCGGAAGGCGACTACTTCAACTACTAGTTGCTTTTTGTTTTTTGTTGGAATAAATTTTGTGCATAAATTAATAAGTTAGTCTTATGAACAAAAATGCACGAGAACTTATCCGCCAACCTATTACATGGCAAACAATAATTTTAAAAATTGCTTTCAACTCCGAAACACGAACCTTGACGAACATGATCGTTGCGTGGAGAAACAATGTGAGCGCAGTAATACTTGGGACGTGGTGGGAATTGAATGTTTATCGGTCCACCGATAAACATTCAATTCCCACCACGTCCATATACAACATTCACTAAATTAATACAACGCAATGAGCTGCAACAACTAATTTATATAAAAAAGAATAAATAAAAATTACAAGCTATTAAAAGCATTGAGAATACGATTTCCGAGTAAACTTTTAGTCAGAAATTTCACAATAAAACAACCAAAAGTGGTTAGCCAACATGCGTTCATTCAAAAATTCTTGGTAACAAACTTTAATAGCTCTAATGTCTCAGTGAAAGTGTTCTTACTGCATCAAGGTTTTCGGGAAAGGGAATGCAGGAAGTGATTTTCAAAAACATTTGATAACTCATTACTTTATAAGCCTCAATGAGTTTTGCTACTCTTTCCTGATAGGTATGGTTTGTTCTAGAAAGTTTGTGCATGCTCATTTAAAAGCCAGTCAACCTTCCAAAGGACTGAGGGTATTTTGAAATTTAGTTCCCAATAAAAGTTTTTAATATTTTGGCCCAACAAAAGTTCCCACCATCAATTTTGCTACACTAGCTTTCGCAAATCTCGTAAAATGGTATTGGAACAGTGAATTAACTTTACTTTATTAAATATTTTGTTAAATCAGTTTAATACAGAGAAATCTCTTGCTGTTCTACTAAAGGGACATAGTGGAAACTGCTTGTTCCTGAGACATATAAAGACCTTGGTGCCGATTCGCGTTTGCTGTTATGTTTCGTTGTAGCGCGACTGTCCCACAGGCAAATGAAACAATAAAATTTTGTAAATTATGCTTGCATACCTATTAATATACCTATAATTTTAGGTTCTCCACATAATTACTATGTGTACCATGACTGTCGTGTTTGATTGCCTTAAGTAACGGGTTATAACGAAAAAACCGGTAGTAACTTTGAAGGAACATAACTCCCTTGGTTCCTTTGCTACAACAAAATGTTAATCCAGTTTATATGAATTAACGTTGAATTATATACATTGAATTAACGTTGATCCATATATATTGGAAGAACATTGGATTTTATACAGTGGATTAACGCTGTGTTTGCATCGAGAAAAGGCAGATATACAAATATATATTGGTATAATTTATAAGAATTACTTTACTTTCACATATTTCAGTTAATTATGGAAATATATTTTATATATAGTTGATTATGGAAATATATTATATATTATATATTATATATATATATATATATATATATATATATATATATATATATATATATATATATATATATATATATATATATATATATATATATATATATATATATATATACTAAAATATAAAAGAAATAAATTTAGATCCATTATTAGTTAAATACAATGTCATGCAAACGTAAAACATAACGTTAAATTGACTTAGAATACAACGTTTCGCCAACGTAAAATGCAACGTTGTGCTAACGTAAAATACAACGTTCAATCAACGTAAAATGTTACATTATGCCGACTTAAAATAAAACGTTGGGCCAACTTTGTTTTTTGCTGTTGAAAACGTTGCATTTTTAACCAAATGATATAAAAACAACGTTGATGGTCGATGTTGGACTAACGCAACGTGCAACATTGTTCTAACGTTTGATCAATGTATATGCGCTTGCTGGGTGTTGATTTTTAAATGAAGGTCTGATAAAGTGAAAATAGAAGGAACACTACAGAGAAAAAGTTTTTGTCATTATGATGGGCCACTTTGCATTAAAATGGCGGCACTCAAAGCAGTTAAAGATTAAATGATAACAGTGGTAAATAAGGTTAATTCCATTAAGATTTTTAGGGAATGAAATATTTCACCTTTTTTCTAAACCAGAATTATAGAGTGTAAGGAGTCTATATTCAATCCTATAAAACGAAAAAACCGCTTTTTAGTTACGTTATTAAAAAAAAGAAGTTAAATAATTAATCACAAATATCTGTGCTCAAAAAAAAATTGGAAATTGTTTTTGCGACTGTACATTTCCTGCCAAATCAAAGATTGCTTAAGATCTAAGATGGCTTAACCTTAAAGAGTTTTTAACTTATAAAAGCTACACTTTTCCACCTTCTCTTTCAAAAAATGAACTGCCAAACAATTGAATCAGAACTTTTAACTTTTTTCAATGATTATCACAATCCACTTTAAGATAAACCCATAGTTAAACGTTTGATTATTGATGGAGCTATTGTTGATTTGTATAGCAGTTGTTGAATGAACTGAATATATTTTTTAATTTTTAAATTTTGGAATTTTTCATAAGCTTCAGTTTTACAGAAGATTTATGGATATGTCTCGGCACTGGCAAGAACCAACACTTCATTTCACAGCACGACTTACGATTACGTAAGATAATATTTACGAAATTGTTTGCGCGACGGTTCTGGAACCTTCCAAAATGTACAGTGAACTTAAACGATATGGTTGCAAAATAAAGAAAGGCTGTAGAGGTCTTTTTAAATGTGTAAGAGCATTACTTTCATACCGCACTTTGCACATGTTGTGGTGATTATGAGCGTTGAATACATAGTTTACCAAAAGTTTTAAAAAACAATTTTAAAAGTTAATAAAATATTTCAGGGGGTAACTTTTGATATATAACATTGTATTTTTAATATTTATTAAAAAGTATAACTGAATATTTTAGTACTATCCTAAAAAATATTTTTTACATTTTAATTATAGTTAAACTATTTATTTCATAATACATGTAAGTATAATACAAAAATATGATTTGATACAAAAATATAACGCTTTTACCCACTGACATTTATGTTTTTAAAGCCCTGCTACTCTTCACCAATTTATTTTTAACATATAGTGTTTAAATATTTTTTGCTTTATTTTTGATGAGCTTTTGATTGAGGCATAAATGTTAGTTTTTTATTGTTTTTTTTTTAAATTGTTGCGAAGGACATGATCCAGTTACCATGGAGAGTGTTGAAGCCATTGTGGAGGTGGGTCTGAGTTTTAAAATGAGTGTTTAAATAATATTCACGCGTTGGCCAACTTTCATGCTTTTACCCAAAATAGCACAAAAACTTATAGATATTAACTGCACCATAATTTTAGTTTAATTTTGTTGTTTAATAAAATAAGTTACAAGAGAGTTTCAAGTTAAAAATATCAATAATAAAAAAATTTTATAAACAGGGTGGAACTCAAAGAAGATATGGGTTAAGCAATACCACCTCAACCTTTTCATAAAGTTCCGTAATACAATTAAATAACGTCAAAATGTTACAACAAACTGCAGATATTTTTAAGACGTAAAAAATAAAATTAAAATACTCAATGATTTAAAATAAGAATAAGAATAAAAAGTATTACTCATTAGAAAAACTTTACAAGTTCATCGGAATTATTTGTCCGCAAAATTAATTTACAAGTTCATCGGAATTATTAGTCCGCAAAATTTTTTTTTTTTTTCTTATTTTGCTTGAATCTTAAATGAGTTTAATGACTTTAACATATTAGCATTATCTTTTTGAAAAAAATTCCAAGCAACTAAAATGTAATAACATAACATTACCTAACTTATCATAAGTCCTCGATATGCTTTGAATACTCTGTATATTTATTTTATTTCTTTGACTATTCGAAGTAATTTTGTCGATTTACTCTTGATCAATACTTTTCATTTTTTTGTCAAACTTACAAAAAAAATTAGCTGAAGTGAACTTAATTGTATATTTATACATAAAAATGTTGTTGATAAATATTTATATTATAAACAATTATCGTTTTCATGTCTCTAATTAAGGGTTTAGCATGCTCTCTTCATTTTTTCACGCACATTATTCTACACGCATTTTTTTAAATTTAGTAGGTTGTGTGCTACCCAATATAAAATTTAGCATAATTGAGAAACCAATGAATTAAAGAGAAGTATATTTATTTTTAGACAATTGTATTAATCTTCGATAAGTTTATTTACATAAGGACAAACTCGGTACATTAGACCGATGGTTTTTCTAACATTTGATTGTAAATATTTAATATGCGGAAACCAAGATAAATGCCAAGCCTTGCTTAAATTAACATACTAAAGAATTCAAAAAAGTTAAAAGAAACTATATATTCATAATTAGGGATTTTTCTCTGGATACTCTAATCAAGCAGAAAAATCGTTTTAAAAAAATAGGAAGAAGAAGAAAAAACTCTCAGAGCTGTAAATATTTTGTGCTATTTATGATAAATTAGTCTTCATTTTTTAAAAAAATAACATAAAAACACTTAATGATTATTTTCTTTTTATATTTTTGTGTTTTAAATACTTTCAGTTATTCCTAAAATGGTGGAAGCCAAAATAATTATGCGTTTGATACATCGCGTGGAATTATTTTGTTCTATCTCTAGATACACAATATAAAACAATCTTGATAAAGCCACTATATATAATTTTAGTTTTTCTTCAGATAAAATTCAATGGACATGTCTATTGTTTATGTTCATAATATAAGTTCTTTTACAGAGATCTTTCTAATATTAGAATGAATTCTATAGAAATATCAAAGACATAAAAAACATGCAAATATTGGATTGGATCATGCTAGTAAATATAAATGGAAGCCACTTAATAGCCAGCTGATGCATGTTGCTTGTCTCATTAATTTTAATGTTTTTATATACATTGTTTTATGTAAAAATGTAAAACTTCAAAACGTAAATTACAAAAATCATATTTTAAATGTTTTCATCATCAAATGGTGTGCAGCAAACATCTGAACGTATTTAATACTTAAGTGTTTTAAAAGTCGCGATTCACATGGTCTCTCAAAATTATTTTGTCCTATATAAGACCTATTTTAGAGGATTGCTTATCCGGTCTGGTCACCGCACTGTACTGAACTAATAAATGCAGTCAAAATAGTCTAAAGACTTTCAATTTGGAACTACTCAACACCAAATGCGCTGACTACACGAAATTTATCGTCAAAAGCAATACTTGATTTCATGTTACAAAATTCTGAACAACTTAGTTTGTCTACATAATTCGAATATCTTTTTAATTAACAATTAAATTTATAATCGAGGTCATAAACTTAAGTTATGAAATTAAAGTGTCAACTTAATGTTCTTTAATATCCTTTTTCTCTCAGCGTTGTTGATATTTGGAATAACATGCTGTCTGATGTCTTCATGTCTGGCGTCATGCCGTATGATGTCGTGAAATAATATTAAGAGCTTTAAAATAAAAATTAACTCCATCAGTTTTTAAAAGTACTGTTCCTACTAACTGCTAAACTTCCAAGGTAAATTCGTGAAACTTATAATATTTTTTGTTTTTTTAAAGTCGCACTTTATTTCTTAATTTTGTATCCTTTCAAGTATATTTATTTTATTGTTGCCTACAACAATAAAGCACTCAAAAGTTCTATTTATTTTTTAAATCTGGTGTGTCCATTACATTATTTTTTAAACCTGGTGAGTCCATTACACTATTTTTTGAACCTGGTGTGTCCATTGCATTATTTTTTGAACCTGGTGTGTCTATTACATTATTTATTGAACCTGGTGTGTCCATTACATTATTTTTTTAACCTGGTGTGTCGATTAGATCATGTATTACCTGCGTGTCCATTAGATCATGCATTACTGTCCTAATAAATTTAAATCAAATTAACTAATTTCCCAGCCAACGTACGGGTACCGTATGGTCTTTGTCTGAACTTGCAGGAAAGGGATTTTGACAAGAACGTGTTCTGGTTTTCAGATTTTTTTTACCAGACGGGTCTAAGATATATCTACATTAGGAATTTTCATACCAACAGTCTAGAAAAAATAATTTCAAAAATATTGAAATGATTTGTAGAGCTAAACCATTTTTTTAATTTTAAAACGCTAGAAACACTGTAACAAGATTTTGTACTTTTCTTTTATTCATATTTTCTTAACATACTGTAACTTCGCTTGGGCAAGTTCCAATTATACAAAACTAAAAGAGCTTTACAGTAAACATAAACAAGCATGTCGAACAGTATTTAGAGCTAAGTGAGAAGAACTTTGCAAACCTCTCCCGTGTTAAAGTGGAGCATCAAGTATTTAAAAAAAGATAATCACTCTAGATCTATACTTTCAGATCTCGTCTCGGACATCTTGGTCTCGGAAATCTCGGTCATTTTTCTATCTCGGAATCTCGGTCTCGGAATACCGAGAAAATAAATGTGAAAATATAAAAACCGAGATTACTGAAAATTATTAAAAACCTTCAAAATTTAAGCTTTCGTTTTTTAATGAGAGAAGATTCAAAACGCTTTGAGTAAACAAGAGTCCTCAGCATAAATTTTCTCACGAGGAACTATTTTTCACGTATTTCTCCGAAGGAAACAGGTGAAAAATAAAAAGCGCTAATTTTGAAGATTTTTAATACTTTTCAGTAATCTCAGTTTTAATATTTTTAAAAATTGTATAAGTTGCAATTGCAGTGCAATGTTTTCTCATTCATGATGTTGTTCATAACAAGATTTGTCGCATAAAAAGATGTAAAAATATATTATATAAAAAGAATGTATTAAACTAAAAAGTAAGTGTTTATTAAATTTATTCATAAAAAAATTATTTTAATTTATGACATTTGGTCTAGCAACTGCAACTTTAATGATTTTTAAAATTGAACAGGTTCAAATATTGAAATGGAAAAAATTTGGAGAGGAACTTATTTGAAATGGCAAAACTACTGTCTAGTTTGGAAAAATGACAAGTTTCAAGTTGAATGCACATTGTGTCCTGACGGTGCGAAGGAAAAATTTATCAAACGAACAGACTACAATACAAAATAAATTCACGCTCATTTATGTTCCATCAATATCGCCAAGTTCCTTCTGCTGACAAATCCGAAAAATCAACGCATCATCAATCTTGCTCAAAAATGATTAACTCGTTTTTTAATGTGAAACTAACATTGACTGTGTCATGTGACTGACAAAATTGTTGCTCAGCTAGCATCTAATATTGGACTTAGTTTCAACCAAATTGTGAATCTATTAGTGCAAAAGCTGATTGAAAATTACACAAAGGTTGAAGCTCCCAAAAACGTCGAGAGAGTTCGTTAGACAATTTATAGCTCATCAGCGTATGCGAGGGACAAAGTGATGAAGGAAATAACGCTGATAAAATCCAATGGAGGAAAGTTTTCCTATGTGAGTGATGAGGCAACATTTAAACAAATTAAAGTTATGAACATCCATATTTTTGGACCCAACAATTACAATCAAAATCTTGGTACGATTGAAATGGGAAAAGAATGTGATGCTAAAACCCTTTTGAAGTTACAAAATTATCAATTAATATTCTTCGGCATTGATCCTGACCAAGATTGCATTGGTCAAACTATGGATGAGATAAGTATTTGCACTAAATCCGGCCGTCTCTCACAACGACTTCATCTCATTTGCTATGATCATGGAATCCATCTTTGTATGACACAAAGATATTTACAGATATCAATCGAGCAAATAAGAATTTATTATCAGACCAAAGCGAGGAAGAATCAGATACAGAGAGTGACATGTTAGCATGTACACCTCAGAGTTTTTGCAACGTACCAAGCGTGCTTAGTTTAGAAACAAACGAAGAAGAAGATGAAGACGAAAATAAAGTTGAAGCAAATTTTGATGAAAAAAACGTGTAAGAGGAAGCATTTGAGTACGATCCTGCATTGCCTAGTGCTAAAACTTTCGAAGATGTTTGAACCATTGTAAAAAAATTCAAATTCAAACTTAAATTAGTGAAAGAACTTAAAGAAAATGCTCAATATCTTGGAATCAAATTCAAATTCCTAGTTCTCAATGTCAGATCTCGATAGAACAGTACATTGAAAATGTTGAAAACTTTCAAAAACATAATCCCAGCTATAAAAAAAACTCTTAAATCATTTTGACATGATTAGCCTGATTATTTAGAGACAAGCGTTCGTGAATTAGTAGCAACTCCTCAACCATGTAAAATGGCTATGGATGCCATGAGTGGCAATGATGCTGACTTGAACATTGCAGAAGACGCATTACAATTTTTGTTAGAGGAATCGAATAGACTCCCAATGATCCTAAGTTACGTCTTCTCGCTTCCTTAAAACGTCGAACAATTTCAAACTTTGTTCCAAAGCTCAAAGACTTACCTAGAAAGAAAAGAGAGTCCAATGCCCAAAAACAAATCTAAGTCACTGATCCTAATAATTTGACTGCTGATGAATTTAACAACTACGTTACGACTTGATTCAAATCAGAAAAATTATGCATGTCTCGGAAAAATATTGTCTCGTATGGACCGAGAACCGAGACGATTAATTCTTATTTATGGATTACACTATGCTAGAGGTTAAATGATGCGTGCGTACGCAGAGAGGGAGAGGAGTGTTTAAAGCTTATGCACCTGTATGCTATTACAAGGGGAGGGGTTCCTAAATCATTATTTTTTACAAATACAGAAAATAAATAGTACTTAGCTGTGTTTTATGTCTTACTCATTGTTGTATATTTTTTGCATTTCAATGAATTTTTAATCAATTCTATATTTAAAATAGTAACTTCTAAAAAGAAAAGTATTCTCATTAAATTTAACCCATACTACTAATATACAGAGCCGTACCAAGGGCGGGGCCGGCCGGGCCGCGGCCTGAGGCACCAAAATTGGGAGGGCGCAAACTTTAATAAATTAAAAAAACAATAATCAGTTTATGAAACTCATTTTCACGGCGTCGCTGCTGTTTAACAGAAAATTAATTAAAATTCCGCCTCTTGACACAAACTCTTAAATATTAAAGCTCATATACTGAACAAAAAAGCGCCCTAACACTAATATACCTTTGATAACTTTTGAGCATTATAATTCTATTATGAGTCGAACCCAAAAGTTATCTGGTGCTGAATTTAATAAGAAAAGAAAACAGCGCCAAGAAAGTGACGAGAAACTACAAAACTGTTTCAAAAAGTGGTTGGTAACAAACTCAGTGGAGAAACAAATTATTTCAGAGGATATTTGTATTGAAATTAATGACAATTCAACAGATCCTATAATTGACTTTAATTGAGTTCAGATCATCATTTGGAATTAATTGAAGAGGAGATTTTCATCAGCCAAAGTCAAGAAGAATTTTGCACAACTGATTCAGAACCAACCAGGGAAGATGAAAATGCCTAGCTTTTAGGCCCAGCTGAAATGGACGAGGATGAACTTCATTCAGAAATCTCAGAAATTCCAGTGGCCTCGGAAGAAAATTTTCAACATAGGGATCCAGCAACATGGCCTAAAAGAACGGACAAAACAAGATGCTTTTTGATTGAGCATAGGTCAGAGCAAGACAGAAGAGAGTTTTTCCCAAATACGCTGTGTGATTTTGACAACAGAATGCGACACTTCAGCTCAAAATGGTATGAAAAAATTCATCCCAATGGTAAAAAATCTGTTCGCACTTGGCTGCAGTACAGCAATAAAAAAGATTCTTTATTTTGTTTTTGCTGTTTGTTATTTTTAACAACAAAAACCAACAATTTCTTAAAAATTTCTAAAGGGTTTTGTGACTGGAAAAAACTAAACCCAAGAATTCCTGAGCATGAAAACAACAATGAACACCAAAGATGCTATTCTGATCGGAAAACTCTTGAAAAAAACCTCAAGGAAGGAAAGACCCTGAATTCTGATCTGTAGAGAGTTATTAGTGGAGAGATGAAAAAGCGGAGAGATATCTTAAAAGTGATTGTTGATGCAATTTGATGCCAAGAACAATCTTGCCCTTCGGGGAACAACAGAAGACATTGGTCAACAAAACAGTGGCATTTTTCTGAGCTTAATTGAGTTGATTAGCCATTATTATCCTTTAGTGGCTGAACACATTGCGTCCGTTAAAGCAAAAAAAACCACAACATCCTACTTTTCTCCTTGAATTCAAAATGAGCTGATTGAGTTACTTGGGCAGAAAGTCAGGAAAGAAATTTTGTCAAACATCAAAGAAGCTAAATACTACTCTGTTCTGTTTGACTGCACTCCAGATACCTCCCACAAAGAGCAGATGACTCAGATCATCAGGTATGTCCGCATCAATGATGAAACCTGCACAATTAAGGAAAGCTTTGTGGACTTCATTGAATCTCACCAAAAAACAGGAAAAGGTCTTGCAACAGAAATGAGTGAAAAATTGGAGAAGGATGGTCTAAGCATTTCCGATTGCCGGGGCCTAGGCTATGACAATGGAGCCAATATGTCTGGAAAATACAATGGCGTCAAAGCTCACATCCATTCTCTTAATGAGTCAGCAAGATTTGTTCCATACGCAGCTCACACTTTAAATCTTGTTGGTGTTCATGCAGCTGAGGTTTCCCCCCTCATGATTACGTTTTTTGGAAAGGTTCAAGCCATCTTTAACTTTTTTTCAAGCTTCACGTCAAGATGGGAAAAACGTTGACCATCTCATTAAAGGGAAATAGTGACACAAGATGGTCTACCAAAAAAGAAGCAATTACACCATTGCACAGACAAATCAAAGATGTTCTTCAAGTTTTGGAATCCATTATCCACAATCCCATGACAAATCCTGTCACAGTTAGCAGTGCAAAAGAACTTTTCATTCATATTGATTTCAGTTTTTTGTGTTTGTTGGATTTCTGGTGTCAAATTCTTTCTCTAATTGACCGGGAAAACAAACTGCTTCAGTCAAAAACCATTTCAATTGACATTGCCGTAAAAAAAATGAAATGGTTGAAGGCTTTCATTCAGAATTTTTGAGATGTTGGGGTGGACAATATTATCAAAGATGTCACAGAAAAAGCTAACCAGAGCGGAATTGATGGTGGCTTTCCAATTAAGAGGAAGCGCAAAGTGAAGCAAATAGCACTTTATGAAGCTGAAGATGACTCTCACCTTCTCACAGCAGAAACAGAATTCGGATCTCAGTGCAACCTTGTGTTTGACAGCATTATTACACAAACAGAGTGGCGGTTTGAGGCTGATGTCTGCTGTATCCTCTGATTTTGGCTACCTCAGTGGGCATTCACTCTCTAAAAGTTCTCTCTAAAAGGATGAACTCAAGAAAAAAGCTGCAAATTTATCTCAAATTGACAAGGCAGATTTAGATTCTTCCGATTTCCAGTCAGAAATGGCAAACTTTAAATATCAAGCTGCCGCAATGACATTTTGCAGCTCATTTATAAATATTCTTTGACCGATGCTTATCCCAACACAACAATTGCTATTCGCATCTTCCTCACCATACCAGTCACAGTTGCTACGTGTGAGAGAAGTTTCAGTAAACTTAAGCTCATAAAACACTATATGAGGTCAACAATTGGCCAAGAACGTTTGTCTAGTTTGGCTATAATTTCAATTAAAAATGAAGTGGCAAACAACATTGATTTTGATGATGTCATTAGTGAATTTGCCTCAAGAAAAGCCAGAAAAGTGGCATTGAACTAAAGTTTGTGCAACCTTAACGACAAATTTTACTTATAACTTGATGTGATAAATTTTGTGATCAATAAATCATTTTTTTCGTTTAATTTTCTTCTTTTTTAAGGAGTGGGAGGGGGAAGGGAGGGGAAGAGGGGGCGCAATTTTCTTTTCTTGCCCGAAGCGCAAAATTGGCTCGGTACGGCCCTGCTAATATACAATTAATACATTTTATCCTTATACTTCTAATATATTTTACCCAAATACTACTTTTTAGATTTTTTAGTATCTCGGATAAACATAGCTAAACTGTTGTTGAGAAATTTTCAAGAGTGTGGAAACTTAGTATTATTTGAAAAATGTATAACATCAAGATTGGTTCCACCTTTTATTGAAAAACCATTAGATTCGTTTAATAGAATGCTAAAAAATACTTTTATTATTGGGCGTTACAACTACCTAGGATCGATTGAAAAATGTAAAAAAAAAAGAGTGAAGCTACTAGCTATGGAAAAAGTAAATTATGTAACAATCTTAACTTTCCAAGTATTTTTACAAAATCACTTGGAAGAAAAAATGAAAAGGTTAAAGATAAGTGTGAAAAGTATATTAAAAGACCCGGTAAAAATGGAGAAAGTTCCGTTTTGGTAGATCTTTTTCATACCACTTACATTAAAGCCACGTAGCTTAGTCTGAAAGATAAAAAATGACTTACAATTATTAAGTTCAGAAGAAGTTGGTCACAGCTCTAACATACAAGAGTCATCGAATCCTTCAAAAGTTGGAGTTTTTAATGCAAACGATAACTCTTAAAAACAAAGTAAATAAATGTCTATATAGCAGCAGTTCAACTTGAATAATGACCAGTTGGTTCAGATTTAGATTCACAAGACAACTAAATCACAGAAAATGGATTTAACCACTGAAAAATCAAGGATAAGAAGAAAGAAAGAAAAAAGTTATTAACAAAATAGTACAGAAATAACATTTCTTCCTTCATTTTGATGAAAATAAATAAACGAGACTGAATATCAAATTTTAATGCTTTTAAAATAAGAATAATAAAACTTGAAAATTTTTAAATGTAAAAGTAGAAAATCCAATGACATTTTTAAAGCTCTAAAAAATTTTTATGCATGTAAATCTATTACTATAGTGACAGAACAGCAGTGGTAACAGGAAAATTAAATGGTATAGCTGTAAAAATTTAAAATGAAATAAAAACCAGAGGCTTTTTATGATGTCAGCATCATTTAAAACATATTTTGAATCATTTTGTAAATTGTCAGTAAACAACTTCTGGTTTTGATTATAAATTTTTAAAGAAATTAAATGAAAATTATAAAACTCTTCAAAAATAATCAACCTGAGTCTAATTACATAAAGTTAGAGTGGCGAGATGACTTCAAAATCTTTATGAGTTATGTGACGCTTTTTATTACTTCAAAAATCATCAAAATTTTCAAAAATTAAAGAAAATTAAGAGGAATAAGCTTAATCCTTTTCACAGAGCAAGATGGAGCTCTAGAGCATCATATATTCGTATCGCCTATTTTCTTATACCAACATGGGTATGAGACAACATGGAGATGAGAATTGTGGCAAAAAAAATCAGAATATGAAAATGTGAAGTCTATTAGCAAAAATGACACGTGAAGCATTTAATTAACTTTATTAAATTAATCATTTTTATTAACCAATTTAAAACGCCATGAATACGCACGTACTTTATGGATTCCCTCTTACAGACAGTATTTAGTTTTCTTCTTGTTGTTTTTTTTGTGTAAAAAGCATAATTGTTTTTTTAATGAATGACTACTGGGTACGTGACTGTTTTTTTTTAATGAGTAACTACTGGGGCTCTATGAAAAGATTGCGATGACTAAAATAACATTTTTACCTTCTTTAAGCTTTTGACTGATTATTACGGCATATATTATATATTATAAAAATATAATAAATTATGAAGGTGTAGATGTTTATGATGTTATTTTCTTTTTTACTTTATGTTATGAACTAAAAAATATAAATATAAATTTTATTATCATTATTAGATTTGATTTTTTTAATTAAATATAATAAAAAAATAAAATATAATAATGATAATAAAAATCTTTTTAAATTATTTCCGTATCGTAACTATGTTATTTTATAATGATGCACGAATGAATGTAAAAAAACGAAGAATGAATGGAAAAAACACGCACGCATAAAATTTTGTACTGTATTTGGTAACCAATTAGTGGTCAACCAATTATTTATTATAAATTTACCAAGTAAACAACTTTTTTTTAAATCGATCATTTTGTCATGAATATTCCTGCAAAATACTTGCAAAATTTATCCGTAAATGAAATATTATTATTAATTTTTAATTTATTTATTTAGTTTTTCTTTCCATCAATTCTTTAAATTAGAATTAACAGACGGGTTTGTCAACTGATTGTATCACATAGCGTCAATATATATCTATATACTTATATTTAAATTAATTTACTTTAAGGATATCGCATAAATAAAAATAATCGATTATTTTTTTCATTGTTTGTTTCAATAGTAATTTAAAAACAATGTATTTACTATACATATATATTTACATATTTACATGAACATAACAATAAATATTAAAACAAATAAGTTCATACAAATTTCAACATCTTAATAAAATACTTAAATGTACAGATATTATATATATATATATATATATATATATATATATATATATATATATATATATATATATATATATATATATATATATATATATATATATATATATATATATATATATATATATATATATATATATATATATATATATATATATATATATATATATATATATATATATATATATATATATATATATATATATGTATATATATATATATTGCTAGTGAACTCGGCCACTCAAAACTGGCTGAAAATATTTATATGAGGATTTTTTAAATGTTTCTTAAATACGAAAAATTTTGTATCATCTTGGTAGCAAATGAAGCTTGTATCATTCTTAAACAAGCACTGCAGATGTTTTTTTTTTCCAAAAGTTTAAGTTTTTATTGTTAGTTCAATCAACTAAAAATATTTTCAGCTAAAAACTGTTGTAATTGTGTTCATCAGAATGTACACTGTTTTCGTTGTAACCACAGTTAAATTGATTGTGTTATCTAGGCATTAGAGAAACCACTGTTATCTCGGCATTAGAGAAACAAACTGAACGTTTGAAAATACATCTTTTATATTAGTTGATAATGCTCAAAGTAGTACGTCTAATTAGATTTTAAATATTGACAAATATATGTTAAAGTTTTGAAATGATCTTCAGTTAAAGTATTCCATAACTGGAATACGTTTATTTCGCTTCAATTTTTTTTACTCTTATTACTTTTGTTAGATATCCAGCTCTCATGTAAACACTTCCACTTTCATTTGTGTGATTAGTCAAAACTTTATTAAGCGAGTGTATAACACCATTTGTTGCTATTATATTTTGCGCTAATAAAGTTGATTGATAGTCTACAATGGTTGGTTCATTATTTTTTTTATTACTCAGTTTGATGAATGTAAAATTGCCATTATTGAATTCATGTGTTTTAACAACAAGCTCTTCATTTAAAAACATATGGTTGGTAAAAAAAGCTTTATATCCGATGTGGCGACATAAAAGTTCGGTATTAAAGAATTGCGATATATTGGAGTTTTGAATTGACATTTCGTAACGCTTTATGGCTCTGTTGGTTGGAACAAATACTGTAAAAGACACGTCCTTTTGGCTCAAAATCTTGACTAAAATTTTATTTTTTAGTATTTCCTGCGTAAACATATAAAAATTTTTTGTATTCTGCAAAATATCTAACAATGATTGAGTCGGAGGAATTAAAACGCTATTCGTTATGTGAATAATCCCATTGGTTGCTAGAGTGTCTCGTTTTGTGATAAGAACGTTTTGAACACTAGATACCTAAATTTTAAGTGTAGATATAATTTCGAGAGTGACAAAAGTCCTGTTCTTTGATCACAACCGGGAAATCGTAACCCTATACATAAATACACACACACACACACACACACACACACACACACACACACACACACACACACACACACACACATACATTTGCAAATATTTGCATAATTATAAAAAATATGCAAAGAAATTAAAAAAAAGAAAAAAAATCGAGCGCCAAAATTAGAGTGCAGATTATAAAGGCAAATGTTAACTGCCTAAAAAGTTTCAATAATTCTTAAAGGTTTACTGCTCACTTCTATATAAAAGTGACATTGGTACGTTGAAAAGTTGCGGTTTCTTAAATCTTAGATTTGTTGATGGCAAATATTACATTACAGTAATATATGTGCAAATAACTTCATCCAATAATTCTCTTAAATAAAGGTTGCTCCTCTCATAATTACATAATTAAAGACTTAAAAACTACAAGTGTTTCAAATTTTTTTTCCTTTTTTTTAATATTTCTAGTCCAAAACTAATTGAATTAAGCAAATATCTCGGCGGGCACAAAGACGTCTATTAGACATCTTTTTACTGTTTCATACCTTTGAAACATCTAAAATAAAATTAACATATCCAAGACACTTTTTAAAGAAGATTATATATTTCAGTCATCTAAAAAGCATGATAGATGTCTTTTTTCAGATATCTATTAAAGCAAATGAGACGTCTGATTTTTATGCAAATAGTTAAAAAATATGAGATAAAAATGAGACATCTAAACAACGCTTTAAAGACGATTATTTTTAGAAATTTGATAGACACTAGTTTAGACGTCTGGTTTTTATACATTTTTTTACATGCATTTTTAACCTTTTCATTGAAAAAAGGTAATAAAAAGGTATAAAGTTTTAAGACAAAAACAAAAAATGAAATAAATTTAGTATGGGTAAATAGACATCCGACATGCAACACTAATTGGTGTTTATTATAAATATGTTGTAAATAGTAAAATAACAAAAGCTCTAATTTAGTAAAAAATTTTATTCAAATATATAATGTATATTTGAATATATAAATAATATATATTTATCTCAATTCTCTATAGATTCTAAAAATCTTGTAAAGCAATGTAATTGTTTTGATTGGATAAATTTCTTCATAAGAATTATTCCTGGATAGTTACAGTTTTTATATTATTTCCTAATAGATTCTAATGTGTTTTCTTATAGCTTTAAGTTAAGCAATATTATATCTGTATATTAATTGCTTAGAGGTCGTCCATAAATTACGCAACGCTAAATTTATTCAAAAAATATAAGTAGGAGGTCTTAAGCTCTTTTACGCGGCGATTTTTATCTTACTTAATGCTCTGTTTTGTTTTTTAATTAACTTAAGGCTCTGCGAGGGAAAACTTTTAACTTTTTCTATTTTTTTATTAGTGAAATTGAGCGTTTGCGTAATTTCCTATATAATGTAGTTAAAAATTTATTCATTAAAAGGCTGGGTGAATAAAAACAAACAAATGCTTTTACTTAGTAATTGGTCAGCTTTACATTAATAAAAACTTTGCTCAAATTTTTATTTACGTAAATCTGAGCAATTACTCCAAAAACGCTGAGTAAAGGCAATTGCTTTTTTTCTTCACCCGGCCTAAAGCATTTCAATACTTTGAGTTCTAATCTCTTGTCTAGATAATCTAAGTTTTTTCATTTTTTATTAACTTGCAACTAAATTGTAAGTTGTAAGTTGCAAGTTGATTTTGTTCAGAGTTTACTAATTTTACATTTATTAATATTGAGGTTTATTTTACAGGTTTATACTACTCGGTAAGTTGTTGACATCATTTTAAAGATTTTGTAAAATGGGTGGTTTAAATGATGAAAATTGATTGATTCGATAAACGATGACGAATCATCGCAAAAAAATGCGACGATTGAAATCTAGGAACAAAAAGACTTAAAAAAATCAGACCCCTACCCCAAACGCGAGAGCAACAAGCTGATAAAATATACTTTGTACTATTCTTAACTAGATTTATATTCATTGACAAATTTTAAGTTTCATAGTATAATCTCTTAGCGTTCAAAAATTGTGACCATATAATATTTAGGTCCCTTCAATTTTAGGGTTTACAGTTTTATATGGTCCAAGTAACAAAAAAAACAAATTTTTTGGGGTTTTTTGTTCCCAGGCTCCATTCATTGCAATTTTTTGAAAAGCATCTTTATCTGAC
Organism: Hydra vulgaris; assembly: GCF_038396675.1. Classification (NCBI taxonomy): domain Eukaryota; kingdom Metazoa; phylum Cnidaria; class Hydrozoa; order Anthoathecata; family Hydridae; genus Hydra; species Hydra vulgaris. The sequence continues at coordinate 48,441,501 of NC_088927.1, read as the reverse complement.
ATAAGATAAACTGATAAATGTTTGTAGTTTGCTCCATGTATGGAAGTTAGATATTTCAAACACCACAAAATGCTAGTTCCACCCCTGTATGGTAATGACCAACAACCCTGTATGGTAATGACCAACAATACCCTGTATGGTAATGACCAACAATACCCTGTATGGTAATGACCAACAATCGAACATGTTTTTTCAAAGAATAAATATTTGTTAAAATAATAACTTGGGGTGGTAGCTCAAGAAATAAAAGTCTGTTATGAAAAAAAAAAAAAAGAAGTTTAAAATTTGGCTTATTATTCTTTTATTTACAGATTCCAAAAACTTTTTATTAAACATTTTAAAATTAAGTATTGTTAATTTGGAATTGTGTCTGCTAAATCATTAGTTTTTTTCCATAACAACGCCATAGCAATAGATACTTAAGCAAAACATTTGAAAAAATTTGCGAAACGATTACTTTTGAAATAAGCTGAAAAAGAGCTGAATTTTTGATACTTTGCTTTTCATAGTAACAAATAATAAATTTCAAAGAAATAAAATAGTTCATTGAAGGTGGTACCCCAAGAAATAAAATAGTTCATTGAAGGTGGTATCCCAAGAAATAAAATAGTTCATTGAAGGTGGTACCCCAAGAAATAAAATAGTTCATTGAAGGTGGTACCCCAAGAAATAAAATAGCTCATTGAAGGTGGTACCCCAAGAAATAAAATAGTTCATTGAAGGTGGTACCCCAAGAAATAAAATAGTTCATTGAAGGTGGTACCCCAAGAAATAAAAGCCATTTTTGAAAAATTAAATTAAAGAAATTTGGCTTGTTATTCATTTGTTTACAGATTAAAAAAACGTTTTAATTTAATTTTTTAACATTAGGTATTAACTTGGCATTAATTATCTAACTTGGCAATATGTCTACCAAATCAAAAGTTTTTTTCCGAAACAACGCCATAGCAACCGATAAATAAACAAACCATTTATAAAAAGTTTGTGAATCGATTAATTTTAAAGAAATATGAAAAATTTTGGTTTGTTCTTAACATTAATAAAATTCATTTTAGAGGTTTTTTTTTTTTTTTAACGCATTTTAATTCTTGAAATTTTATCATATTAATCTTGTTTGACTCGTCTAATTTGTAAGAGTTTGTTAGTTTTTTATGCACCATTTTTAAAATATTCTTTTATTTTTATATATTTTGACTAAAATGAATTTTATTATTATGTTTAAAATATTTTCCAAATTTCATGTTAAAATGACCGCTATATTTTTAATTATTTCACAAAAATTAGCTTATTTTTACTTTTTAATTGGATAAAATATTTTTGCCTGGATTACTCAAAAAATTGGGTAATCCAGGCAAAAAATTTCAAGTAAGAAATCCTTTAAAAAGAAATTTTTAATGATGTATTTATGTTTGAAAAATGAAATTTTAATATATAGCTCTAGTGAAATTTTTTATATTTCTTGGAGTACAATTATTATATTTCTTGGGGCATAAAATTAATGGCTGTGTGCTTAATGTATAGTATTACTTCAGTGATCAGGAGAATTCAGTTCATAAAATATGATTTAAAATAAAAGAAAAAATATAAGGAGTTGACTATTGTAATTAGTGTTATAACTGATAGCATAACCAGGGCTAGTACAAGTAGGTATTAAGTGGAGTTTCCTTGCGTTTTTTTGCTTTAATCAAAATAGCATAATTAATGGATGCATTAAATTTTTCTCAACACCTAAGTCTATGTTATGCATTGTTGTGAATTGATGAACATAACTCCTTCATCCACTGTGAAAATGGTATTTAACTTAAACCCTTTATCTGTATAAATATGTGGATACTTGTATTTTTGCGACAAAATGCCTTCATCCACTTATGTCTTCAATTTTTTAATTTTTTTTTGCAAGTTTGACTTTGTCATACTCAATTTAATAGACGATTTTTTAAAACAATGTTGTTGAGCAACGTTTCGTTAAAATGATGTTGTTGATTTCCCTGCCTAGAACATTTTTCAAATAAAAACGAAAAATATGATTTTTTTACAAAAAATATTACTATTATTTTTTTTCTTAATGTTTTTTACTAACTCAAAAAATATTGTTTCTTTCTAAAATTAAAAAACTTTCTTGTTTTGATTGGAACCCAAAAGATATTGTTTCTTTCTAAATTAAAAAATTTTCTTGTTTTGATTATAACCCAAACGATATTGTTTTTTTCTAAATTAAAAAATTTTCTTGTTTTGATTGGAACCCAAAAGATATTGTTTCTTTCTAAATTAAAAAACTTTCTTGTTTTGATTGGAAAAAGTTAATTTAATCTTTTTTTAAAAACAACTTGTTTTCTTTTCGTTAAAAACAATTGTATAGGAAATTATTTGCAACACCCTAGCTAAAACACCCTCTAACACCCTAGCTAAACGGAAATTTGGATGGTAAGGATGTAGTGGTCCGGTTAAGTAACAAAATCTTATAAAACCTTTAACATTATATACATAGTTATTATTAAAATAATGTAAATCTAAAGTTACCTCTCCATAAGTCTGCAAATGAAGTTTGAGGTAAGTTTGATTGACAATAGCGGTTGTTTTTATCGCGCTGTTTCCATCAAATTGTTCACTAATGTATTTACCCTTTAGAAAGTGATATTTCATAAAAGTCATCAAATATTTATCATCTGAATCAAGTTTTTTTTTAATCTCTTTATTTAATCTTTCAAAAACTTGGTCTGTTGGAACAAACAAAGTGTGTGGAGTTGTTTCATTTTGTAATTGCTTTGCATGCCCTGTCTTAATTAAGTATTGAAGGAATGTGTGGCACTGAAGAAGCGGTAAACTTTCCAACAAATTATTTGCTGTAAAAAAAACCATAAATTTTTTTTTTTTATATAAAATAAAAAATTATAAAAAAATTAACTCTTTTGAATAAATTAAATTTATTTTTTCTATAAATTTTTGCCTTTCAGCTCGGCCTCAATGACACCTCAACATTTTTGGTTACTGAGTTGACCCTGTTTTCCTTCTCTTTCTTGCAGAGTACCTGCAAAAAGGACCGTAGGAATTTGCATCACTCAATGCAAAAAGTTATAATAATCAAAAAGTCAGCAGTCTGTCAGGTTTGCCCATCTAATGATGTCACATCTTGTTGGTGAAAGTATTAATTAACACTAAGAGCACTAGGATTGTAGAAAAGTGTAGAGCCGAGTTAACCGTCAAACGAGAAGATAGCCAATAATAATGCTACTTTTTATTTTATGATAACTATTTGCTATTTAAATAAGTTTAGTAAATAAAAGCTTACTTATTTCTGATAGTATAACGCCATCAATAACATACGCCCATCCATTAGTTAATGAAGTTGTTGATATAACTGGTATACCATTAACGTAAAAGGATTTTTTATTATAAAGATCTTGATGCACTGTGAGTGGATGTCCGATATCATTTGTAAAAGTATTTCCGCCTGAATTAATGAGCAATCTCTGACTACACATTGGTTGGTTTATGATGTGGCCACGGATAAAATTCTATAAATGTTTACTGATAGATAATTAAGCAATAAAATTTTTATTGAAAATAAATTAATTTTCGATATAATCATAATAATTTGTAAAAATGATAAAAAATAACATAAAACTAACTTCGGAAAAAAACCTTGGAACCAGAAGCTCAGCTTAAATAGGTTTTCATTCAATTAATTTATTCAAAAAATCATCATTTTATTGATTAAAAGTTTAGCAAAATAATTTTTTTATTTGAATCATAAAAATTTTTGAACTTTTTGTTTCACAACAAAAGCTTTTATGTAAACTTTTTTGTTTTTTTAGAAAAGTTAGAAGATCTTATTATGTTATTTTCATTTGGCATCTGTTGATATAGCAACTGTTGTTATATTAACAGTTAGTTATAGATCAGTGCACTATTTTTTACCTAATACAAAATTTAAGTTTAAGATAAACAAAGCTTGAAATAGTTAAAAACTAAGTTTAAAAAATTTGTATCTTACCATAGACTTAAGATCGTCATTAAATATTTGGTTTTTATATTTTGACGGCATAGCTTTAATCGAATCGTCTAATGGCAAAAAAAACGTTGCCCCGTAAAAAAATGTGAAATAAGCTTTATATTTCTCAAGCAAGCCAAGCATAAAGTTATGTCTTCCAGAACTTTTTAAATATGTTTCTAAGGTAAGTGACTGTAAAACTGGAATGTGGTTTATTTCATAAAGTATGGATTTTTGAGTAAGAATACTTGAACGACCTAACTTAGCGCCTTGCAACCACAGACGAGGAATAGATCTAAACTTATTTATATGCTTGTTTATAAAAAATGTTTTATTATTTAAACTTTTTAGCCTTTGTCCATCTTTGAATGATGATATATTTTGAAAATTGTTGAATATTAGATTTTCGGCAGTTTCTTTTTTTTGACTAAAGGTCAACATTTGAAACTCTTTAACAGCATTGTTATGCGGTATAAATATTATATATGGTTCTTTATCAAAAAGCACATTAAACAATCCAATTTGACTAAAAAGTTCATAAAAACTTGAGTAACCATTTAACAATAACGCAGTTGCCACTGTATGTTTGGTGTTGTTAATACAATACAGATGGTTTCCAGCAATAAAGCTCAGAAAAAAAATAAGCACACATTTATTCATTTTTTATCACGAAATGCTCAACCAATAATAACCAATAAATTGAGCAATTCTATTTTTATATTAAAATAGCAACATTTTTTGTCCTTTAAAACACATAACGCCAAAGCAAACCGTGTCTAAAATATAAATTAATGAATAATTAACTTTGATCGATTGTTACTTAAGTATATTATTGTTTTTTCCATTTAAGGTATTACGGTAATGTTGTTGGCTATTAATGAGGTATTCTTTAGAATATATTTATTTGATAAGGAATGTCTTAATAACTAACACTCGTCATTTTTTATTTCATTAGTTTCATTGATTATTAAATTTTATACTAATATTTTTTTGATTAGAAACTTTATTTGTTAAATATTTTTCAAATATTATTAATTAGTAATTATTAAATGTATTAGTGACAATTATCTTCAACTGTATGGAACAAATTTCTTGTTTTTTATTTTCTTTGTTGATATAACTTTTGTTATTGTTCAATTAATGTAACTAAACGCTAATGTTTTTATTCTTTTTAAAATACGTCTAGTCTACAGCATTTTTAGATACGCGATAAAATGTTAAGTATGCTTATGTGCTTACGTTTTCATTCCTTGCGTGCAACTAAGAAAAAAAAGTAAAGATAAAACATTAGCATGCAGCATACCTGAGCAAGTTTCTGTCTATAAAAATGAAACAATATTGTGATAAAACAATATATCGTGAAAAGTATATACTAAGTATATATAAAAGTATTTATAAAACAATATTTTTATTATAGCAGTTGTATTAATTTAAATCGATAATAAATTTTGAATTACACAATATAAAATTGCATTATATTTTTTTGGTATTTGAGATTAATTTGTAGATATGGAACAAACTCCGAATTTATTTTCATATTTATGTGTTCATATTTATGCCTAATAAGAATGCTGTATGTTACAATTATTATTATTACAAAAAATTGTGATACTAATATATAAATAAGATATAAGTTTTTAATCAACAAAATTTAAAACGACTAATTAGTTTAAATTTTGCTAAACTATTTTCATCCTTTTCTTTTTAAATAGAAGGGGAAATGAACTTTCTACAGTCATAAATTTTTATACTAATTACGTACATTATTGTATTAAATTAACTTAAAATAATAACAAAAATTTTTTCAAACACTAAAGGTTCGAGATGAATAAAGTTTAAAATCTGTCAATGAATATTTTACATTTACCTTTTTTTATCATAAGTTTTTAAATATTGTTACACATATTGTTTACTTTACTGATATTTAATTTTTTAGTTTTAAATTTTCATATTTATTTTTTTGTTTTCGACTTTTGTTTGAATCCATTTTTATAACATGCTACTTTTTTTGTGATATTAAAAAAAAGAAATTTAAAGAAATTCTTTATACAAATTAGCCAAGTACAGATACAAATTAGCCAAGCACAGATACAAATTAGCCAAGTACAGATGATCAGTTTAAAAACATTCAGATTAAATTAAATCTTAACTAATTGTGTTTGAAAGCTTTTAACAACCATAGGTTAATCAACCAATCAATAAAAGTTGACAGGTATTTTAATTACCTAAGCAACAACAAAAAAAATTTTTTAACGTAACACCCACTGCTTGAAATGATATACTGTCTGATAGAAAACAAAGAATAATAGATCGGAAACAATTTGGGATACTCATATGGGATATTCATTAAAACAAAAGCATTTTTTTCTAAATTTATATTATTTGATATGATATAAAACGATTTGCAGGTATTAACAACACTAGTACGCGATAATACTAGTACAACTACGACATTTTGTTGTTGCTGATTTTAACACAACAGATCATTAGACTTTAACAATGTTAAAGTCTAATGATCTGTTGTGTTAAAATCAACAGTGTTGATAGTTTTAAAAACTGAAACTGAAAACAATAAAGAAGTATTTTTTAAATATATTTATTTATAAAATTTAGGAATGTGTTTTTACAATTAATAAAAACAACCTTTTTAAGTCATTTAAAACAAAACAAAAAAATCATTACTCATCACGTTATCATTTCTATACGAAATTTTAAAACTATTGTTTTAGGTTTTTAGCTAACTCAGTTCAATTCGATGCTCTCGCTTTTCTCGACGCACTTTTTTTTTTTAATAATCCTAAAAAAATTGAGACGATTATAATCTAACAAAACATAATTTGATCATAAAAATTTTTTATAATTTGTAACTAAAGTTAAATTATAGATATTGTTGTTGTATGAGCTGGTAAAATTTTGGCAATTATTTGGGATCATTTTGAAAATTTGTATGTAAACAATATTCCTGGTCTGATGGCATAATTGGAGAAAGATCTGGGGTCATTTTTTTTCTAAGAAAGGAGTAAAACATAAAAAAGATTTGAAATTACTTGTTGCGAACTGTTATGTACATCGCTTTCATACCATTATAATTTTAATTCGCGTTCTAATTATTCAATTTATAAAGTTCAAGTATTATTAATTGTCTTCCATTTATGTTTGTTTGCACATTTGTATATTTAAATTTCACTTTGTTACATTTGCATTACGAACAAACGTCTGAACAATTAACGCATACAAATAAGTTATATTAATGGCCAAAACAGTTTTTTGAAGAGGAACTAGTCTCTTGTCCTCTTCCTTCCAACCATAGTTCTCCGGATTCTCTTTTAATATTTATAATTAGTGCGTTAATACCCAGATATATTGGGTTGATAGAGACTCCTTTTCAAGTGTATAGTAAACGCATCGTTGTTTAGAGGTAATACTTCCTCATTTTTTGTGCGTCGGCGAAAAGGTTCAAATCTAACCTAATTTTAAAATCATAATCACTATCTCTGGTGCAACTATGGCGCAGTGGTGAGAGTTCTGGCTTAGAACAGATCAGAGGTTTCAACACCGGCTCTAGCCCAAGAAGTGACATTGGTAAGAAAGGAGGTGTGAACTTCCTAGTTTAATACTATTCCGCGGTGTTCTGTGATTTTCAGCCACAGTGTTCTGACTGGTCTTCTAGAAACACCTCAATAGCCACATACACTCAAAAAAATATCAAGAAGTACCTCTGTCATACAGGAAACAAATAAACATTTTGACCTTTTTGATTTTAGTAATTACCTAAAATGTAACTAACTATAAAACAGTGTGTTTGCTAGAAAGTCCTCAAAATAAAATTTTCAGTAAATAAAGTACATGAAGAACTTTTTAGTCATTTAGAAAAGTGTAATCTAATATTATTTTGTTCTAAAAGCAATCGAAAAGATATTGCATCACATTTAACATAAGTTTTACTGAGTGCAACAATAGATTTTCTGAATTCTTGAGAAATTTTTTTTTTTCAGAATTCAGATTATTTCTGAGCAATGTGTTTTAAGGTAAAAATTATTTCTGAGCAATGTATTTTAAGGTAAAAAGTTTTTTTATTATTATTTTTAGGCAAGGTATTTTAAGATAAAATTATTTATTTTTTTATTTCTATGATAATTATTTTAAGGTAAAAAGTTATTTTTTTATTATTTATAAGCAATGTATTTTAAGGTAGAAAATTATTTTTATATTATTTATAAGTAATGTATTTTAGGGGATTTTTTTTGAATTATTTCTATGCTATGCCGTTTACAGCTGCTTGGTTTAGATTCTCTGGAGCTCAGACGTTTAAAACATGATTTAGTTATATGTTTCAAAATTATGTATAATTTGGTTTGCATAGATAAAAATTTGTTTTTCGAAATTACCAATAATAAATATACCCGTGGTCATACTTATAGGATTCGCAAGCAACGATGTCAACTCGACATTCGCAAATATTGTTTTTCTCAACGAGTTGTAAATATCTAGAATAATCTGACATCAGAAGCTGTAAATGCTGATAACATTTGTATTTTTAAAAATAAAATAGAATCGTGCAATTTCGATAAACATTGTCTATAAAGTAAATGAATGAATGAAATCTTGAATGTTTCTATTATAAACTATATTTGTTCCCTATGTAGTTTGTTTTCTTATTTAGGGGCATATTGTCAGTGTCCATTTACTAGACCTGTATGTCCTTTAGAATATGTAATTTTTAAACTTGTTCTATTAAATCTTTATTTATTTATTTAATGTACTTTAAATTAGAACTTTTTGTTAAATTTCTAAGCAATATATTTTAAGATGTAAAATACTTTGCCAAAATGTGGAATAATCTCAATAAACTCAAGAGGTATGAAACTTAGTTGCAGTTTAACCTGGACAGATTGTTATCATTATGAATTGTATATAAAGGTAAAAATTTAGCGCTCGTGGCACAGTGGTTAGAGTGCTTGCTTTAGAAGCAAGAAATCTTGGGTTTGAAGTGAGCTTTGAGTATGTTTCGCGCCATTGGTAAAGGAAAAGACATGAACTTCCTAGTTAAATGCTCCTCCGCAGTGCTCTGTGACAAAATCGGTCTTTTTGAGTACCTAAAGCAAAAATAAAAAAATAAAAGAACTATAAAAAACAAAACAAAAAAAAAAAGAAAAAACAATTCAATATAGACAAAATAATATCTAGATAATTTATGATTAAAGTTTATTAAAGCTCCTACCCAAGCAGTGGCTTTTTTGCTAAATCATACTGTTGTTAATTAAATAATACAGAATTTTGAATTTTATATAACACACAGAGTTTCACTAAAAAATTTTTCACTTAAAAAATCAATTTACTCAAAAAATTACTTAGAAATGATGTTGATGTTGATTTTAAATGATATTAGCTTTTAAATTGAAACCGATTAAGTTTTAAATTGGATAAAACACCAAAGCAAAGGATTAGAGTTAAAAGATATATTCAGAAATATTTATTGACTAAATTGCAATAAAAAAGTTAGAATCTTACTGTGACAAAAAGCTGAGTGTTTTTCTTTGAATTATTAAAATAATTTTACACGAGACCAGTTGTCTGAGAATCTAATAATAAAACTGGAGAGTATTTCCAACTCATATTAAGCGTAAAATTTCTCTGAGTTTCTTTTTGTAAAACCGCGGAAATAGCGCTGTTAAAGTTGGTCAAGACTTCATTTAAACTTTTAGTTATAAAAAACATTGCAGAGCAAATATTCTGATTGAAGGATAAGAAAATCTCTTATAAAAAATTTTAAACTTTCTTATAATAGGATATTTTAAAACTTTTTTTTAAAAGCCACATCCCAACCCATTTATTGGTTATGTTTTGTCTGTAATATATATATATATACAATTTCGTGTAATATAAATTATAATTCCATGACGTGTAATATAAATATTATATTTCAATTACTATAATACATTACAATTACGTGTAATATAAATAGTAATTACATTACATGAAAAAAATACAATACTTGTCTTATCTCTACGCTCTGTTAGCTGACACGTGCTTTCAATTATTTAGCCTAATATCAAGCGAACAAGATTTCAAATTATATTGTGAAAAAAAAAAAAAAAAAAAAAAAAAATTCCACAAACACTCAGATATATTTATGGTACTTTAAGAATATATATTGACTCAATATATATATAATTTTTTTTGTAATTTTGAACCACTGTGACGAACTGTATATATATATATATATATATATATATATATATATATATATATATATATATATTATATATATATATATATATATATATATATATATATATATATATATATATATATATATATATATATATATAAATAAAGACATTTAAGGAGTCGCCTTATTTTTAAAGTATACAGTTAATTTTTTTTTTGTAAAAACTTCATTTTTGTATTTATTTCTCAAGTTTTAAAATACCCCCACGGTTAAAATTAATTCGAAGTGACGCAATCCTAACTATGACGCTGGATGCTATATTAAAATGTGACATGTTTTAAGGCACGATAAAGTGTTGCAGATTTTAATCACGATAAAGTGTCACGATTTTTAAGTACGATTAAAAATCCTGTGGATTTAAGCTACCACAAATAAATGTCGTAAATACAAACATAACAACAACAAAAAAAAAGACAAGCATACAACTTTATAATTACTTTGTTATAATTTATTTTAAATAAGGAATACGGTTTCATCATTTTTTACATCTGAAAATAAGTTTTTAAAAAATTGAAGACCATTAATATATCCATTATGATCGGATATATGCAAGCGATTACTCTTAGTTGCCTAATAAACAGGCGGGGACGCTAAGCAAATGTTAGTTTTCTTCCGACCCCAACAGAGTTTTATAGGATACTTATCCTCCGTTTATTAACTTTAGTGCATGATGGTTTCGCAGTTTTTTTTTTGAGAAAAAAGTTTTTTTTCCTATTCAAGCGTTAATTGCGCGGACAAAACTAACTTTTTACGTAAACACATTAAATAACATAAGTCACAGATAAATTACAAATGAAAACGTGTGAAAGCAAACTTAAAACTTTTTTGTTTTATTCTAAAAAAGAAGCACTGTTTTTGCTTATTTTAAAAAACCTATTTGAGAACTTTCAAAAATATTTAGCATTTTGAAAAAAGATTACTTTGTTGTTTCTAGCTCGTAGTAAGCTTTTTTAAAATTACAACTCTCTAGTTTATTAAGACCCCTTGTTTATAAGTTTTTATAAGTTTTTCCAACCCTTGCGTTCATTACACTTCCACCTCTCTCCCCCACACACATTTACTATGCTTCTAAGAGCAAATTTATACAAATTTTAAATTAAGCTTTAAAAAGCATTTTGCATACCAGATTGATCAACACAAACGCTAACAAGATGTTTCAAGAGTGTTGAAACATCTTGTTAGTGATGAAGAGTGTTGATGAAGAGTGTATCATAGTTAAAACAAAAGTATTAAAACTTGCGAAAGAAAATAAAAAGTAGGCAGGCAATAAACAACGTAATACATATTTATTTTCTGAATATGTCGACATTCAAAAACAAAATGTCGTAAACAAATAAATTATTTATATATCTAATATTTATAAATAAATACATATAATAAATTACAATCCTATTTAATACGTCATATCAATAATTTCCAAATAAAGAGCTCAGTGTGAGCGTTAGTCAAAAGGGTATTATAAGCAAACTTCACGTTTGTAACCGCGTCAGAATGACCAACAAAATCTTGAAAGGTACCTTCTTCTGTGTCAATAAGTTTTACTATGCGATCTAAACAAAAAATTAAATCTAAAACAACAAAAAATCACGCAACTATATTATTCTATCCATTTTCTACATTAATTTAACTTATTTCGAATATCTATCTATCTATATATATATATATGTAAATTATGTTAGTGTATTTTACAAATAGAGTGCTCAATGTTCTTAAAGAACAGAGCAATAATAAATTAGTAAAAAACACTTATCTAACTTTTATCTTCTACTTTAAGTTTCACCATTGCTGGATCATTTTTTTAATTTAGAGTCTGCTTTTATATACAATCAACCCACTGCCCTCCCACCTCATTTACGTCATCTGTAGACCCCCTCTTCCCCTGCGAGCGTACGTACTTTATGGACGATCCCTAAGGAGAAGTTCCGTAACTTAAAACTTCCTGATGAACCTACTGATGGAGAAACATAATGTTGAAGATAAATTTGCTGGAACTCTTCCTGATGATCCAGCAATGGTGAAACTTAAAGTAGAAGATAAAAGTTAGATAAGTGTTTTTTAGTAATTTATATATATATATATATATATATATATATATATATATATATATATATATATATATATATATATATATATATATATATATATATATATATATATATATATATATATATATACAGTATTGGACAAAACATGTGCAACCAACATCAAACAATGCTAAAAAGTGTTCCTAATTTTACACGTCTTAAAAACGAAACGAACTATACTACCACAGCAAACAGTTCAGGAGTCTGGAGTCATAGCATGCCATGACATGAGCAATCAGCTGACAGGTGACAACACAGGCAGAGTTTCGTTGACAAGTGCCATTTTGCAGCGGACAAAACAAGTGCAACTTTTTTGGTTTGTTTCATTTTCTTAAGTCTGGTCCGTGTTAGCGTCATGGAAGTTTTTTAATAATTAAAGGAAGTATCCAGAAGTTTCCAGAAGCATGCAGAAGCTTCCAGAAGTTTCTAGAAGAAGCATCTGGAAGCATCCAGTAGCATCCAGAATTATCCAGAAACATTCAGAAGCATCCAGAAGCTTCAAAAAGAAGCATCTAGAATCTTCCAGAACAGGTTCACACAGGTTCATTTTACTATATAAGAGACATGTAAATCGACATGTAATTCAGTCAGTATATGGAAGTCAATCAGTCAGTATTATCAAGACAGTTTATCGAAGTGAGTTTTATCAAAGTGTTTTATCGAAGAACATCAATACAAGAAGTGAAATACAACAATTGTTTCATTACATCAATACAGTTAATTGTGAAAGTGTTCGTAATAAGGATCAACTGTTTGAACAAATCCAAAAGGTCTAGGCAGCGATTCTACAAAGTTTCATTGATCACCTGATCGAATCTATGCCTCGAAGGTGCAAGGATGTGATCGACAACAAAGGATTTGCCACAAAATATTGATAGCGAAATACAGCTTGGTCAACATTTTGTCGAGTTGCACTTGTTTTGTCTAGAAGGAAATCAACTTTTTTTAATACTTTTAATTAATTTATTAATTTTCGTGTACAAATAATTAACTTTGTGATGAATAAAACTTGAAGAACTTTGTCTCTAAACAGATACATAGTTATTTCTCTAAATTGAAAAAATGCAGCACTTTTATATAAAGAAACTAAATTAGCATTATTTGGTTGCACTCGTTTTGTCCGATACTATATATATATATATATATATATATATATATATATATATATATATATATATATATATATATATATATATATATATATATATATATATATATACACACATATACATATATATATATATACATATATATATACATATATATATATATATATATATATATATATATATATATATATATATATATATATATATATATATATATATATACATATATTTATATATATATTTATATAAATTAGTAAAAACACTTATCTAACTTTTATCTTCAACATTATGTTTCTCTATCAGTAGGTTCATCAGGAAGTTTTAAGTTACGGAACTTCTCCTTAAGGATCGTCCATAACGTACGTACGCTCGCAGGGGAAGAGGAGGTCTACACATGGCGTAAATGAGGTTGGAGGGCAGTGGGTTGATTGTATATAAAAGCAGACTCTAAATTAAATAAAAAAAAATCATAAAATGTTAGATAAATAGATTAAAAGCATAGGTACTTTTAGGGAGGTGGAGGGTACTCAAAAAAGCGTATTGCAAAATGCGGGGGAGGGGGGGGGTCGACGAAAAAAAAGCGTACGTACTTTATGGACGACCCCTTAACATACGGACAAAATTATTTAAAATGATGCGACATTTTCAAAAGTCTTAAAGTTATAGGCAAAAGACTGTTCCTGATGAACCTACTGATGGAGAAACATAATGTTGAAGATAAAAGATAAAAGTGTTTTTACTAATTTATTATTGCTCTGTTCTTTAAGAACATTGAGCACTCTGTTTGTAGAATACACTAACATAATTTATATATGTATGTATTTATAATTTATATATGTATGTATTTATATATGTATGTGTATATATATGTATGTGTATATATATATATATATATATATATATATATATATATATATATATATATATATATATATATATATATATATATATCATAACTAAGAAACTGAACAAAAGATTTTAAATGAGTAAAAGTTTTTTCATTACAGATCTTAGTATTAAAAAAATATGCTAATGGTTTCAATACCGAATTTTATAAAATAATATTTTCATAATATAATACAACACGAAATATCTTTTATTTTTTTAAATAAAAAATATTTTGTATTATATTATACTTATTTATAATTAAACTCATACATGTTTACAAATAATTTTTATAAATCACAAATTTTTATAAAAATCTAAAAAATTCCGCACAATCTAAAGCACCTACAAGCAACATAATTTTCAGGATATTTTAATTTAAAAATAAAATAAAACATACTTAATCACGTTTTTCATACATCTCTCTCTGTACATTATATTTATTTAATTTTATATTTAATATTTTATATTTATTTAATTTGTACAAAAAGCGGTAATATTGGAAAAGTAAAAATAATTTGATAACTAAACTATGAAAAAAGTAGAAAGCGGAAAAAAAAAAGAAAAAAAAAGAAAAAAATTAATAAAAAATAGCGTTGAAATAGAAAATAATTCATTTAGAAAAAAGTTTTAGTCAATTTTTTTCAAAGCTGAATTTCTTAATATATACTGTTAGTAGTATTTTTTATTTATGATTTTTAGCTGTAAAGCTGCTTCAAGACTTGCAGATTAACTTAAGAGGCAAGACTAGGTCAACGGTCAAAATAGGGAGGGGGTGTAGGAGCCGAAAAAGTAGCGTTCACAACTTAATTAGGTCGGGTGAATAAAAAATAACAATTGTTTTTTTCTCAGTAATTGGTCAGCTTTACGTAAATAAAAATTTCGGCAATTTTGCCTAAGTTTTTATTCACGTGAAGCTGAGCAATTACTGAGTAAATTGCTTAACTTTACGCGAATAAAAACTTGTGCAAAACTGCTGAAGTTTTTATCAACGTAAAACTGACCAATTACTGAGTAAAAGCAATTGCTTTTTTTTGTTCACCCGGCCTAATTTATTTTTCTATTGACAAAAAAGTTTAATAAAAAACTTCAAATTTGTTCATCTCTGTTAGCCTTAACATTTTTTCATTTTTTGCTCGGAGATGCAGGGTCGGACTAGCATCAAGGAGCCCGGGGAGGAGGGGGGGGGGATGGCGAAGAAAAAGATGGAACCGTTTAGGTTCCAAAAAATTTAGCAAATATAAATTAAACCCTTAATCACAGTTTTTTTTGTTATAAGATTATAGGAAGTTTCTAATTATGTGCATGCAATTTTCCATATTTTTGACCAAGCACTTCATCAATTTATATCTGCAAGGTTTTAAAAACACAGTAATTCTAAATTACAGCGTCGCACCACTTTAATTTTTGCACATTATTGCCATGCTAAAATAGTTTCTCTCAATAACTTTATCAAAATTAAAAAAAAATACAAATTTGTAGTCAAGTTTTTTAATTATTTACATAGAAATTGATGATCAAAATATAAGAAAAAAATATGCATTTTCAGTATTATATTATAGCATTTTCAGTATTATATAAGTAATCAGTTAAAAGTTTTGATGATTTTGCCAAACAGTGGACGACCTCATTGTAATTAATTTTTATGTCATTCTCAATATTTATCAAAATAAGTGATTCGAGATGCCCTTCACCGAAAAGACTATGAAGGCAATTTTTCACAATCTTCAACTTCGAAAAAGCTTGCTCACGCTTAACTTGTGTGCGAGGTACATAATGCCATTTTATATGCAACATACATATTAGAGTATGCTGAACAACGTAAATTGTAGCAATGGAGAAAACGAAGAACGCAATTGCAACATCTGTATGTTGCATTTTCTGATTCAGTTCATCAGCCTTACTAATAAAAAATTAGTTGCAAATGATATCATCTCTGTGCACAGTGCTTCCCTCTGTATACCAGCAAAATTGTCTCTGTATACCAGCAAGATTTTTTAAATCATGAAAAATATTGCTGTCTCTAGGGTCATGCAAAGATGGAAAGTTTTGAGGATCCAGACAAGCAATATGCCATAAAATAAAAACAGCATTTCCTTTAAAACGGTCTTTGTTTTTCAAGCTCATTTATGTTTAACCCAATAAACAATGCCTTGATTTCCAATAAACAAAATAATTACTCTATTTAAAAGAAGGCATTCTTATTCCACTTCACTTTTTCTTTTACTGTTAAACAGGTGATCAATTCCTATCTTATTCTCAACTGCGAAGTTAAATATGATTTCTTTGGACTTGTTCACCGTTAGGCATATCTCTGTTATATACACATTTTTCATTGAAGTCTGACACATTTGATGGCTGTATCGGATGCAATGAAACATTTATAAGAATTCAACTAAAGATTATATTAACTTAAATTATAATATATTAAGGATAAATTTTATACATAGATAATATATACCAAAACTAAAAATGGCAACATTGCACTGCAAGCAGCAATGTTACAACTTTTAAGTAATCAAAACATAAACATAGCTGCTACCATGTTTATGTTTTGATTTCTTAAAATAGAAATTTGCCGCTAAGTTATGATAACCAAATAAGATTTGCATTTTATTGTTTAAAAAACGTAGCCATTAACACAAAATTAAAAATCAAAGATTTTAATTTTAGTTTTATAATATAATATTATATATTTCATTATAATATAAATTTTTTTAAATTACAAATAAAAAAATTTTCTGAAAAATTTTTTTGCTTAAAAAATGTGAAATTTTTTTAGATTAACTCATTTTACCCTATTTAAATAAACACCAATTGTATTTCTCTATATATTTTTATAAATATATATAGAGAAATACAATTACAAATATAGTTTTTATTTAGTCAAAAAACTTAAGTATAATGTTTACTAAGAAGCAATAATATTTTAAATAACAAAATATCCAGCCCTATTAAATATTTCTGAGCTTCTCTGATTTAATAAACGACCGGGATTAATATTTGACTGGGGCCAGGTTTGATAAAATATAGCCAAGACTGGGGCAGGGGCTGGGTTTGTGACCGGGGCCGCATAAACATTTATACATCCTAAAGCACTTTTTTTTCTTCAATATTTATGTTTGATTTTGTATATATATGCATTTATAAACATCATTATGATCAACATGATCATCATGATCATAATCATCATCATAATTGTCATCATCATTATCATCATCATTATCATTATCATCATCATTATTATTATCATCATTGCCATCATCATTATCATTATCATCATCATCAATATCACCATCATCATCATCATCATCATCATCATCATCATCATCATCATCATCATCATCATCATCATCATCATCATCATCATCATCATCATCATCATCATCATCATCATCATCATCATCATCATCATCATCATCATCATCATCATCATCATCATCATCATCATCATCATTCATCATTATCATTCATCATCATCATTAGCAGGCTTTAGCCTTCCTCTTTTATGCTGTATCTCTAATCATGGTCAATGCTCAAACGAGCTATCATCTCTATTACAATAAACCAAAACTCATTCTTGCTTGGCTTCTTATTCAACAAGTTGCATCCTTTTACTGTATCTGTCCCTATTTATTAAATATTGGCATAAATATATGCCAGAATTTAATAAATAGTAAATGTAAGTATAAAATTATAATTTATAAAGAAATATAAATTTATTTCTAGCCCCAGCTATCAACCCTTACTTTATTTTATCATTTTGCCGGGGCCAGATTTGCAAAAAATCTCATTTTTAGCCGGGGCCCCAGTCACTTACTACTCTGATTGGAAAGCGCTGGTTTATTATTAATATTATTACATTCTGAATGCCTTAATAATATAATTGTCATAAGGAGGGGGAACCAAAAATATTTTTGAACCAGCACATTTTTATCCTCTCCAGGGTCCTGGATTTATATAAAATATGTACGCAGCTGGGGAAGGGGGAGGTAGGACCAGCAAGCGTACGTACGCTAGGGGGAGAGGAGGGGAGGGGAGAGAGGAAAGGGTATAGAAATGTAGAAATGTACAAGGTGCAACAGGTGGAGGTAGTCCAAATCTTGAGATTTTTGCGTATGTAATATATGGATGGCCCTATATTAAAAGTATGTTAATTAATAACTCAAAGAACTTATAGATGACATATTGGAATTATGTTAACTAAAGACTCAAATAACTTATAGATAAAATATTAGAAGTATGTTAATTAAAGAATTAAAGAACTTAAAGATGACATATTAGAAGTATGTTGATTAAAGACACAAAGAACTTATAGATGACATATTAGAAGTAGGTTAATTAAAAACTCAAAGAGCTTGCTGGATGAAATATTAGAAGTATGTTGATTAAAGACTCAAAGAACTTGCTAGATGAAATATTAGAAGTATGTTAATTAAAAACTCAAAGAACTTGGATGAGAGAAAATATTTAAGAAACTTCTAATTATAGTAAGAAGAATGATTAGACATTAGTTTAAAGAAATTTCTAGAGCTTTTTTTATCCCTACTTTTAAAAATTTGGGAGAGCAACCTGACTTGTCTAACTACCGTCCCATTAGTCTTCTTCCTAACATAAGCAAGGTTTTTGAATCTTTAATTAAAACTAAAAACTTAATCTCTTAACAGTAATAACTGATAGGTTTTATTGTGCATTAGATACATGAGGAGAGGTTAAGGCTATTGCTCTTGACATTTCTAAAGCCTTTGATAAAGTTTGGTATGCTGGTCTTCTCCAAAAGCTATCTTCTTACGATGTATCAGGTAACATCTTTAAGGGTATTGATACCTTCACATAAAAGTTGTACCTGATAGACAGCACTCTTTTTCAGCTAATTGTTATCCCAACAATCTAGATCTTCCTATATTTTTGAACGGTAATTCACTCAATCAGTCATTCTAGGATTAACTCTTACTTCCAATCTTTTTTAGAAACCATATATTAAATCCCTCAGAAAATTAGCATCTGCCAAGGTTGCATCTTTTTATCGTGCTCACCACTTTCTTACTCCAGACTCTATTCTTAATCAATATAAATCTGAAATCCATCCTTATATGGAATACTGTTGCCATACCTGGGGCAAATCTACAAATGATGCTCCTTCTCTTTTAGACAAGGTGCAAAAACACATTTTAAACATTGTAATGCTTCTCTTTCTCTTTTCTATAAATACTATAATAGGTGCTGCTCTAAAGAGCTAGAGTCTTTTGTGCCATCTACTAAAATTTATTCTCATGTTACTCGCCATTCAACAAAGTCTCATCCTTTTACCACAACTGTTCTTAAGTGCTCCAAAAATTCTTATTTGTCAAGTTTTTTTCTCTCAAAAATCAGTTCTTTTCCATTCATATATCATTCATATCATATCATTTCCATTCATATATCATTCATATCAATCATATTCATATATATATATATTCATCAAGTGGTCTGTTAATCGTTATCGTGCTTTATAAACTTCATCTTTTTCCAGTAACTTCCAACTCTAAGAGTGGTTTCTTGCAGCCTTGTGGGAAATGAAAATGTTTAAAGATAAAAAAAAAAAAAATCTCTTATATTTGGGACTATATAATTACTGCTGTTAGATTGAAATCATAAAATACCTTGTATTCTTATAGATTGAAATCATTTTTCAAAAAAAAACATTGAATAATTATTATTATTTTATTGTTGCTTTAATTTCTATATAAACTTATTAATATTTTATTATTAATATGTTTTTTAAATACATCAAATTGTTTGACTATATGTTTTTAAATAAACAAAGTTATTTGACTTTGATTAAAAAAATGAAATTACATAAAACAATGAGAAAAAAAACCCTTAATTATCAAACTGAATAAAATTAATCACATAAACTTTACAACCTGTTGAACTAAGTAATAGTAATATATTGTTTTTGTGTACAAAAAAGAACTCACTTGAAAAACCAGCAGCAAGAAAATTACCATCATAGGAAATACTTATAGAAATAGACCAATCATTTAATGGAATAGTTTTCAAAGTCTATAAATAATAACAATAATGATTCCATTAAATATTCCTATAAATAATAACAATGATTCCATTAAATATTCCTATAAATAATAACAATACATTAGGAAATTCCATTCAGAAATTTACAAGCTTATCATACTTATATTATTCATGTTAAAAACTTATAAAAATATCATCTTAATATTAGAGTAATAAATATAATACTTGTGATATTTATTGATGTTCAAAACATATTATACATTACATAATACATTTATATAATTTTAATTATATATCAACATCAATTATGAATTAATTATACATTATTGGATACATTACTTACATGTGTGTGTGTGTGTGTGTGTGTGTGTGTGTGTGTGTGTGTGTGTGTGTGTGTGTGTGTGTGTGTGTGTGTGTGTGTGTGTTGATACATGATAATTAAATACAAAATGTTTTTTTTTTGATACATGATAATTAAATACAAAAATAAAATAGAATAAAATAACAATAGAAAATAAGTAAGAGAAGTATATATATATATACATATATATATATATATATATATATATATATATATATATATATATATATATATATATATATATATATATATATAGCATATATTCACCTGTTATTTTTCAAAAAGTTATATTAAACGTTACTTATTATATTATATATAAATAAAACAAATATTAGTGTTTTTGTTACCTGTTTTTCAGATAAACAGTAAAAGCATATTTCTATGCAAACACTGAACCCAGTATAAATTATGATATCGTTATTATGATGCGTAAACTCTGCCAGGCAAGGATATCTTATCTAAACATATAAAAGTAAATTTTGTTGAAAGCTGATTTTTTATCCTAGTTAAAGTTTGTAAAAAAATCCTAGTTAAAGCTTTTTAAATACCGACATAAATATACAAACATGAAATATATAAATATGTAAATAATAAATAAATAAAAAATAAAATTTTTATTTCAAACAAATTATCAATATCTATCTTTTAAAACATTTGACTGAAGAAGGAATCAAAAAAGATAAGAACTATTTATACCTCAAATTTACTTTTTTACTTTAAAATCAGAAAGAAGAATTGTTATTCTTATTTTTTTGTTTGAAGAAATGCATGCTGGTCATATGAAGTAAGTTATTTAGACGTGTTCTAAGTCATGTCAATGTTCCTTAAGAAAAATACAATTTAAAAAGAAATACGTGAAAAGCTAGGTTTGCCTTAAAGAGATTTAAAAGTTGGCATAAAAATATTTGCATTTTAGGGTAAAAGAAATGTAACTTTTAAAAAATTACTCTATATAAGAAAAACATATTTTTACATCTTAAAATAAAAAAGTAGAAAATAAAAACATTAGTATATATAAGAGTATAAAAACATTAAATATAATAAATAACAAAAAAGAGAGAGCAACTAAACTAGAAATAAATACCTTTGCATTTGTTTGATTTTGATTTGTGGGAAATGTTATCCAATCATTAAGTTCACACAAATCCATTGCCCAATCAGATCTCCAAACACTTATTCTGCAATCAATGCTTGATATCAGCCATAAGTAAGATGAACTGTTTGTCTATTAAAATAATAAACAAATAATCTACCACAATGTTAGTGATTACGAATCTGGTTTTCTAGAATTTTACATTTAAACAACCATGATGAATTTTACATTTAAACAACCATTTTACATTTAAAAAAAAGGAAACCGTTTTACAAATTTAAAATATTTCACATTTAAAATTTTAATGATTTTGCAATTTTATATTTGTCAGTCATTCAATGCTCTTGTGTGACCATTTCGCAAATTTATTTCAATATGTCAAATAATTTTTTTTTTAAATCTAAACCTTATGTTATATAAACATAATATATATATATATATATATATATATATATATATATATATATATATATATATATATAATTATACATGTTATATATATTATTAATGTACTATATATACATTATATGTGTAATACTCTATAATGTATTGTATTTCACAATTTAAATTGAGTTTATGCTTTAATGTGTGGTTGATTTTAACATTGCTAGGAGTTGAATTTTTTTTTTTTTTTTTTTTGTTATTTCACCTCCCCAAGGCCCAGAAGGCCACTAAAGATGAGGAGGCTACTTAATTGTGGTTATAACCCTCTCTCAACTCTATAACTCCAAAACACCAACCTTGACGAACAAGGCCGCTGCGCGGAGAAACAAGTTGAGCACGGTACTACCAGGGACGTGGTGGGGATCGAACTTGGAACCTCTCGCTTATGAAGCGAGCGCACTACCACTACACCACTACTGCATTATTAAATAAACAACAAACAATAAAAACAACCTTGCATTGACTGGCAATAAAAAACATTAAAAAAAACACAATACACCAATAAAACACAACTAACCAATTACAAAACACCTTGTGACTATAACAGGTATATGAATTAAAAAACATATACAAAAAAAAAAAAAAAAAAAAATTCTGAAAGGCATTAATTTAAAAAAAAATGCAAAATTGATTAATACGATATGTATAGCACCTAAGCTTACAACTAAATGGGATAATGCAAAAAAACTTTCTACTAAAAGGGATAATGACAGTTAAGAAGGATAATGAGAGTTAAGAATGACATTGATAATAAAGATACCAACAACTTTAACTTGGACAACTTTAACTTGGACAAGTAAAAATGCAAATATACTGCAAAATTATTAATTTCTTTCCAAGCTTACAGGAAGGAAAAAAAAAGTTTTGCAGTGTTTTACTGCACACAATATGTATGGGCAATTTACTGTGCACAAGCACATATTACTGAATACACAATGAGGAACTTATGACTCATTTGTGTAAGAAATTATTTTATTACTATAAATTAAAAAAAAAAAATCTCAGAGATTTTATTACATATAACTTTACAGGTTTTGCCATTTGAATTTAAGTTCTTGTTTTTTAATTTTTATTTCAAAACTAAGAAGTAGTTTTAAAATCCAAAAATAAAAGAAAATTGACAATAACATTTATTATGAATTTCAAACAAAATATTATAATAAGTAAAAACAATTATAATACTTAATCAAAATATTTATGATATTATTTAATATTTATAATTTGTTTTATATCAATAAAACAAATTTTATTTAAAACACTAAAATTTCAAAATTATCTATAATAAATATAACACAGATATATTATAATCTTATCATATATATATATATATATATATATATAATATATATATATATATATATATATATATATATATATATATATATATATATATATATATATGCTTATATATGTATACTGCTACAAGATAGTCAATGTCGCAGCACTTCCTTGTAGCAACAAGCTATAAAATAGTTCTTTTTGCAGCATTCTTATGTAGCAGCAGGCTATAAGATAATCGATATTGCAACACTCAGCACATGTTTTACAATAAAAAAGCAACAGTCCTTGCATGTTTAAAAATATTACAAAACTATAAAAAACCAAAAAACCCTAAACTATATGATAAAACTTAATGTACCTCCGCTTCTTTTTAATTTTTTTAACTTTTAAAAGACTTTAAATTGTCTAATAACTGTTGATATTGTTTAAAGGTTAAAAAAAATATAACTTTATATATACTATATATGGATATATATACATATATACATATGTATATATATAGATATACATATATATATATACATACATATATATATATATATATATATATATATATACATACATATATATATATATATATAGATATACATACATACATATATATATATATGTATATATATATATATAGATATACATACATACATACATACATACATATATATATATATATATATATATATATATATATATATATATATATATATATATATATATACATATATAGATATACATATATAGATATACATACATATATATATATATATATATATATATACATACATATATATATATATATATATATATATATATATATATATATATATATATATATATATATATATATATATATATATATATATAGATATACATACATACATATATATATATATATGTATATATATATAGATATACATACATACATACATACATACATACATATATATATATATATATATATATATATATATATATATATATATATATATATATATACATATATATATATATATGTACATTTACATACATGGTTTTTAACTATATTGTAAATGAAAAATTATATCATGTATAAAACCTCTGCTCAACTACCAAAGCTTAATGGGATATTCTTCTGGAAAAATTTAATAAGTTTTATATATGTATTTCACTTACATACTGTTTTCTAAGATTGCATACTTGAGCTCCTCTGTGTTCTGTAATAACACGAAGTGGAACACCATTACCTAGGTTGCTTATAGTAAGTAACCCATCTGATGATCCACTAGTTACATAGGCACCTAAAAGAAAATTGCACAATTTATCAATTATGTAATACTCAAATTTATATTAAGCATGTTTCAAATATTTATTTTTACTCACCATCTGTAGAACATAAAACCTGGGTAACACTATTTTTAAATAGTTTAATTTTAAGTGTCATTTTCAACTGCCCAAAATCAAACTTTCGAACAACACCATCAGAATACCCTGCAACACATTGTGATGGAAGATCTCTAGAGTTTTGATGTTTATTTTTAGACAAGTTTTTAATTTCGTAACTTGAAAAAACATGTGGAACAAAATCAACACAGATAGCTTCCTAATACATAAATAACCACATATATATTAGATACACTGATAATATACGCAGTAAATATCAGATATCAGTAATATTTGATATTAAGTTGCTTCAAGCTGAAGTAGATTATAAGAAAATAAGAGTCAACTCAAAAATAAAAAAAAGTTAACTAGTTGCAATCTTATTTGAAAAATAAATTTGAAAAAATCACATAAATAAACCGATTTAATTTGCTATTTTTTGTAAAATTATAAAGAAATGCGTCATTAAAAATAAGTACACGTAAACAAAACTAAAACTTTCCAGAGGAAGCGTATTATTTGTTCTGCATTAAGTTAAAGTTTTCAAGCTAAGTTGCAAAATTTAAAACCATGTTTTTAATTAAATATTTTATTTACATAAGTTCATCTAATAATATGGCTTTTATGTAAAAAAAAAATCCTTTTTTACAGGATCCAAACATGTCTTAAAAGTTATAAAAATTATAAAATTATTTGCGTTTCATTTAAAAATATGGGAAAAAATATTTTACACCAACTCTCCTCTTGAAAATTCATTAATTATAATTCACCATGGTTTATATCATTGAAAAATTTAAGATAAAAGATTTTATCCTGAAGAATTTTAAAGAATTATATATATATATATATATATATATATATATATATATATATATATATATATATATATATATATATATATATATATATATATATATATAGATATACATACATATATTTATATATAGATATACATACATACATATATATATATATATATAAATATATATATAAATATATATATTTATATATATAAATATACACACATTTACATACATGTGTGTGTACACACACACACACACACACACACACACACATATATATTATTATTATTATTATGTTTATAGTATATTTATTGAATATAGCTTAAATTACTTGTTTAGATATATATATATATATATATATATATATATATACATTTATATATATATATATATATATATATATATTTATATTTATATATATATATATATATATATATATATATATATATATATATATATATATATATATATATATATATATATATATATATATATATATATATATATATATAAATATATATATATATTTATATATACACACACACACATACACATTTATTTTCTTTTTATCTGGATTTAGGTTTGTATTTTAAAACATAAAGCATGCAAAATATACTAAAACAGTGCCAACCTGACTCTACAAAAGTGTATACTCACATTTATATATAAATACACAAAGTAAATGTTCTAAAACAAAAAAGTCTATACTTGACCCGATATTAAAAACTGTGCAACTTTTTCTCTTGTTTCTAAATTCCATAGTCTCAAACCACCATCAATACTTGTTGAAGCCATAAACTTTTCCTCGCCTCGACAAACAGTAAAATCTGTTATCTAAATGTTAGAATATTATGACTTTTTGATTCTAAGAAATAACAATGAAGTATATTTATCAACAGAAAAAACAAAAAGCAAAAAAAAAAAAATAAAAAATAAAAACTTATTAAAGTGTTTACAGAAAATTTCATAAGTTACTAAACTAAATTAAATATGTTTGAAAAATATAGGTTTAAATAAACTTGTTTTTTTTGCGGAATTCCATAATAAGAAATTTGGTCCACCTTTAAATTTTAATTTATATAATTATTTTAAATGGAAAAATGCTTCAAAATGCAAAGAAGATGTTTTACACCTTATTATCTCATTTTTATTGTGTTATAATGAATTACTAAAAAACCAAGTAAATTAACTAATTAATCTTTTTTTTACAGTGAAAAATTTCATTTTATGTAAGACTCTACACTAACACAATAATTTTAAACAAAGAAAAAGTGAAAAACACCAAATTAGACATCTAGGTATCCTCGATCAGCACTTTTTGCAGTTGATCCAATCCATCGACGGGAAAGCACTGTCAAACCAGTTGACTGTAACAAATCTGCTATTGCAAAATCAAATTTTTTTGCTAAATCTATTAAAGTTTGAGAAACAGTTGCAAAACAAAGTTGCAAAACAAAAACTTAATATCTTAACAAGAACAACACAGTTGGAATAAATCATCAGTATCACAAAGTTCAAATAACCACTAAATCATCAGTATCACAAAGTTCAAATAACCACTAAATCATCAGTATGACAAAGTTTGAATAACCACTAAATCATCAGTATGACAAAGTTCGAATAACCACTAAATCATTAGTATCACAAAGTTCGAATAACCACTAAATCATCAGTATCACAAAGTTCGAATAACCATTAAATCATCAGTATCACAAAGTTCGAATAACCACTAAATCATCAGTATCACAAAGTTCGAATAACCACTAAATCATCAGTATCACAAAGTTCGAATAACCACTAAATCATCAGTATCACAAAGTTCGAATAACCACTAAATCATCAGTATCAAAAAGACCAAGCATACAACATGCTAAAAAGATCAGGTTCAAATGAGCTTGGCTGATACTAAAACAAATCTTCAACCACAAGCTATGTTCATTGCAGAAACTTGGTTTACTAACACATCAAACACCTCTATAAAAAGATAAAAACTCCACCATCAAATTAGAGTTAAGAGACAGAGGAGTAGCCATTAATTTTAAAGAAAGCATCAAAACAACGGACATTTTTGTTGAGATTTTGTTTTAATGACCTATTATTGTTCCAAAGAACAAAAATGGTTTACCATACGGACCAGTGAAGAGACACTGTTGTTAAGAACTGTTCTGGAACATTTGCACTGAAAGAAATTGTTAACAATCAGATAACACTGATAAGTGTGCTGAGTACTATTTGTACTTTGAGTCAAGTTCTTTAACAAATCCAAAATTGTCTAAAATATCAAAAACTATAAAACTCAAAAAAAATTCTACATCACCAAGATCTTTAAATCTATCCTTCACTAATATTTGTAGTCTTTGAAGTAACTTTTTTTTCTGTTGAGTCTTATCTCTTGCAAAGTTCACCAGACCTTTCCAACTTGCTTTACGGACAATTCGAATAATTTACCTTCTCTACTTAACTTATGTCTTGTTTCTGATCCTAGTCAGTGCTCAGTTTCTCCACATTCACTCTCAGGTGCTTCTGACCACGGTTTGATCTCTCTAAAACTAATCTAATTCTTCTTCATCATCAGAATCCCTTATCATTGTACCTCTTACAACTGCCTTAAAGCTGACTGGGACTCTTTCTGTAGTTTCTGGCTTAGATTTTTCTACAGCTTATGGTCTTGACATTATACCAGTTATAGTCTTTCAGAAGTATTTTGGAATTTAACTTTGGAGCTATTGTCAACTTAACTATTTAACAAGCGCTAAAAGAGTCTTGTGTTCTAGCCTGCTGGAAAACAGCATCTGTTATCCGTATTTTCAAAAATTTTGGAGAGCACTCATATTAATTAGCATTCAATTAGTCTTCTTATTATCATTAAGTTTTTTGAGCCTTAAATTAAGAAACACTTAATCTCTCTTTAATTAAGAAACAATTTCTCTTTTTTTTGAGCTTTTAATTAACAAACACTTAACTCTCTTTAATTAAGAAACACTTTCTTTAATTAAAAACACCTAATCTTGAATCTAATAACTTACTCTCTGATCATCAATATGGATTTCAATCTTCTCGTTCTACTGCTGATTTGTTAACGGTAATAACTGATAGATTTAATTGTGTATTAGATAGATGTGGAGAGGCTAAGGCTGTCGCTCTTGACTTTCTAAACCTTTTGATACTTTTTTAAATTTACATTAGCGATCTCCCAGAAATTCTTACATTTAATGTGGCATTGTTTGCTGATAATACTACTATTTATTCTTGTT
This sequence comes from Hydra vulgaris, assembly GCF_038396675.1. NCBI lineage: Eukaryota > Metazoa > Cnidaria > Hydrozoa > Anthoathecata > Hydridae > Hydra > Hydra vulgaris. Next base: position 48,412,593 of record NC_088927.1, on the reverse strand, counting down.
TTGATAAGAAGCTAACACTCTCTGATTGCTAGGAGGGGGCATTTGAGCCTAAAACGCATCTCGCTTTAGCTACAGCATGAGGCTCTCAGTGGGTGGTAAACTCAGATAAAACTCAAACTTTTTTCAGCTAATCGTTTTTGCAATCATCTAGATCTCCCTATATTTATGAATGACAATGTACTTGATGAGTCATCTACCCTTCGTCTTCTAGGATTAACTCTAACACTCTTTCTTGGAAACCACATATCAAATCCTTGATGTAACCAAATAAAAAAGATTTGATAAAGTACATCTTGTGCACCAGCAAAAATTGTGCAGATGCTTTTGAAGTTGAGGGTCAAAAATACTTGAGCGTCTAATAAAAGAACCATTCTTTGATTACTTGCTAACCAAGAGTCTAATTACTAAAGTTCAGCATGGTTTTGTGAAGAAAAAAAAAACCACAACCAATTTGTTGGAAGCCTGCGATACTATTACAGAAGCTACTAATTGTAACCAATCTGTCAATGTTGTTTTTACCAATTCAGCCTAAGTTTTAGACAAGGTATGACACAAAAAGCTTATAAATAAACTAAAAACTTCTGGCATACAAGGAATGCTCTTAGACTGAATTAATTTGTGGTTATCCAGTTTTCAACAATGAGTTACAATTGGACACAAAAAATCAGAAAAGAATAAAATTAAAAATGGAGTACCTCAAGAATCTGTCTTATGTTGTTTACTCTTGTAATATATATGAATGAACTACCAGACTACATTTACAACTATATAAAACTTTAAGCACTTTTATTTACAAAATGAGATTGACAAAACCTGCAAATGTTCTTTAATTTTAATAGATGTAAGGTCATACATATTGGTCATTAAATAAATTAACACTTAGTTAGACAATGCTTAGACAAGATGGATTCCATCATCCGTTAGAAAGTTATCAGTTGAATGTGAGTCTTCTTTTTAAGGCTTCAGAGGCAGCCACTGCAGTCAAGAATGCTGTTCACTCTTTTTTATTTTTTTATCATTTGTTTTAAACTCTATCTCTATGCAAACTTTAAAACAAACTGCGTTAAACCATGTTAGTCGCTATGCAAGAAAACAGATTCAGTGCGGTACTTCTGGAGTTATAGGGTATATTTGAACCTTAAACCTCTCTGCTTTTCCTAGCAGAAAGTTCTATGACTAGTGTACTAACACATTAATTTTCTGTTTCTGCTTTTTCTTTTGTTTCTATTTGTTTCATCTTCTCTTGCATTATTTTTCATTTGCCACAACATTTTTTTCTTTCATTTTTCTGAATAGTATAATTAGTTTTTAATTTAATAATTTATTATTAATTATTAACTTTATTAATATTATTAATTTTTTTTTTTAGTAAAATTAACTTTTAGTTTTTCCTAAATAAAATTTGCTTACTTTGTTTTATAAACTTAATTTTTATTAAAATCAAAACAATTGACCAATTGAGGTGCTAAATAGTTTTATATAGTAAATTGATTGAGATAATAATTGCATCAGAGCACTGATGCAATTATTTATTGCACATCATACTATAACATATATATATATATATATATATATGTATATATGTGTATATATACATACATATATATATATATATATATATATATATATATATATATATATATATATTATATATATATATATATATATAATGAAAAAGGTTGATTAACAGAAATGAGACAACTGTTAAATGCTTAGAATACAAAGTACTAATAAGGAAGTATTGATGAAGATCTATGTTTTTGATATTTGATTCTACTGATTTAAAGTTCTATTGATACTTGATTAAAGTTCTCTTGAATAATTTAAACAAATATAATACTAAAAAATTTGAAACATAAAAAACCCATATTTATCAACTAACTCTTTCAATGCTATCTTTAAAAATATTTGTGTTCTCTAAAGTAACTTTTCATCCACAGAATATTACTTTACGTAAAACTTTCCCGGCCTACCTGCTCTTTGTGCGACTAATTTAAATTTGACTGTTTCTTGTGTGACTAATTTAAATTTAACTGTTTCTTCACCAGACTTTTTTTTCATCAGATCTTATTTAGATAGGTATTATCCTTTGATTTGCAAAGACTTCAAAAGCCACATGTTTGTCAAAGGAAAAAACTTATGTGCCTATTTGTTGTTAATTAGGTTTATGCCCATGGTCATGTGATCCTCTGACTATTTTTTAATGTGTTTTCTTTTAATACCACAAATGACATTCTATACTGAATATCTTACTCATCGTACAACTGTAAGCTGTGACTGAGAGATTATTGTAATAATTTAAAAAAATGTAAAGTTGAAAAGCACACACATTGAAAAGCTTTAAAATTAGGATTATTTATTCTTTTATATCTTTTTATACTAGTTTTTTTATCTTTACTAGTTTTGTATTGGTAATGTTTTTTACATTATAAAATTTAGTAAACAATTTCATGTGCTTTTGTTTTTAACTTTTTAACACCAAAACAAAATGAGGAGTTTAAAGCTTAGTAGCTTAAGAGTTATTTTTCTTTATTTATACTTTCGTTATTTATACTTTCGTTATTTATACTTTCGTTATTTATACTTTCGTTATTTATACTTTCGTTATTTATACTTTCGTTATTTATACTTTCGTTATTTATACTTTCGTTATTTATACTTTCGTTATTTATACTTTCGTTACTTATACTTTCGTTATTTATACTTTCGTTATTTATACTTTCGTTATTTATACTTTCGTTATTTATACTTTCGTTATTTATACTTTCGTTATTTATACTTTCATTATTTATACTTTCGTTATTTATACTTTCATTATAACTGGTGTGGATAATAAGCTATTATTTTTCACAGAATATTGTTTGAAAAATTTTACTTTATGGATTGCATATTTAAATAGCCTTATCAAATAGTTATACTTTAGGGACGCCCAAAAAGTGTTGTGCTGCCAAACCAATTTCTAAAGCACTAAAAATAATAAAAGCTGTAAAAAATTACCATTTTTTACCCCTAAAGATAAAGAATTAAGAAGTATTTGGATTCAAAGAATTTCAAATTTACAACTATTGTTGCTATAGTAATTTCTCACTTTAACTCATCTACAGCTTTTGTTGTTAAATAATTTCTCATTTAAACACTTCTACAGCCTTTGTTGCAAAAGTAATTTATCATACAAACTCTTCTACAGTTTTTGTTGCTTTAGTAATTTCTGACTTTACAAATTGTAGATTAGACTTTTATTTATTTATTAATGTTTATACAGGATAAGTTACTCAGTATATAAAAAAAATATTTTTTATTAATGCCCTGTAATACAATGAAATAAATAACATTAATATTACTAAAATAAAGGTAAATAAAATCAATGTTTAAAATATGATAAAACACTGCTATAAAAGTGAGGTTTGCAAAAGAATAAACATATTAATATAAAAGTAACAAAAACAAAATATCATTGATGGATAAATATTTATAACATATATAAATATTTATAAACCCTAGGGATTAAACTAGTACTTTATACTCTCTTTATAAAAAGGAGTCAGTGGTATGATTGTAGCTTTGGTCCTGCATTGATATAGGATAGTAGATACAATACACACAATACATTCAGTTGATATAAGTCGATCTTTTTGTGTTGTTTCAAGATCATAAGTGTAGTTGGACATTACATTAACAAAGGCACCACTATACATTTGTACACTGATTAGCTGATGCATTAACCAAAATCTTGAAATTGTTTTTATGTATGAAATGTGAAAATTAGATTTAAGTATGGAACAAAAGTTACCCCTAAGTACTTGTATACAAAAACAGAGTGTAATTTACCTATTGATATCTCATGGTAACCATATACTCGATTCATTGCAAAATTGGCATCTGCTAATAAAGTAATTTTGCAATAGAAATGTCTTTTTAATGTCATTTGTCATTTTCTTACTCCTGATTTTGTTGCCACTATAAACCTTTTATGGTTCCTTTTAAAGAACTACTGTTGTCATATTTGCTTTTAAAGAACTACTGTTATCATATTTGCTTTTAAAGAACTACTGCTATATCATATTTGCCTTTAAAGAATTACTGTTATCATATTTGCTTTTAAAGAACTACTGTTATTATATTTAGTTTTAAAGAACTACTGTTATTATATTTAGTTTTCATATTACTTAATTACAATACTAATTCATATTACTTAACTACAATATTAGGTTTTATTGGTTGAATAAAACTAAAGCTTCAGTTCAACTAATTATAACATCAAATTTTCAGCTTGCCCTCTATATTCAATAATAATACAGTATGAGGTGTGTGATTGCACTTGCAACTAATTATAACATCAAATTATCAGCTTGCCCTTCATATTCAATAATAATACAGTATGAGGTGTTTGATTGCACTTGCAACTAGGCAGGAATAATACAGAATTTTAAACAAATTATAAAAACATGATTTTTAAATTGACATAAAAAAATGAAGAAATCATTTTACAATATTTAGTTAAAGTGTGAAAAAATAAAGTAAATAGACGGTTCATGAAAGACTGTAACAGTATTTAATATACCATTCTGACCAACCTTCTACAGACATTAAAAACAATTATACACATATATTAAATAAATTATAATTAAATCATTAAATTATTATTAAATTAATTGAATGAAATTGAATTGAATTTTTTGAAATTTCATTGAATGAAAAAGTAAAATAAAAGCTTGTTGTTAAATAAGTTAATTTATGCTAATATATGTTAACTTAAGCTAATGTAATTTACTCACACAACTTATATGGTAAAAATTAAAAGAAAAGTCGCATTCTTTGAATTTTATTCAGATATTTTGGCTGAATTTTACCTAGTCATGTGTGTTCTAGATACTTTCAAAAACCAAAACAAAATAATTAAAATTTGTCAAAAGTATTAACTATTGTAAGGTTATATACAAACCTGATTACTTATATTTAATATTGCAACAAAAGATCGCTGATCATAAGTATAACTCCTGTTGTCATTGTTTTAGTAGTTTGTCATTTTTTTGTATACTTATATTTATACTGAGTCTACTTATTTAGTCTAAGAAAACTTGAAAATTTGATTTAAAAAAATAATTTCTTTGTTATTGCTACCTTTCAAATATTTTATTCAAAAATCAAAGAAATTTCTTATTTGAATCTGAAAAAAAAAATTATCTTATTTCAATTTTATTTTAATGCGATTTAAAACAGCCAATCAGCTTTGAGCTAACACTGATGACACTTGTGAAATCACAAAATAAATAGTTTTCATAATTTAAAATACCCATTTAAAAAAAAATTATTAACTGAAAACTTTTATTTATCCCCTCATCTTCGCATTTACTTTTCATTTAGTCACATTTCATTTAGTAAATATATAAATATGGTCATGAATATATATTATTCTTTCATAATAAATTAATATTATCAAACCATGTCTTTATGTGAGCTAACAATTGGAACATTTTTTACATCATTCCAGTCAACGCACCAAATTGTCCCATCATCTGTCGCAACAACTCCCTAAATAAAGTATTTCCATGTTATTATTATAAATCAACTGTTATTTATATTATTTTATTTTGTTTTCATTATTTATATTTTTTCATAACTTTTTATTTCATAACTTCTATATTATCTAAATATTATCTATTTTTATAAAAATATGATAATTAGTGACGAAAAAATAAATAAACAAACAAAATAACAAGTATTAACAAAATAGAATATAAAAAGTCAATAAAAATAGTTTTCTAATCAACTATTCTCAACAAGATTAAATTGCTATCTAAGACAATCCTATCTAAGATATGTTGATGATAGCCATGCTAGATTGTAGAACACTTCAAAAGCAGAACAGTTCCTAATTATCTTAAACAAACAACACCCTTTGATACAATATACTATCGAAATTGAAAGCAAAAATAGAACTTTAAACTTCCTCGATTTAACCATCATAAATAACAGCAAAGGTAAATATGAGTTTAAAATTTACAGAAAGGAAGCCATTACAAATATCCAAATTAAACCTCACTCAAATCATGACTCCAAGATTCTAAACGCAATATTTAAAGGTCACATTCACAGGGCTTATTTTATATGCAGTAATTTATATTTATAAGATGAGATTAATTTCCTTATTTAAATTTTTAATGAAAATGGGTACAACTTCTGCCAACTTACACATATTGCAAACTTAATTGAAAATAAACGGTCCCTAAAAATTCAATCAGATTCTCTTATTCTTCCCTACTGTATCGTTACAATGAATACCATCACTATCCCTGAAACTAAGGAAAATATTTCAGAAAGCTGGCTATAAAGTAGTCTTCAAATCAAATCCAAATTTAAGAACATTACTAACCTAATAGCCACGTAATAGTCAACCTGGAACTTATTTAATTGAATGCAACTTCTCAAATAGATATGTTGCAAAATAAAACTTCAAATTAGAACTCGAACTCAACAACATCTAAAAAGGTTAAATGAGGGGAAACATTATCAGTCTGCAATAGCCACCCATGATAAGTTTTGCTCACTAGAAATAAAGTGGGAAAATGTTAAAACAATTAAAGTGGAAACAAAAAAATTTGATCGAAATGTGTGCAAAGCTCTTGAAATAAAAAGGTACCAATGTTGATGTTTAAATGACGGAATTAATTTATATAACGGGCAGCTTGTGAAGACTAAATTTTGGACTCCAATTTTTACATTTTTACATAAACAAGAAAGAAGCGCATATAGGTATACAATTGCTTGCTTTTTTTACTTAACCTCATGATTATTTTGGAAAAAAACAACAACAAAACAAAGTACAATGAAAAAAAAATGCTGCTCCAACCCAAACCCTTAGTTAATGTAGAGCACTTAGCAGCACTACTTACCATGTTCTACCTAAATAATCAGTAAATGTATGTACTGAAGCCCTCACAGCTTCTTATTTTAATATCTAATTTTTAATGTCTAACTCTTTAGCTAAATACACAATATTTAATATATAACAATATTTAAAAAAATGTTACTGTTTCTAAGTGTTCATCAAATATGGAAGAAATAATGAGTGATTCTAAATCAATTTCTTTTTCTAAAACAATTCCATTGCTTCTAAAGATTTGAAAACAATATTATACAAAATAAGAAAATAGATAAACCAAGCTAACTAAACTGCCATATAGAGAAAAAAAACAACAAACATTTAATTACACATAATTTTCCTTTTTTAAATCTACCGACCACTGGCGAAGTATTTTTGAAGCCCCTCCAGTCACCAATTTACCACAACCAGCTGCTAAGGTAACTATAATCAATAATAAAAATTTAATTAAAATTATTTAATTAAATTATTTTTATTCCATAAATAAAAAATAAAAAAATACAAACATAAAAATTAATGAAATTTTTAAAATTACAATAATACTGCATTTAAACTTATTTTTCTATAACAAGAATATCAACCAAAGTACTTATTTCTAAAGAATCAGCTTTCCAAAAACTTGTGCATGTTTTGGTTAAAATATTCCACAAACACACCACACCATCGACAGTTGCTGTAAACAACCAATTACGATCTGCATAGCATACTGCAGTCATATCATCATTTTGTACATCTGACAAAAATACTGATTTTGGAACTAATCCTTGAACACACTTTAAAATTTATAAAATGAATTAGAAACAAAAAAAAAAATAAATTAAAAAGACAAAAAATAAATTATAAAAAAAGCTTTTTGTTAAAAAAAAAAAACCTTCAAGTTCAATTTGACCATTTCATCTTTTATTTCCCAAAATGTTACAGTTTTTTTTTGACCAACAGAAACAAATTGATCTGCAACATAAGGATGCCACATAACTGCATGTATTGCATAGAGAGTCTTAAAAGATTCCAAACATATAAAAGTATTAGCATTCCAGACTATAACTAAACATTCAGTGTAATCTCCAACAGTTAAAAGATACTGATCATCGCGTGAAAACTCCATAGCAACTATGTTCGATTTATGAATATCTAAAACCTTTTTTAAAAAAAACTATTTTATAAATGTCTTAAAATTATTAAACATGACAATCACAAAGATGATGATAAAAATGATAAACAAAGATGATAATAACAAAAACAAAAAGATGGTAATAAAAATAAATACTTGTGTTGATGAAAACAAAAGCAAACATAGAATACAAAAAATACCTTAAAACATTCCTCTGTGTTTATTTTCCACAAACATATTCTTGCAAATTTTATATCGTGACTGTAACAAGCAGCTGTTGCTATTTGCTTTCCGTCATGTTTCACAGCTATTGTTGAAATTTCCTCTAAATGATTTAGTAGAATATGCTGATTACAAGAATTAAGATCATCAATTGCTAGCAGTGATCCCATTGTGTATGCAAACAAACCTGAAAAAAATACTCAAGAACTTGAAAAAGGTTTAAAGGAGTCATTAAACTACACAACAATTTTATTTCATTATTTTTTATACTCATTATTTTTTATTTAATTTATTTTTTTATTTAATTTTTGTATTTAATTTTGATTATTTTGTTTTTTTATTCTTCATTTTTGATTGCTTATCAACCTAAATACTTTTATTTATTTGTTAGCATTTGAATCATCATCATTTTATGTCAATTAAAGATTTTTTTTAACTTAACTTTGACTACATGATAATAGTACATATACATATTTACCACAGCACCTCTTTGAAAAGGCTATACAATGCTTTTAGTTAACTTCTAATGAGGGTACAGCTCTAAAACATGGTTTAATGGTTATGAAGTCTACAAGTAAAAAGGTTTATCTAATGCTGTTGTAGTTCTCATAGAGGCTGAATCCATTAAAAACTTTAAAATGTCAGAGTTTTAATAGCACTGTTGTGCATGAACAATGTCTCTGTTTGTGCTTTTGGTGGACATTATCAAGGCTTTATAGAAAGTCACTTCTTACAACTTTAGGTTGATTAGCAGAACTGAGGCATAGCTTACAAATTAGGATCTTTACTTTTTACTTTCACCTCTTTACTCAACCACCTTTTTATTTTTTCTTTATAGTTCCCCTGCTTTTCAAGACCACATACTTTCAAATGTTATTTCTGATCAAATTGACAAAGCCATTTCTCTTTATCTAAAAGCCAATATTATTTTTATTGATGACTTTAATGATTGTCACATTATATGGGTTGATTCTAACACCACTGATCTTGCTGGCTTCTAAAGCTCAATTTTTTTGTATTTCTCAATCTCTTATTCCAATTCTTGATTTGTGTTGTACTTCTGATCCTAGCTTATATTAAGTTTCTTTTTGTTTTCCAATTTTAATTGAAGAATTGATTATTTCAAACTTACATAAACTTATTTTTGTCATTAAAGCAACATTTACTTATTTCTACAGGTATCATCTATAAATGGAATTTTATTTAACTTCAAAGAATTTAGAGCAGATGTGATTCAAATAAGGTATATAACTTAGGTTAGCACAATAAATTTTTAGGCAAAAGTAGGACCAATTCTAAAACATAAAATGTTCATTGAAACTTTCAGTAATGGTTTTTTAGTCACTGTTCTCTTTGATTTTTTTTAAATCCATTTAATTTAATTTTTTGGTTCACATTTTCTTAAACAGACCATATTTTCTTTAACAACACCTCATGTTGTTTTTAACAACACCCTATGCATTCTTTAACAACACCCTATGCTTTCTTTAACAACACCCTATGCTTTCTTTAACTACACCCTATGCTTTCTTTAACAACACCCTATGCATTCTTTAACAAAATCCTATGCTTTCTTTAACAACACCCTATGCTTTCTTTAACAACACCCTATACTTTCTTAAATATCACCACTTTTATTAATAATTTGCTTTAATTTTTCTTTTATTTTTTGAACAAAATAGTATTGTTCTTTTTTTTTTTATATATATGCAATTTGATAATACATCTTATAAAGACTTTCTGAACGAATACTATATTCTATAATTAAAATTTCATAAACGAGAGGTTCCGAGTTCGATCCCCACCACGTCCCTGGTAGTACTGCGCTCAACTTGTTTCTTCGCGCAGCGGCCTTGTTCGTCGAGGTTTGTGTTTTGGAGTTATAGAGTTGAGAGAGGGTTATAACCACTATTAAGTAGCCTCCTCATCTGTAGTGGCCTTCTCGGCCTTGAGGAGGTGAATAACAAAAAAAAATAAATAAAAAAATAAAATAAAATAAATTATAATAAATGTAATAATTATATTCAATTAAATTATAATTGAAATATCCTGCTACTCTAGAAATTTTTTCAAAGTTTATTGTAATTGCAATTATTTCCTTTCACTCTAAAATACAAACACTAAGTAACAAGGCTGCTGCAAGAAGAAACAAGTTAAGCACAGTAGTAAAAAGGACATGGTGGGGTTTACACATTGTACAAAGTGAGTGCCCTGCCACTACAAAACATTCCATATCTTACATAATACATATTATATAATTAAATCTACAGAACATGCCATTTCTTATGTAAAACATTAACTTTTTTTTAATGCAATATTGTAAAAATAAAGTTAGACAACAATAAAAATAGGATGAGAACTAATTTTTCTAAATACAATATTAATTCCTCTTCAACTCATGAACATGAGGGTGTTTGCTAATTGTCTTTCTGAATATTTTATAAACTTTTATTTGCTGTATTTCATTTTAAATTATTATTATTAATTTAAGATTGTAGTCTGAATTGTTCAATTTTAGTCTACTTACTAATGTTTTGATGTTATAAACTTATATAATGTAACTTACAATAAAATAAATAGTATATATACATTTGTTTGATGTCAAAGAAAAACAAACACATACACTGCCTTTTCATTTAACCCCACTATATTGTCACTTTATACTCAAATAAAAAGCAAAAATGACAAACTACAGTGGTGGCATAAAGTCTTTGCCACACTGTTGGATTTTACACAACTTGTACTTAGGTTGCCTTGGTAAATTACTTTTTAAAGCTTTTCCTTCGGGAATTTGTCTAAATCTCTAATTGGACATCTCCCGTATTATTAGCAACGGTTTTCATATGGTTCAACTTGTTAATTTAATTGCTATCGTTGGTTGATTGAGACACCTGCCACTATCTTCAATACAATCTGTATTATACTGGTGAATAAAATATAGTTTTTGGATGTTTTTACGCATATTTGTTGAAATTTGTGGTTGCTGTATACCACATATTACCCAGGGTTGGGAAAAACCCGGGTTTTTGAGCAAAAACCCAACCCAGCTGGGTTTTTGGGTGGGTTTTTAGGTTTTTGCTAAAGTTTGGTATAAACCTTTAGTAACAAATTTAAAAATATCTTAACAATTTTTTTATAGTTTGTAATATAATATAATAAAGCTATTTTTCATTTTTTACAGGTTTTTTACTTTCTTATACAAAAACTTAATTAATAATCTGATTGCATTTTTTTATAGTATAAATCTATCTTTAAATAGAGTTATAGTTTTAGTTAAATTTAAAATATAAGTAGATTATACTTCTTCAACATGCCAAAGTATCCTTCAGGGGGAAGAAATAAGGCTAGTGAGTGGAATGAAGTGACCATAGTAAGTGATCAACCAAATAGAGTAATTTTTAATTATTGCAAAGTGAGCATAATTAAAAAAATAGAGAGAGAGTTAAGATCCATTTGGCTAAATGCAGAAGAAAGAATAAAGGAAGCGCTAATAATTCTGCTGAAGTATTAAGTGATATAGTTTTAGAGTCAAGGCCATCTACATCTGCAGCATCAAATAAGTCTAACCTGTTCGATGATAATGAGCAAGATTGCTTAAGCTTTATTAGTGATTCTTCTTATTCCTCAGTTATTCAGTCAACTGCAATGATGATGCAACAGCAAACATCAATTTCTAAATTTGTTACTACAACAACAAGCAATCAGAATGATGAACTGGATTTACAAGTTGCAAGGATTTTCTTTTCAGCAAATATGCCATTCAATGTAGTAGAAAATCTTGAATTTACCAAGCTGCTTAAAAAACTTAGACCTCGATATGAGCCACCAAATAGAAAACAGATATCTTCAGAACTCTTAGTAAAGATAAATGAAGAAGTAATCAATTTAATGAAAAATGATCTTGCTGATGATTGTGCTGTTACCCTAAGGATGTCTCTCCGAAGTCAATAATAAAGCATATTATAGCAATTCATAAATATTTTCGTAATCATCACCAACCACACGTATGTATTGAATTCTAGATTGTTATTTACTTATTGATCATATTCTGTAATACAATACTTTGAAATAAAACAGCTGTGTTAATGATATAAGCCTAATGATAATTATGACAACAGAGATCCTAGCTTTACTTTAACGAAATTATTTTTTAACATTTCTTAGTTAAATTTTCTTGAACAAATGTATTGTAGGGATGGTTATTGGAAAAAGGTGGATTGATGCCACAGCTACCCAATGATACTCGCTGGAACTCCCAATTAGATTGTTTACAGACATACATTTCTAATCATTCTCTGTACGTTGACATTAGAGGTGAGCATATGGAATCCATTGATCCTTTGATAGGAAACCTAATTGACAATCTGTCAATACAGAGAGAAGCAATAGATTTATATGCACAACTGAAAATTGTTGGTGTTGATAAGTTAGATAAGGTTAATAAAATTAGTTAGTAACTGGATGTATTAAATTTAATTATAATAAGTATATTAAAACTACTTATATTAGGCACCATTAACTTTGCCATCATTAACTTTATTTACATAATTTATAACAAAACTATTGTGTTTACTGTAGTTGCAGGCAGACGATGTTTGATGTGTGATGAACTTTGTCTGAGGCAGTTGAGATTTGGCAAAGCCTCATACATAATGAAAAGTTGGCTTTGTACAAAGATGATATTTTGAAGAGGTTTAAGAAAGCAAATGTTCCATGTCATTTTCTGGCCAATTTAACAGATCCGAAATATGAAGGTAACTAAACAATTGTAAAAAAATTAAAATATTGCATCTGATCAATTTTAAATAAAAAACAGATGTAGAGTTTTTATATCTTTACTTATTTACATAGGAAGAACATTGGATAGAAGTCAAGAAGAAGAAGCCAAGGAATGGTTAAATAAAGTCTATCCTGAATTTATGCCAGGCTACTATGCATTTAAACTAAAAGATGCTAATTGCTTCCCAACATATTTATTCAATGATAGTGTAAAAAGCACAACATCAGCAACAAATTGGTGGAGAATTATAGAAATGAAGGAATCTAAGTCTTCCAAATTGCCTGCAAATTTTGCAAAATCTTTACGGCAGTTGCACACATGTCCAGCTAGTTCTGGATCCATTGAAAGATTTTTCTCATCTTTTGGGATTATTTGGAGCAAAGTTAGGAATCGTTTAGGAAGAGAAAAAGCTGAAATGCTTGTACAAATTTACAGACATTTAAGATCAAGATGCACAATTGCTGATGACTAAGTTGTTAGATAACTTTGTTTTAAATGTTTAAGTTTGAATGTTATTGCTCCAAATAAAATAAAATTTTCAATTATGATTTAATAAATTTCATGTTTTGTTTTTGTTAGAACAATTGTTGAGCAGCATCAAATCTTGTGTGTTAATGGATTTATGAATAAAAAACAATAAATAATTAAAGACCAAAAACCCATTAAGTTGGGTTTTTGGTTCTGGGTTTTTGGGATTGGGTTTTTAGGTACCAACCCTGATATTATCACTCTATAACTTTTACTACAATTTTGATTGGTTTAACACCATAGTAATTATCAATTAATTACTAATTATAATTAGTCTAATTAACTACAATTACACATATATCATTATTTCCTACGAAATCTCTAATCTATTTTTTATTCTTGTTAACTAAACTTAACGTGAACAATTATTTTCTACATAATTTTATGAGTTATTAGAAAAAAATGTGCTTTTTTGTATAGGATTGTTATCGATATGGCCATCCCATTATCTCTTGAACGACGCCTGCAAATAGTGGTAATGGCAAAACAATGAATTTCCTACAGGGACATTACTAAAACATTAAAGGTTAGCTTGAGGTCTGTCACCTACACCATCAAAAGAGAGAGACTGGGATAGTAAAAGATGAAAAGTGTTCTGGCAGACCACGCAAAACGACCATTCGGGAAGATAGGCTTTTGGTTCAAGCAATTCTGGCTAATTGCTTTGACACGGCATCTGATGTAGCCAGTTACATGGGAAAAATGCACAGCATCAATCTGGCAGCAAGAACTGTAAGGAAATGCTTTCAGCAAGCTGGGTTGAATGGCAGAATTGCTGCCAAGAAGCCATTATTGCGGCCTGACAATATTGCAAAGCGATGAGCATTTGCAAGGCAACACGAGAACTGGACTGCTGAACAGTTGAATAAAGTGTTGTGGAGTGATGAGAGTTGTTTTACTGTATTCTGTGGAGCAAAACGAGCGTATGTTAGAAGGAAAGTTGGTGAGAGATTTAGTTCTCAATGTGTTGCACCAACAGTGAAACATGGTGGAGGTTCCCTTATGATTTGGGGTTGCATGTCCGGATTTGGTGTTAACTGGCTGTATTGTTGTACAGGCACTATTAACCAAGACAAGTACATAGAAATACTCAAAACACAAGTTAAACCATCTGCCACCAAGCTTTTTGGCAGGAATAAAACGTTTGTTTTCCAACAAGACAATGCTCCCTGCCACAAAACCAAAAAAGTTACTAAATACTTTCGAACCGCACACATCAATGTAATTGAATGTCGACCACAAAGTCCCGACTTGAACCCCATTGAAAATTTGTAGGAGGAACTGTTCAGAATGGTGCAGAAAAGCAAGCCCAGCAATTTGGATGAATTGTGGCAACAGTTGGAGCCTGCTTGGCATGTAATCCCAATTGCCACAGTTCAAAAGCTGGTACAGTCAATACCTAGGCGCATACAGGCAGTCATTGATGCGCGTGGTGGACACACGAAATATTAACATTTTTTTTATACGTGTGTTTTTTTTTACAAGTGCTATGTATTTATATCATTTGAGCCATGTTTGGTGCTGTTTGGTGGTGCTTTAACTTTTGCATAATAAAAATAAATGACTTTTTTCTTGTTTTTCCTGAGTGTGGCAAAGACTTTATGCCGCTACTGTATATACAGATATAACAAATGTTAATTTGCTTATTGATAAACTTACATCTTGAGTCTAAAAATGTGGATATGCATAACACTTAATTCAACAAAAAATTATAAATCTTTTAAATGTTTGTTATTGCTAAATAATGCAATAAAAATAATTATTTTATTGCATTATTTAGCTGCTTATTTTTTCTATTTTTTTTGCATATTATCACTAACAAGATGAAATTAATAGTAACTAAATATTAAATTAAACCTTAATAGAATTTTAAACAACTCTTGGGTAATGTTCAACATACGGGGAAATCGATGACTTAAAGAATGGCAGTTTCTTGGATAGTTGAGTTAAATTATTCTAATCTCTAACTACACTTATAAACACAATTTTTGCAGTATCAGTTGCGCATATACTTGCTGTCAAACAGTTTATGATGGAGATTTTAACTCTTATTTCTTTGAACAGTTTAACATACAGAGTGGAGATTATGCTTGGACAGAACTATGTTCTAGATAGAAATTTTATATAAAAAAGCAAACAATCAGTTTATTGAATTTTCAACAATTGAAAATGGTCAAACATCTGATGCAATTATTTCTCTATTATTTTATGGAAACAAACAGATGAGCGTCATTATTAATCTTTTTTTTCTTCTAAATCATGAATCAAAGATTGTACAGCATTCATCATAAAAAAAAACATAGTTTACCAGCAATACTGCAGTATAATACCATCAACAGTTATAGCTACCAATTACATTGTAAAAAGGAGGAATAGCTGCGCTCAAGTCATATATGATTTAACTATGATTATTTACCTGATATAACTTTTATTTTGTACTTTTTCTACATCAGATTTACCTTTTGCATTATCTCTTAAAATTTCTTACACCTCACCTTTTGAAACTTCTTGAACTTTATATACTGCCCTTAGGAGACTTAGCTGACTGTGATTTCTTTTGTCTCTATGGTGTATATTGCGCCTACTACATAATCATCTGAATTCAATTAGGAATGGAAACATATATTCTTTCAGTTAAAGTCAAGTCTCACCCTACCTCATGGTTTTCTCCTACTTGTACAGCTGCTATTTCTAATATTGCAAAGAATTTATTGCAAAATTAGATTGCCTCTCTTAATTTTGCTTGCCATTTTCTTATGCCTGGTTCTCTATCTCTATTAGTAAGCAACTAGGGTTGAAATTTGACTGGGGCCGGGGCTGGGTTGGCTATAAAAAAAGCCGAGGCCGGGTTTATGACAGGGGCTGCATAAGTATTGATACATCCTAAAGTATGTATTTATTAAATTCAAAATTCATGTTATATTTTATATATATAAATACATACATACATATATATATATATATATTTTTTTCAAAAATGTTGTTTTTTGGGACACCCAATAATATATATATATATATATATATATATATATATATATATATATATATATATATATATATATATATATATATATATATATATACGCAAGTATTTAAAAAATAGTAATTGTATGTATAACTTTATAATATATAAAGTAAATTTTTTCATAGCTGCGACTATCAACCCTTGCTTAACTATAATTTCCCCTGCCCTTATAATTTTGCCAGGGTCAGGTTTATAAAAAGGTCCTATTTTTAGCCACAGCTAGGGTCCCTGTCACTTACTAATTTCTATACATTCTTACTGCTAATTTCCTACCTCAATCAACCTTTTATTCATCTTTGTATGGGTACAATTGTATTTGATCTAGTTCTTGATGCCCTTCTCTTTTTAAAAAAGATCCAAAAATATAAATATTCATTCATTTTATCAATAATCATTTATTCATTTTACTATGATATAAACTATTTATAAATAACATCAATAAAGTAAAATCTACAATAATAAAAATTTATTTATTGATGTTATTCTATTTACTATTTATTACTTACAACAACATTCAATGTTATTGTTATACATAACTTCTTGTATAAAAATAAATATATCTATATAAACTTCTATAAATAAATATCTGTATAGAAACTTAAAAAACCTGCAGGAGGATGCCAGCATATATTCTTTCGCGCAACTCTGTTGAAACCAATACTTGATATCAATTTTATCCCAGCTTTGTTTGCTGGAGCTGCATAGTGTCTAGTTGCAAAAGTAGACATATTTTTACGAGCTTTAAAATGAGTCAAAACCTGTGGAACTGCATGATAGATCTGTAATCTGTGAGAGGTACAAGAGAGAGGAGTGCGAGGGTAGAGAGATTGATGGGTTTTATCAATCTAAAAGAGTAAGTACTTGGTTAACAAGCAAATTTATTCATAAACAAATTTTTATGATTAATAACT
Source organism: Hydra vulgaris (assembly GCF_038396675.1). Taxonomy (NCBI): domain Eukaryota; kingdom Metazoa; phylum Cnidaria; class Hydrozoa; order Anthoathecata; family Hydridae; genus Hydra; species Hydra vulgaris. The sequence goes on along the minus strand of NC_088927.1, from coordinate 48,395,133 downwards.
ATACCTCTTGATTTAATTCATAATTTCTGGAAATTTCAAAATCCACATCTGTATTGTCGTCAATGTCAATTGTTTTCAACCGCATATTATCAGCTGATTCTTCATCACCAATCTTTTGAAAAATTCCTTCTAGTTGTTTGTTTTTTGAATCAAAAGAGGATTTTTTAACAATTTGATGAAATGAAGTGTCATCTAAAAATAAAAACAGTCTTTCAATATTATTAAAAAAAAATTTATTTTTAGTATATTTATTTAAATAACTTACAGTTACAATCCTTTGCAATATATTTTGTATCTAAACTAAACCTAAATAAATAAATATAAAACATATATATATATATATATATATATATATATATATATATATATATATATATATATATATATATATACACACACATATATATATAATATATATATGTATATATATAATTTATATATGTATTATATATATATATAATATAATATATATATATATATATATATATATATATATATATATATATATATATATATATATATATATATATATATATATATATATATATATATATATATATATATTAGGGGTAGTCATTTTGAGGGAATTTTCGAAAACGAAATACATACCCAGCTAAAGTTGGAGCAAATATGCTAAAACTTAGTCAAAAATTTTTTTAGGTCAATCGGGTGACTTTTAAGTCCCTCTCAAGACTAAAGTTGCTTAGAAATTGTACTTCAAAAAAGGAAAAATAGGGTGTGTTCAGGGTGTTTGAGGGGGACTTAAATGAAAAAATTATCTCCATTTTTTTTTTTTTTTTGTTACTTGTTATCTATATTTTCATTTTAAAAGGGTATGTCATCATGTTTTTTACATATTCTTGGTTAAAACGATATATACGAAAGGAAAAAATGAAAATTTTATGTTACGCATGGTTATGAAAATCGGCAACAATAAAAAAATTCTAATAAATAATGCAGAATAAAATGTGCTGAAGATCCTGCACTGTATGTTTTAAGTCACTAAGCGTTTTTATAAACAAATTGTACGTGAAATTGCGCTACATTATTTTATTTTTGTAAATAACTTTCGTATTTACTCGATTGTTATTAATCGAATTACAATATAAAGTAAAATTGTATTGAAGTTTTCAACAAATTACAAACCATTAAATCTATTTAGATTGAATACAAAAATGGAAAAAAAAATTGTAAAAGATATTGGGAAGAGAAGGTTTCTCAGATCAAGCAAAAGCAAACTTTTTATCATAAATGAGGCTAAACCAGCTATTACATGTACATATCTAATTTAAAAAAATTGTTTTGAATTTTAAACTTTTTGTTAAAAATTAGAATATTGATTTTTTTTTTCTTAAGGTCTTCAACTCCCTACTGGAATGGATATTCTTCAACACATTGCCTACAGAAGATCACTACTTCTTCATAATGTTAAGAAGTCAACAATTTTATCATGCCCTCCTAACAAGAGATAGGGTTACAAGAGATGTGAAGTAGATGATTGTGAATGCATTTTAGGCTTAATTAAAAGACCATGGCTTAAAGCGGGATTTCAAGTAATGTCAGATAAAAATATTATCAAGAACCTAATGAAGATGGACAAGAAGTATTCAGATTTGAGTAGAAATAAATACAGAGGATCAGCTAGAGACAAGGTTAATCAAGGGGAGTTTTCTTCATTTTTGAAAAAGCTGTTTTGGATTGGTTCTACAGATTTAAAGAACCAAATTAGGAAGGATAAAAAACGCTCAGATAAAGATAAGCACGATGATTTAACTCTTTTTAATTTAACATACATTTGTTAATACACATATACCATGTTAAAGTAAATTTTAGGTTTCTGAAGGTGTGAGGAAGAGGACAAGGCTAGAAGACGAATCTCCTAAGATTGACGCTACCTCAGAATTAGACTTGAGTTTCACTGACACTAGCGCTGATTCTGATTCAGAATTTGAACCTGAAGTTTGGCATCATAGAAGAGCAGATGATTGTAACATTACTGCCAAAGTTCCTATGAATATTTTTGATGGAAATGTATCTATAGCTACAGCAAATGATATCTCCCCGAATGTCTTACAAAAAGTAACTGGAGCAATTCTTCAAGATTGTGGAGTTGATATCGCAAAATGCAAAGCCAGTGCTTCAACTGCATTAAGGAAGATGAAAAAAACTGCTAAGGATACTGCAGAAATTGCTAAATTAGATATAAAGAAGGCCGTGGAAAAAAGCCGTTATCCCTGTATAATTCATTTTGACGGAAAGACTTTGTTTGAAATGAATCAGGGAAAAAGACTGAAGAATGAAAGATTAGCTGTGCTTATTAATATTTAGGGGGTGTCGCATCTTCTTGGAGTACCTGCCTTGCCGTCTTCTTCAGGTGAAGATATGTATATAGGAATCATGAAAATACTAGAAGAACATGACCTCATTTCAAAAGTATGCGGAGTATGCTTTGATACAACTTCAAGTAATACTGGTTCTAAGAAAGAATCACTTATTAGGATTGCAAAAGAGGTAGACAAATACCTTCTTCTACTAGCATATAGGCATCATATCATTGAGCTTAGAATGGTTCATTTTTGTGAAGCAGTGATAAAAGAGAATAGTGTTGGGCCTGAAAATCCTTTATTCGTAAAGTTCAAACATATGTTTGAGAACCCTAAATTCAATTACGACAAAAATAACCTGAACTCTTTTGATTGGAAAACCGTTGTACTGTGAGACCTATATTACTAAAAAACACAATATGAGGAATGACCGAAGAGAGTTGGCTGAACTAACCATGCAGTATTTATCCCCTTCTGCACATTTCAAGTTAAAGAAAACTGGAGCTGTTCATCATGCTAGGTTTTTAGGCAAGAGTTTATACTATCTTAAACTTCAGCTTTTGTGCAAGCAACTGACATTTGTGCAAGAAAATGATAATCTACGCGAAGATTTAAAACTCATCTGCGAGTTCATAGTATGTTTTTACACAAGGTGGTACCTTCAAGCACATAAAGCGATTCAATCTCCTGCTTCTGATCTTGATGAAATCTTTCAGATGAAGGAGTATAAGAAAGTTTGCTCCAATCCGGAGGCAGTAGACGCTGTGTTAGCATCTCTTTATAAGCATACATGGTATCTTGATTCAACAATTATTCCCTTGGCTCTTTTGGATAAAAATATTTCTATGGATAAAAAAACAGCCATTGCAGATGCTTTGTTTTCCTTTCAAATGCCAAATCCAGATTTTTTTAAACATAGAAGCAAAGAACGAATAGACGAGAATAATATCATAAATAATATGAAGGTACCAACTCTCTCTCTTTTGGTTAATGAGTTTTCATATTTAATTTTTTCAATGATAGGGTTGGATAATCAGAGAGTGAGAGACTGGTTGTCACTTCCACCCCAATATTGGCACACCCAGTCTTCGTTTAAAAATTTTGAAAACTTTGCCAAAATATTAATTGTTGTCAATGATCATTCTGAACGAGCAATCGGAATGATGCAGCAGTTTGTGCAAAGATACGAAAATGAACATGACAAGCAGAACAGACTTTTAACTGTCGACAAAGTAAGGTCAACTTTCAAAGTTTTTGGTGTGGGAAAAAGTAATATTACAAAAAAAAAAACTATCAGAAAGCCTGATGTCACTCTCTAAACTAAAGAAGAGGAAATTGTAGACTTAGGAAATTGTTGTTCATTTTAAAATACTTATTTCAATTAATGCATAATTTTTGTCTTGATAGTATTTGTAAAGATTTTTATTAAATGCTAAATTACTTGTTTAGTTCAAAATAGTTTGTTTTTTTGGTTGATAACATAATTTGCTGATTTCATAACCACTTGCGTAACTTAAATTTTTCATTTTTTGATTTCTTAAATATCGTTTTAACCGAGAATATGTAAAAAAAATGATGACATACCCTTTTAAAATGAAAATATAGATAACAAATAACAAACAAACAAAAAAAAATGGAGATAATTTTTTCATTTAAATCCCCCTCAAACACCCTAAACACACCCTATTTTTCCTTTTTTGAAGAACAATTTCTTAACAACTTTAGTCTTGAGGGGGACTTAAAAGTCACCCGATTGACCTAAAAATTTTTTTGACTAAGTTTTAGCATATTTGCTCCAACTTTAGCTGGGTATGTACTTCGTTTTCAAAAATTCCCTCAAAATGACTACCCCTAATATATATGTAATATATATATATATATATGTGTGTAAATCCAATATTTTTTATAATATATGCAATTTATATTTGTATTATATATCAGGGTTGTCCAACGCGTGGCCCGCGGGGTATATATATATAATTTATATTTGTATTATATATCAGGGTTGTCCAACGCGTGGCCCGCGGGCCAGAAAGTGGCCCTTGTCAGCACATGGCATGGCCCGCATATCACGGTCCATTAATTTTGAATTTTTATTTTAATAAAAATTTCAAATAACAATAATAAAATAAGTTCTACAGCAACAGCATATTATTTATATATTTATAATTCGAATTATACATTCGATTTCGATTATACTTTCACTATATAAATCAACATTTGAAATAATAAAACGCGCGCTAAAGAAAAAACATTATTTTTATATATTTAATAAAGATGGCTTCAGCTAAAAGACGTAGATGTGATACTGAAAGCGGTCATGGGGGTCGTGTATTTAATCCTTCTTGGACAACTGACTATTTTGTACATGAACAAAGTAATTCTATTATATGTCTAATTTGTTTGGAGAAAATTGCCGTGTGTAAAATTTATAATGTGAACAGGCACTACACTACATGCTGTAAGTTATGACAAATTTAAAGGCCAATTTCGAATTGATAAGATTGAATTGTTGAAGAAAACTTTTCTTGCACAACAATCAGTGATGAAAACTAAAGTGATTAGCTCTTACAGTGCTACCAAAATAAGTTTTTTAATGGCAGAAGCTATTGCAAAAAGTGGTAAACCTTTTTGTACTGGAGATTTATTAAAAAACTGTTTAAAAATATTTTGTAAAGAGATATGTCCTGAAAAAACACCTACTGATGAAGATCTTAGCCTCTCACACCAGACTATTGCTAGAAGAGTTGAAGATCTATCAAAAAATATTGAATTATCATTAAAAGAAAAATTAAATAAATGTGAAGCC